>NC_060250.1:115858741-116158741 GCF_921293095.1 Ischnura elegans | reverse complement strand
AAAAAAGGAGTTATAAAAAAGAAGTGAATATAAAAGGAGTTAACAAAAAAGAAGGTTATATAGAAAGAGTTAACAAAAAAGGAGTTAACAAATAAGGAACTAACACAATAGAAGCAAACATAAAAGGAGTTAACAAAAAAAGAGTTAACAAAAAAGGAGTAAAAAAAAAGGAGTAAACAAAAAAGGGTAAGCAAAAAAGGAGTTAACAAAAAAGAAGCAAATATAAAAGGAGTTAACAAAAAAGGAGTAGACAAAAAAGAAGCAAATATAAAGGAAGTTAACAAAAAAGAAGCAAATATAAAAGGAGTTAACAAAAAAGAAGTTAACAAAAAAGATTTAACAAAAAAGGAGTAACAAAAAGGAGTAAACAAAAAAGGAGTTAGCAAAAAAGGAGTTAACCAAAAAAAAGCAAATATAAAAGGAGTTAACAAAAAAGAAGCAAATATAAAAGGAGTTAACAAAAACGGAGTTAACAAATAGAGAGTTAACAAAAAAGAAGCAAACATAAAAGGAGTTAACAAAAAAGGAGTTAACAAAAAAGAAGTAAAGAAAAAAGGGGTTAACAAAAAAGGACTTAACAAAAAAGAAGCGAATATAAGAAGTTAACAAAAAAGAATCAAATATAAAAGGAGTTAAAAAAAAGGAGTAAACAAAAAAGGAGTTAACAAAAAAGGAGCAAACAAAAAACGAGCAAATAAAAAAGAAGTTAAAAATAAGAAGCAAATAAAAAAGGTGTTAACAAAAAAGGAGTTACAAAAAAGGAGGAACCAATATGGAGTTTACAAAAAAGAAGCAAATATAAAAGGAGTTAACAAAAAAGGAGTTAACATACAAGGAGTTAACAAAAAAGAGGCAAACATAAAAGGAGTTAACATAAAAGGAGTTAACAAAAAGAAGCAAATATAAAAGAAGTTAACAAAAAAGAAGCAAATATAAAACGAGTTAACAAAAAAGGAGTTAACAATAAAAGTAAACAAAAAAGGAGTAAACAAAAAAGAAGCAAATATAAAAGAAGTTAACAAAAAAGGAGTAAACAAAAAAGAAGCAAATATAAAAGGATTTAACAAAAAAGGAGTTAACTAATAAGGAGTTAACAAAGAAGAAGCAAACATAAAAGGAGTTAACAAAAAAAGGATTAAACAAAAAAGGAGTAAACAAAAAAGGAGTAAACAAAAAAGAAGAAAATATAAAAGGAGTTAACAAAAATTGAGTTAACAAATAAGGAGTTAACAAAAAGGAAGCAAACATAAAAGGAGTTAATAAAAAAAGGAGTTAACAAAAAATGAGTAAACAAAAAAGGAGTAAAAAAAGGAGTTAACAAAAAAGATGGAAATATTAAAGGAGTTAACAAAAAAGGAGTTAACAAAAAAGGAGTTAACAAAAAAGGAGTAAACAAAAAAGGAGTTAACGAAAAAGAAGCGAATATAAAAGAAGTTAACAAAAAAGGAGCAAATATAAAAGGAGTTAACAAAAAAGGAGTTATCATAAAAGAAGTAAACAAAAAACGACTTAAAACAAAAAAGGATTTAACAAAAAAGAAGCAAATATAAAAGGTGTTAACAAAAAAGGAGTAACAAAAAAGGAGTAACAAAAAAGGAAGAAACAAAATAGGAGTTTACAAAAAAGAAGCAAATGCAAAAGGAGTTAACAAAAAGGGAATAAACAAAAAAGGAGTAAACAAAAAAGGAGTTAACAAAAAAGAAGCAAATATATAACGAGTTAACAAAAAAGGAGCGTACAAAAAAAAGTAAACAAAAAAGGAGTTAACAAAAAAGAAGCAAATATAAAAGGAGTTAACAAAAAAGGAGTAAACAAATAGGGAGTTAACATAAAAGAAGCAAATATATAAGGAGTTAACAGAAAAAGAGTTAACAAAAAAGGAGTAAACAAAAAAGAAGCAAGTATTAA
Organism: Ischnura elegans; assembly: GCF_921293095.1. Taxonomy (NCBI): domain Eukaryota; kingdom Metazoa; phylum Arthropoda; class Insecta; order Odonata; family Coenagrionidae; genus Ischnura; species Ischnura elegans. The sequence continues at coordinate 116,156,833 of NC_060250.1, read as the reverse complement.
AGGAGTTAACAAATAAGGAGTTAACAAAAAAGAAGCAAATATAAAAGGAGTTAACAAAAAAGGAGTTAACAAAACGAAGCAAATATAAAAGTAGTTAACAAAAAAGAAGAAAATATAAAAGGAGTTATCAAAAAAGGAGCTACCAAATGAGGAGTTAAAAAAAGGAGTTAGCAAAAAGAGGCAAACATAAAAGGAGTTAACAAAAAAGATGAAAATATAAAAGGAGTTAACAAAATATGAGTTGCCAAATGAGGAGTAAACAAAAAAGGAGTTATAAAAAAGAAGTGAATATAAAAGGAGTTAACAAAAAAGAAGGTTATATAGAAAGAGTTAACAAGAAAGGAGTTAACAAATAAGGAGTTAACACAATAGAAGCAAACATAAAAGGAGTTAACAAAAAAAGACTTAACAAAAAAGGAGTAAAAAAAAGGAGTAAACAAAAAAGGAGTAAGCAAAAAAGGAGTTACCAAAAAAGAAGCAAATATAAAAGGAGTTAACAAAAAAGGAGTAGACAAAAAAGAAGCAAATATAAAAGAAGTTAACAAAAAAGAAGCAAATATAAAAGGAGTTAACAAAAAAGAAGTTAACAAAAAAGATTTAACAAAAAAGGAGTAACAAAAAGGAGTAAACAAAAAAGGAGTTAGCAAAAAAGGAGTTAACAAAAAAGAAGCAAATATAAAAGGAGTAAACAAAAAAGAAGCAAATATAAAAGGAGTTAACAAAAAAGGAGTTAACAAATAGAGTTAACAAAAAAGAAGCAAACATAAAAGGAATTAACAAAAAAAGAGTTAACTAAAAAGGAGTTAAATAAAAGGAGCAAATATAAAAGGAGTTAACAAAAAAGGAGTTAACAAAAAAGAAGTAAAGAAAAAAGGGGTAAACAAAAAAGGACTTAACAAATAAGGAGTTAACATAAAAGAAGCAAACATAAAAGGAGTTAACAAAAAAAAGGAGTTAACTAAAAAGGGGGAAACAAAAAAGGAGAAAAAAAACGAGTTAACAAAAAAGATGGAAATATAAAAGGAGTTAACAAAAAAGGAGTTAACAAAAAATGAGTAAAAAAAGGAGTTAGCAAAAAGAGGCAAATATAAAAGGAGTTAACAAAAGAGAAGAAAATATAAAAGGAGTTAACAAAATATGAGTTGCCAAATGAGGAGTAAACAAAAAAGGAGTAAACAGAAAAGGACTAAACAAAAAAGAGTAAAAAAAAGAAGCAAATATAAAACAAGTTATAAAAAATAGCGAATATAAAAGGAGTTAAAAAAAAGAAGAATATATAGAAGGAGTTAACAAAAAAGGTGTTAACAAATTAGGAGTTTACACAATAGAAGCAAACATAAAAGGAGTAAACAAAAAAGAAGCAAATATAAAAGGAGTTAACAAAAAAGAAGCAAATATAAAAGGAGTTAACAAAAAAGGAGTTGAAAAAAAAGAAGCAAATATAAAAGGAGTTAACAAAAAAAGGAGTTAATAAAGAAGGAGTAAACAAAAAAGGAGTTAACAAATATGAAGCAAATATAAAAGGAGTTAACAAAAAAGGAGTAAACAAAAAGGAGTAAACAAAAAAGGAGTTAACAAAAACAAGCAAATATAAAACGAGTAAACAAAAAAGGAGTTAACAAAATAAGAGTAAACAAAAAAGGAGTTAACAAAAAAGAAGCAAATATAAAAGGAGTTAACAAAAAAGGAATTAACAAATAAGGAGTTAACAAAAAAGAAGCAAATATAAAAGGAGTTAACAAAAAAGAAGCAAACATAAAAGGAGTTAACAAAACAGAAGCAAATATAAAAGGAGTTAACAAAAGAGAAGCAAATATAAAAGGAGTTAACAAGAAAAGAGTTAACAAAAAAGGAGTGAACAAAAAAGGAGTTAACAAAAAAAAGCAAATATAAAAGAAGTTAACAAAAAAGGAGTAAACAGAAAACGAGTTAACAAAAAAGAAGCAAATATAAAAGAAGTTAACAAAAAAGGAGTAAACAAATAAGGAGTTAACAAAAAAGAAGCAAACATAAAAGGAGTTAACAAAAAAGGAGTTAATAAAAAGAAGCAAATATAAAAGGAGTTAACAAAAAGGAAGAAAATATAAAAGGAGTTAACAAAAAAGGATTTGCCAAATGAGGAGTAAACAAAAAAGGAGTTAACAAAAAAGAAGAAAATATAAAAGGAGTTAACAAAAAAGGAGTTAACAAAAAAGGAGTAAACAAAAAAGGAGTTGAGAAATAAGGAGTTAGCAAAAAAGTTGGAAATATAAAAGGAGTTAACAAAAAAGGAGTTAACAAAAAAGGAGTGAACAAAAAGGAGTAAACAAAAAAGAAGCAAATGTAAAAGGAGTAAACAAAAAAGGAGTTAACAAATAAGGAGTTAACATAAAAGAAGCAAACATAAAAGGAGTTAACAAAAAAAAGGAGTTAACAAAAAAGGGGGAAACAAAAAAGGAGAAAAAAAACGAGTTAACAAAAAAGATGGAAATATAAAAGGAGTTAACAAAAAAGGAGTTAACAAAAAATGAGTAAAAAAAAAGGAGTTAGCAAAAAGAGGCAAATATAAAAGGAGTTAACAAAAGAGAAGAAAATATAAAAGGAGTTAACAAAATATGAGTTGCCAAATGAGGAGTAAACAAAAAAGGAGTTATAAAAAAGAAGTGAATATAAAAGGAGTTAACAAAAAAGAAGGTTATATAGAAAGAGTTAACAAAAAAGGAGTTAACAAATAAGGAACTAACACAATAGAAGCAAACATAAAAGGAGTTAACAAAAAAAGAGTTAACAAAAAAGGAGTAAAAAAAAAGGAGTAAACAAAAAAGGGTAAGCAAAAAAGGAGTTAACAAAAAAGAAGCAAATATAAAAGGAGTTAACAAAAAAGGAGTAGACAAAAAAGAAGCAAATATAAAGGAAGTTAACAAAAAAGAAGCAAATATAAAAGGAGTTAACAAAAAAGAAGTTAACAAAAAAGATTTAACAAAAAAGGAGTAACAAAAAGGAGTAAACAAAAAAGGAGTTAGCAAAAAAGGAGTTAACCAAAAAAAAGCAAATATAAAAGGAGTTAACAAAAAAGAAGCAAATATAAAAGGAGTTAACAAAAACGGAGTTAACAAATAGAGAGTTAACAAAAAAGAAGCAAACATAAAAGGAGTTAACAAAAAAGGAGTTAACAAAAAAGAAGTAAAGAAAAAAGGGGTTAACAAAAAAGGACTTAACAAAAAAGAAGCGAATATAAGAAGTTAACAAAAAAGAATCAAATATAAAAGTAGTTAAAAAAAAGGAGTAAACAAAAAAGGAGTTAACAAAAAAGGAGCAAACAAAAAACGAGCAAATAAAAAAGAAGTTAAAAATAAGAAGCAAATAAAAAAGGTGTTAACAAAAAAGGAGTTACAAAAAAGGAGGAACCAATATGGAGTTTACAAAAAAGAAGCAAATATAAAAGGAGTTAACAAAAAAGGAGTTAACATACAAGGAGTTAACAAAAAAGAGGCAAACATAAAAGGAGTTAACATAAAAGGAGTTAACAAAAAGAAGCAAATATAAAAGAAGTTAACAAAAAAGAAGCAAATATAAAACGAGTTAACAAAAAAGGAGTTAACAATAAAAGTAAACAAAAAAGGAGTAAACAAAAAAGAAGCAAATATAAAAGAAGTTAACAAAAAAGGAGTAAACAAAAAAGAAGCAAATATAAAAGGAGTTCACAAAAATGGAGTTAACTAATAAGGAGTTAACAAAGAAGAAGCAAACATAAAAGGAGTTAACAAAAAAAGGATTAAACAAAAAAGGAGTAAACAAAAAAGGAGTAAACAAAAAAGAAGAAAATATAAAAGGAGTTAACAAAAATTGAGTTAACAAATAAGGAGTTAACAAAAAGGAAGCAAACATAAAAGGAGTTAATAAAAAAAGGAGTTAACAAAAAATGAGTAAACAAAAAAGGAGTAAAAAAAGGAGTTAACAAAAAAGATGGAAATATTAAAGGAGTTAACAAAAAAGGAGTTAACAAAAAAGGAGTTAACAAAAAAGGAGTAAACAAAAAAGGAGTTAACAAAAAAGAAGCAAATATAAAAGGAGTTAACAAAAAAGGAGCAAATATAAAAGGAGTTAACAAAAAAGGAGTTATCATAAAAGAAGTAAACAAAAAACGACTTAAAACAAAAAAGGATTTAACAAAAAAGAAGCAAATATAAAAGGTGTTAACAAAAAAGGAGTAACAAAAAAGGAGTAACAAAAAAGGAAGAAACAAAATAGGAGTTTACAAAAAAGAAGCAAATGCAAAAGGAGTTAACAAAAAGGGAATAAACAAAAAAGGAGTAAACAAAAAAGGAGTTAACAAAAAAGAAGCAAATATATAACGAGTTAACAAAAAAGGAGCGTACAAAAAAAAGTAAACAAAAAAGGAGTTAACAAAAAAGAAGCAAATATAAAAGGAGTTAACAAAAAAGGAGTAAACAAATAGGGAGTTAACATAAAAGAAGCAAATATATAAGGAGTTAACAGAAAAAGAGTTAACAAAAAAGGAGTAAACAAAAAAGAAGCAAGTATTAAAGGAGTTAACAAATAAGGAGTTAACAAAAAAGAAGCAAATATAAAAGGAGTTAACAAAAAAGGAGTTAACAAAACGAAGCAAATATAAAAGTAGTTAACAAAAAAGAAGAAAATATAAAAGGAGTTATCAAAAAAGGAGCTACCAAATGAGGAGTTAAAAAAAGGAGTTAGCAAAAAGAGGCAAACATAAAAGGAGTTAACAAAAAAGATGAAAATATAAAAGGAGTTAACAAAATATGAGTTGCCAAATGAGGAGTAAACAAAAAAGGAGTTATAAAAAAGAAGTGAATATAAAAGGAGTTAACAAAAAAGAAGGTTATATAGAAAGAGTTAACAAGAAAGGAGTTAACAAATAAGGAGTTAACACAATAGAAGCAAACATAAAAGGAGTTAACAAAAAAAGACTTAACAAAAAAGGAGTAAAAAAAAGGAGTAAACAAAAAAGGAGTAAGCAAAAAAGGAGTTACCAAAAAAGAAGCAAATATAAAAGGAGTTAACAAAAAAGGAGTAGACAAAAAAGAAGCAAATATAAAAGAAGTTAACAAAAAAGAAGCAAATATAAAAGGAGTTAACAAAAAAGAAGTTAACAAAAAAGATTTAACAAAAAAGGAGTAACAAAAAGGAGTAAACAAAAAAGGAGTTAGCAAAAAAGGAGTTAACAAAAAAGAAGCAAATATAAAAGGAGTAAACAAAAAAGAAGCAAATATAAAAGGAGTTAACAAAAAAGGAGTTAACAAATAGAGTTAACAAAAAAGAAGCAAACATAAAAGGAATTAACAAAAAAAGAGTTAACTAAAAAGGAGTTAAATAAAAGGAGCAAATATAAAAGGAGTTAACAAAAAAGGAGTTAACAAAAAAGAAGTAAAGAAAAAAGGGGTAAACAAAAAAGGACTTAACAAATAAGGAGTTAACATAAAAGAAGCAAACATAAAAGGAGTTAACAAAAAAAAGGAGTTAACTAAAAAGGGGGAAACAAAAAAGGAGAAAAAAAACGAGTTAACAAAAAAGATGGAAATATAAAAGGAGTTAACAAAAAAGGAGTTAACAAAAAATGAGTAAAAAAAGGAGTTAGCAAAAAGAGGCAAATATAAAAGGAGTTAACAAAAGAGAAGAAAATATAAAAGGAGTTAACAAAATATGAGTTGCCAAATGAGGAGTAAACAAAAAAGGAGTTATAAAAAAGAAGTGAATATAAAAGGAGTTAACAAAAAAGAAGGTTATATAGAAAGAGTTAACAAAAAAGGAGTTAACAAATAAGGAACTAACACAATAGAAGCAAACATAAAAGGAGTTAACAAAAAAAGAGTTAACAAAAAAGGAGTAAAAAAAAGGAGTAAACAAAAAAGGGTAAGCAAAAAAGGAGTTAACAAAAAAGAAGCAAATATAAAAGGAGTTAACAAAAAAGGAGTAGACAAAAAAGAAGCAAATATAAAGGAAGTTAACAAAAAAGAAGCAAATATAAAAGGAGTTAACAAAAAAGAAGTTAACAAAAAAGATTTAACAAAAAAGGAGTAACAAAAAGGAGTAAACAAAAAAGGAGTTAGCAAAAAAGGAGTTAACCAAAAAAAAGCAAATATAAAAGGAGTTAACAAAAAAGAAGCAAATATAAAAGGAGTTAACAAAAACGGAGTTAACAAATAGAGAGTTAACAAAAAAGAAGCAAACATAAAAGGAGTTAACAAAAAATGAGTAAACAAAAAAGGAGTAAAAAAAGGAGTTAACAAAAAAGATGGAAATATTAAAGGAGTTAACAAAAAAGGACTTAACAAAAAAGAAGCGAATATAAGAAGTTAACAAAAAAGAATCAAATATAAAAGGAGTTAAAAAAAAGGAGTAAACAAAAAAGGAGTTAACAAAAAAGCAGCAAACAAAAAACGAGCAAATAAAAAAGAAGTTAATAATAAGAAGCAAATAAAAAAGGTGTTAACAAAAAAGGAGTTACAAAAAAGGAGGAACCAATATGGAGTTTACAAAAAAGAAGCAAATATAAAAGGAGTTAACAAAAAAGGAGTTAACAAACAAGGAGTTAACAAAAAAGAGGCAAACATAAAAGGAGTTAACAAAAAAGGAGTTAACAAAAAGAAGCAAATATAAAAGGAGTTAACAAAAAAGAAGCAAATATAAAAGGAGTTAACAAAAAAGGAGTAAACAAAAAAGGAGTAAGCAAAAAAGGAGTTAACAAAAAAGATGCAAATATAAAAGGAGTAAACAAAAAAGGAGTTAACAAAAAAGTATTCACCAAAAAAGAAGCAAATATAAAAGGAGTTAACAAAAAGAAGCAAATATAAAAGGAGTTAACAAAAAGAAACAAATATAAAAGTAGTTAACAAAAAAGAGGAAGATATAAAAGGAGTTAACAAAAAAGGAGTTACCAAATGAGGAGTTAACAAAAAAAGGAGTTGCCAAATGAGGAGAAAACAAAAAAGGAGTTAACAAAAAAAGCAAATATAAAAGGTGTTAACAAAAAAGGAGTAAACAAAAAAGAAGTAAACAAAAAAGGAGTAAACAAAAAAGATGGATATATATAAAAGGAGTAAACAAAAAAGGAGTAAACAGAAAAGGACTAAACAAAAAAGAGTAAAAAAAAGAAGCAAATATAAAACAAGTTATAAAAAATAGCGAATATAAAAGGAGTTAAAAAAAAGAAGAATATATAGAAGGAGTTAACAAAAAAGTTGTTAACAAATTAGGAGTTTACACAATAGAAGCAAACATAAAAGGAGTAAACAAAAAAGAAGCAAATATAAAAGGAGTTAACAAAAAAGAAGCAAATATAAAAGGAGTTAACAAAAAAGGAGTTGAAAAAAAAGAAGCAAATATAAAAGGAGTTAACAAAAAAAGGAGTTAATAAAGAAGGAGTAAACAAAAAAGGAGTTAACAAATATGAAGCAAATATAAAAGGAGTTAACAAAAAAGGAGTAAACAAAAAGGAGTAAACAAAAAAGGAGTTAACAAAAACAAGCAAATATAAAACGAGTAAACAAAAAAGGAGTTAACAAAATAAGAGTAAACAAAAAAGGAGTTAACAAAAAAGAAGCAAATATAAAAGGAGTTAACAAAAAAGGAATTAACAAATAAGGAGTTAACAAAAAAGAAGCAAATATAAAAGGAGTTAACAAAAAAGAAGCAAACATAAAAGGAGTTAACAAAACAGAAGCAAATATAAAAGGAGTTAACAAAAGAGAAGCAAATATAAAAGGAGTTAACAAGAAAAGAGTTAACAAAAAAGGAGTGAACAAAAAAGGAGTTAACAAAAAAAAGCAAATATAAAAGAAGTTAACAAAAAAGGAGTAAACAGAAAACGAGTTAACAAAAAAGAAGCAAATATAAAAGAAGTTAACAAAAAAGGAGTAAACAAATAAGGAGTTAACAAAAAAGAAGCAAACATAAAAGGAGTTAACAAAAAAGGAGTTAATAAAAAGAAGCAAATATAAAAGGAGTTAACAAAAAGGAAGAAAATATAAAAGGAGTTAACAAAAAAGGATTTGCCAAATGAGGAGTAAACAAAAAAGGAGTTAACAAAAAAGAAGAAAATATTAAAAGGAGTTAACAAAAAAGGAGTTAACAAAAAAGGAGTAAACAAAAAAGGAGTTGAGAAATAAGGAGTTAGCAAAAAAGTTGGAAATATAAAAGGAGTTAACAAAAAAGGAGTTAACAAAAAAGGAGTGAACAAAAAGGAGTACACAAAAAAGAAGCAAATGTAAAAGGAGTAAACAAAAAAGGAGTTAACAAATAAGGAGTTAACATAAAAGAAGCAAACATAAAAGGAGTTAACAAAAAAAAGGAGTTAACAAAAAAGGGGGAAACAAAAAAGGAGAAAAAAAACGAGTTAACAAAAAAGATGGAAATATAAAAGGAGTTAACAAAAAAGGAGTTAACAAAAAATGAGTAAAAAAAACGAGTTAGCAAAAAGAGGCAAATATAAAAGGAGTTAACAAAAGAGAAGAAAATATAAAAGGAGTTAACAAAATATGAGTTGCCAAATGAGGAGTAAACAAAAAAGGAGTTAACAAAAAAAGAAGCAAATATAAAAGGAGTAAACAAAAAAGAAGGTTATATAGAAAGAGTTAACAAAAAAGGAGTTAACAAATAAGGAACTAACACAATAGAAGCAAACATAAAAGGAGTTAACAAAAAAAGAGTTAACAAAAAAGGAGTAAAAAAAAGGAGTAAACAAAAAAGGGTAAGCAAAAAAGGAGTTAACAAAAAAGAAGCAAATATAAAAGGAGTTAACAAAAAAGGAGTAGACAAAAAAGAAGCAAATATAAAGGAAGTTAACAAAAAAGAAGCAAATATAAAAGGAGTTAACAAAAAAGAAGTTAACAAAAAAGATTTAACAAAAAAGGAGTAACAAAAAGGAGTAAACAAAAAAGGAGTTAGCAAAAAAGGAGTTAACCAAAAAAAAGCAAATATAAAAGGAGTTAACAAAAAAGAAGCAAATATAAAAGGAGTTAACAAAAAAGGAGTTAACAAATAGAGAGTTAACAAAAAAGAAGCAAACATAAAAGGAGTTAACAAAAAAGGAATAAACAAAAAAGGAGTAAAAAAAGGAGTTAACAAAAAAGATGGAAATATTAAAGGAGTTAACAAAAAAGGACTTAACAAAAAAGAAGCGAATATAAGAAGTTAACAAAAAAGAATCAAATATAAAAGGAGTTAAAAAAAAGGAGTAAACAAAAAAGGAGTTAACAAAAAAGCAGCAAACAAAAAACGAGCAAATAAAAAAGAAGTTAATAATAAGAAGCAAATAAAAAAGGTGTTAACAAAAAAGGAGTTACAAAAAAGGAGGAACCAATATGGAGTTTACAAAAAAGAAGCAAATATAAAAGGAGTTAACAAAAAAGGAGTTAACAAACAAGGAGTTAACAAAAAAGAGGCAAACATAAAAGGAGTTAACAAAAAAGGAGTTAACAAAAAGAAGCAAATATAAAAGAAGTTAACAAAAAAGAAGCAAATATAAAAGGAGTTAACAAAAAAGGAGTAAACAAAAAAGGAGTAAGCAAAAAAGGAGTTAACAAAAAAGATGCAAATATAAAAGGAGTAAACAAAAAAGGAGTTAACAAAAAAGTATTCACCAAAAAAGAAGCAAATATAAAAGGAGTTAACAAAAAGAAGCAAATATAAAAGGAGTTAACAAAAAGAAACAAATATAAAAGTAGTTAACAAAAAAGAGGAAGATATAAAAGGAGTTAACAAAAAAGGAGTTACCAAATGAGGAGTTAACAAAAAAAGGAGTTGCCAAATGAGGAGAAAACAAAAAAGGAGTTAACAAAAAAAAGGAAATATAAAAGGTGTTAACAAAAAAGGAGTAAACAAAAAAGAAGTAAACAAAAAAGGAGTAAACAAAAAAGATGGATATATATAAAAGGAGTTAACAAAAAAGGAGTAAACAGAAAAGGACTAAACAAAAAAGAGTAAAAAAAAGAAGCAAATATAAAACAAGTTATAAAAAAATAGCGAATATAAAAGGAGTTAAAAAAAAGAAGAATATATAGAAGGAGTTAACAAAAAAGGAGTTAATAAAAAGAAGCAAATATAAAAGGAGTTAACAAAAAGGAAGAAAATATAAAAGGAGTTAACAAAAAAGGATTTGCCAAATGAGGAGTAAACAAAAAAGGAGTTAACAAAAAAGAAGAAAATATTAAAAGGAGTTAACAAAAAAGGAGTTAACAAAAAAGGAGTAAACAAAAAAGGAGTTGAGAAATAAGGAGTTAGCAAAAAAGTTGGAAATATAAAAGGAGTTAACAAAAAAGGAGTTAACAAAAAAGGAGTGAACAAAAAGGAGTACACAAAAAAGAAGCAAATGTAAAAGGAGTAAACAAAAAAGGAGTTAACAAATAAGGAGTTAACATAAAAGAAGCAAACATAAAAGGAGTTAACAAAAAAAAGGAGTTAACAAAAAAGGGGGAAACAAAAAAGGAGAAAAAAAACGAGTTAACAAAAAAGATGGAAATATAAAAGGAGTTAACAAAAAAGGAGTTAACAAAAAATGAGTAAAAAAAAGGAGTTAGCAAAAAGAGGCAAATATAAAAGGAGTTAACAAAAGAGAAGAAAATATAAAAGGAGTTAACAAAATATGAGTTGCCAAATGAGGAGTAAACAAAAAAGGAGTTATAAAAAAGAAGTGAATATAAAAGGAGTTAACAAAAAAGAAGGTTATATAGAAAGAGTTAACAAAAAAGGAGTTAACAAATAAGGAACTAACACAATAGAAGCAAACATAAAAGTAGTTAACAAAAAAAGAGTTAACAAAAAAGGAGTAAAAAAAAGGAGTAAACAAAAAAGGGTAAGCAAAAAAGGAGTTAACAAAAAAGAAGCAAATATAAAAGGAGTTAACAAAAAAGGAGTAGACAAAAAAGAAGCAAATATAAAGGAAGTTAACAAAAAAGAAGCAAATATAAAAGGAGTTAACAAAAAAGAAGTTAACAAAAAAGATTTAACAAAAAAGGAGTAACAAAAAGGAGTAAACAAAAAAGGAGTTAGCAAAAAAGGAGTTAACCAAAAAAAAGCAAATATAAAAGGAGTTAACAAAAAAGAAGCAAATATAAAAGGAGTTAACAAAAAAGGAGTTAACAAATAGAGAGTTAACAAAAAAGAAGCAAATATTAAAGGAGTTAACAAAAAAGGAGTAAACAAAAAAGGAGTAAAAAAAGGAGTTAACAAAAAAGATGGAAATATTAAAGGAGTTAACAAAAAAGGACTTAACAAAAAAGAAGCGAATATAAGAAGTTAACAAAAAAGAATCAAATATAAAAGGAGTTAAAAAAAAGGAGTAAACAAAAAAGGAGTTAACAAAAAAGCAGCAAACAAAAAACGAGCAAATAAAAAAGAAGTTAATAATAAGAAGCAAATAAAAAAGGTGTTAACAAAAAAGGAGTTACAAAAAAGGAGGAACCAATATGGAGTTTACAAAAAAGAAGCAAATATAAAAGGAGTTAACAAAAAAGGAGTTAACAAACAAGGAGTTAACAAAAAAGAGGCAAACATAAAAGGAGTTAACAAAAAAGGAGTTAACAAAAAGAAGCAAATATAAAAGAAGTTAACAAAAAAGAAGCAAATATAAAAGGAGTTAACAAAAAAGGAGTAAACAAAAAAGGAGTAAGCAAAAAAGGAGTTAACAAAAAAGATGCAAATATAAAAGGAGTAAACAAAAAAGGAGTTAACAAAAAAGTATTCACCAAAAAAGAAGCAAATATAAAAGGAGTTAACAAAAAGAAGCAAATATAAAAGGAGTTAACAAAAAGAAACAAATATAAAAGTAGTTAACAAAAAAGAGGAAGATATAAAAGGAGTTAACAAAAAAGGAGTTACCAAATGAGGAGTTAACAAAAAAAGGAGTTGCCAAATGAGGAGAAAACAAAAAAGGAGTTAACAAAAAAAAGGAAATATAAAAGGTGTTAACAAAAAAGGAGTAAACAAAAAAGAAGTAAACAAAAAAGGAGTAAACAAAAAAGATGGATATATATAAAAGGAGTTAACAAAAAAGGAGTAAACAGAAAAGGACTAAACAAAAAAGAGTAAAAAAAAGAAGCAAATATAAAACAAGTTATAAAAAAATAGCGAATATAAAAGGAGTTAAAAAAAAGAAGAATATATAGAAGGAGTTAACAAAAAAGGTGTTAACAAATTAGGAGTTTACACAATAGAAGCAAACATAAAAGGAGTAAACAAAAAAGAAGCAAATATAAAAGGAGTTAACAAAAAAGAAGCAAATATAAAAGGAGTTAACAAAAAAGGAGTTGAAAAAAAAGAAGCAAATATAAAAGGAGTTAACAAAAAAAGGAGTTAATAAAGAAGGAGTAAACAAAAAAGGAGTTAACAAATATGAAGCAAATATAAAAGGAGTTAACAAAAAAGGAGTAAACAAAAAGGAGTAAACAAAAAAGGAGTTAACAAAAACAAGCAAATATAAAACGAGTAAACAAAAAAGGAGTTAACAAAATAAGAGTAAACAAAAAAGGAGTTAACAAAAAAGAAGCAAATATAAAAGAAGTTAACAAAAAAGGAATTAACAAATAAGGAGTTAACAAAAAAGAAGCAAATATAAAAGGAGTTAACAAAAAAGAAGCAAACATAAAAGGAGTTAACAAAACAGAAGCAAATATAAAAGGAGTTAACAAAAGAGAAGCAAATATAAAAGGAGTTAACAAGAAAAGAGTTAACAAAAAAGGAGTGAACAAAAAAGGAGTTAACAAAAAAAAGCAAATATAAAAGAAGTTAACAAAAAAGGAGTAAACAGAAAACGAGTTAACAAAAAAGAAGCAAATATAAAAGAAGTTAACAAAAAAGGAGTAAACAAATAAGGAGTTAACAAAAAAGAAGCAAACATAAAAGGAGTTAACAAAAAAGGAGTTAATAAAAAGAAGCAAATATAAAAGGAGTTAACAAAAAGGAAGAAAATATAAAAGGAGTTAACAAAAAAGGATTTGCCAAATGAGGAGTAAACAAAAAAGGAGTTAACAAAAAAGAAGAAAATATAAAAGGAGTTAACAAAAAAGGAGTTAACAAAAAAGGAGTAAACAAAAAAGGAGTTGAGAAATAAGGAGTTAGCAAAAAAGTTGGAAATATAAAAGGAGTTAACAAAAAAGGAGTTAACAAAAAAGGAGTGAACAAAAAGGAGTAAACAAAAAAGAAGCAAATGTAAAAGGAGTAAACAAAAAAGGAGTTAACAAATAAGGAGTTAACATAAAAGAAGCAAACATAAAAGGAGTTAACAAAAAAAAGGAGTTAACAAAAAAGGGGGAAACAAAAAAGGAGAAAAAAAACGAGTTAACAAAAAAGATGGAAATATAAAAGGAGTTAAGAAAAAAGGAGTTAACAAAAAATGAGTAAAAAAAAAGGAGTTAGCAAAAAGAGGCAAATATAAAAGGAGTTAACAAAAGACAAGAAAATATAAAAGGAGTTAACAAAATATGAGTTGCCAAATGAGGAGTAAACAAAAAAGGAGTTATAAAAAAGAAGTGAATATAAAAGGAGTTAACAAAAAAGAAGGTTATATAGAAAGAGTTAACAAAAAAGGAGTTAACAAATAAGGAACTAACACAATAGAAGCAAACATAAAAGGAGTTAACAAAAAAAGAGTTAACAAAAAAGGAGTAAAAAAAAAGGAGTAAACAAAAAAGGGTAAGCAAAAAAGGAGTTAACAAAAAAGAAGCAAATATAAAAGGAGTTAACAAAAAAGGAGTAGACAAAAAAGAAGCAAATATAAAGGAAGTTAACAAAAAAGAAGCAAATATAAAAGGAGTTAACAAAAAAGAAGTTAACAAAAAAGATTAAACAAAAAAGGAGTAACAAAAAGGAGTAAACAAAAAAGGAGTTAGCAAAAAAGGAGTTAACCAAAAAAAAGCAAATATAAAAGGAGTTAACAAAAAAGAAGCAAATATAAAAGGAGTTAACAAAAACGGAGTTAACAAATAGAGAGTTAACAAAAAAGAAGCAAACATAAAAGGAGTTAACAAAAAAGGAGTTAACAAAAAAGAAGTAAAGAAAAAAGGGGTTAACAAAAAAGGACTTAACAAAAAAGAAGCGAATATAAGAAGTTAACAAAAAAGAATCAAATATAAAAGGAGTTAAAAAAAGGAGTAAACAAAAAAGGAGTTAACAAAAAAGGAGCAAACAAAAAACGAGCAAATAAAAAAGAAGTTAAAAATAAGAAGCAAATAAAAAAGGTGTTAACAAAAAAGGAGTTACAAAAAAGGAGGAACCAATATGGAGTTTACAAAAAAGAAGCAAATATAAAAGGAGTTAACAAAAAAGGAGTTAACATACAAGGAGTTAACAAAAAAGAGGCAAACATAAAAGGAGTTAACATAAAAGGAGTTAACAAAAAGAAGCAAATATAAAAGAAGTTAACAAAAAAGAAGCAAATATAAAAGGAGTTAACAAAAAAGGAGTAAACAAAAAAGGAGTAAGCAAAAAAGGAGTTAACAAAAAAGATGCAAATATAAAAGGAGTAAACAAAAAAGGAGTTAACAAAAAAGGAGTAAACAAAAAACGAGCAAATAAAAAAGAAGTTTAAAAAAAGAACCAAATATAAAAGGTATTAACAAAAAAGGAGTTACAAAAAAGGAGGAACCAATATGAAGTTTACAAAAAAGAAGCAAATATAAAAGGAGTTAACAAAAAAGGAGTTAACAAATAAGGAGTTAGCAAAAAAGACGCAAACATAAAAGGAGTTAACAAAAAAGGAGTTAACAAAAAGAAGCAAATATAAAAGAAGTTAACAAAAAAGAAGCAAATATAAAACGAGTTAACAAAAAAGGAGTTAACAATAAAAGTAAACAAAAAAGGAGTAAACAAAAAAGAAGCAAATATAAAAGAAGTTAACAAAAAAGGAGTAAACAAAAAAGAAGCAAATATAAAAGGAGTTCACAAAAATGGAGTTAACTAATAAGGAGTTAACAAAGAAGAAGCAAACATAAAAGGAGTTAACAAAAAAAGGATTAAACAAAAAAGGAGTAAACAAAAAAGGAGTAAACAAAAAAGAAGAAAATATAAAAGGAGTTAACAAAAATTGAGTTAACAAATAAGGAGTTAACAAAAAGGAAGCAAACATAAAAGGAGTTAATAAAAAAAGGAGTTAACAAAAAATGAGTAAACAAAAAAGGAGTAAAAAAAGGAGTTAACAAAAAAGATGGAAATATTAAAGGAGTTAACAAAAAAGGAGTTAACAAAAAAGGAGTTAACAAAAAAGGAGTAAACAAAAAAGGAGTTAACGAAAAAGAAGCGAATATAAAAGAAGTTAACAAAAAAGGAGCAAATATAAAAGGAGTTAACAAAAAAGGAGTTATCATAAAAGAAGTAAACAAAAAACGACTTAAAACAAAAAAGGATTTAACAAAAAAGAAGCAAATATAAAAGGTGTTAACAAAAAAGGAGTAACAAAAAAGGAGTAACAAAAAAGGAAGAAACAAAATAGGAGTTTACAAAAAAGAAGCAAATGCAAAAGGAGTTAACAAAAAGGGAATAAACAAAAAAGGAGTAAACAAAAAAGGAGTTAACAAAAAAGAAGCAAATATATAACGAGTTAACAAAAAAGGAGCGTACAAAAAAAAGTAAACAAAAAAGGAGTTAACAAAAAAGAAGCAAATATAAAAGGAGTTAACAAAAAAGGAGTAAACAAATAGGGAGTTAACAAAAAAGAAGCAAATATATAAGGAGTTAACAGAAAAAGAGTTAACAAAAAAGGAGTAAACAAAAAAGAAGCAAGTATTAAAGGAGTTAACAAATAAGGAGTTAACAAAAAAGAAGCAAATATAAAAGGAGTTAACAAAAAAGGAGTTAACAAAACGAAGCAAATATAAAAGTAGTTAACAAAAAAGAAGAAAATATAAAAGGAGTTATAAAAAAGGAGCTACCAAATGAGGAGTTAAAAAAAGGAGTTAGCAAAAAGAGGCAAACATAAAAGGAGTTAACAAAAAAGATGAAAATATAAAAGGAGTTAACAAAATATGAGTTGCCAAATGAGGAGTAAACAAAAAAGGAGTTATAAAAAAGAAGTGAATATAAAAGGAGTTAACAAAAAAGAAGGTTATATAGAAAGAGTTAACAAGAAAGGAGTTAACAAATAAGGAGTTAACACAATAGAAGCAAACATAAAAGGAGTTAACAAAAAAAGACTTAACAAAAAAGGAGTAAAAAAAAGGAGTAAACAAAAAAGGAGTAAGCAAAAAAGGAGTTACCAAAAAAGAAGCAAATATAAAAGGAGTTAACAAAAAAGGAGTAGACAAAAAAGAAGCAAATATAAAAGAAGTTAACAAAAAAGAAGCAAATATAAAAGGAGTTAACAAAAAAGAAGTTAACAAAAAAGATTTAACAAAAAAGGAGTAACAAAAAGGAGTAAACAAAAAAGGAGTTAGCAAAAAAGGAGTTAACAAAAAAGAAGCAAATATAAAAGGAGTAAACAAAAAAGAAGCAAATATAAAAGGAGTTAACAAAAAAGGAGTTAACAAATAGAGTTAACAAAAAAGAAGCAAACATAAAAGGAAATAAC
This sequence comes from Ischnura elegans, assembly GCF_921293095.1. Taxonomy (NCBI): domain Eukaryota; kingdom Metazoa; phylum Arthropoda; class Insecta; order Odonata; family Coenagrionidae; genus Ischnura; species Ischnura elegans. Next base: position 116,140,314 of record NC_060250.1, on the reverse strand, counting down.
AAAAAAAGAGTTAACTAAAAAGGAGTTAAATAAAAGGAGCAAATATAAAAGGAGTTAACAAAAAAGGAGTTAACAAAAAAGAAGTAAAGAAAAAAGGGGTAAACAAAAAAGGACTTAACAAAAAAGAAGCGAATATAAAAGAAGTTAACAAAAAAGAATCAAATATAAAATGAGTTTAAAAAAAGGAGTTAACAAAAAAGGAGTTAACAAAAAAGGAGCAAACAAAAAACGAGCAAATAAAAAAGAAGTTAAAAATAAGAAGCAAATAAAAAAGGTAATAACAAAAAAGGAGTTACAAAAAAGAAGGAACCAATATGGAGTTTACAAAAAAGAAGCAAATATAAAAGGAGTTAACAAAAAAGGAGTTAACAAATAAGGAGTTAACAAAAAAGAGGCAAACATAAAAGGAGTTAACAAAAAAGGAGTTAACAAAAAGAAGCAAATATAAAAGAAGTTAACAAAAAAGAAGCAAATATAAAAGGAGTTAACAAAAAAGGAGTAAACAAAAAAGGAGTAAGCAAAAAAGGAGTTAACAAATAAGATGCAAATATAAAAGGAGTAAACAAAAAAGGAGTTAACAAAAAAGGATTCACCAAAAAAGAAGCAAATATAAAAGGAGTTAACAAAAAGAAGCAAATATAAAAGGAGTTAACAAAAAAGAGGAAGATATAAAAGGAGTTAACAAAAAAGGAGTTACCAAATGAGGAGTTAACAAAAAAGGAGTTAACAAAAAGAGGCAAATATAAAAGGAGTTAACAATAAAGAAGAAAATTTATAAGGAGTTAACAAAACAAGAGTTGCCACATGAGGAGAAAACAAAAAAGGAGTTAACAAAAAAAAGCAAATATAAAAGGTGTTAACAAAAAAGGAGTAAACAAAAAAGGAGTAAACAAAAAAGGAGTAAACAAAAAAGATGGATATATATAAAAGGAGTAAACAAAAAAGGAGTAAACAAAAAAGGACTAAATAAAAAAGAGTAAAAAAAAGAAGCAAATATAAAACAAGTTATAAAAAAAAGCGAATATAAAAGGAGTTAACAAAAAAGAAGAATATATAGAAGGAGTTAACAAAAAACGTGTTAACAAAAAAGAAGCAAATATAAAAGAAGTTAACAAAAAAGAAGTTAACAAAAAAGATTAAACAAAAAAGGAGTAACAAAAAGGAGTAAACAAAAAAGGAGTTAGCAAAAAAGGAGTTAACAAAAAAGAAGCAAATATAAAAGGAGTTAACAAAAAAGGATTTAACAAAAATGTTGTAAACAAAAAAAGAGTGAACAAAAAAGGACTTAACAAAAAAGAAGCGAATATAAAAGAAGTTAACAAAAAAGAATCAAAAATAAAAGGAGTTAAAAAAAAGGAGTTAACAAAAAAGGAGTTAACAAAAAAGGAGTAAACAAAAAACGAGCAAATAAAAAAGAAGTTAAAAAAAAGAAGCAAATATAAAAGGTGTTAACAAAAAAGGAGTTACAAAAAAGGAGGAACCAATATGAAGTTTACAAAAAAGAAGCAAATATAAAAGGAGTTATCAAAAAAGGAGTTAACAAATAAGGAGGTAACAAAAAAGACACAAACATAAAAGGAGTTAACAAAAAAGGAGTAAACAAAAAGAAGCAAATATAAAAGAAGTTATCAAAAAAGAAGCAAATATAAAAGGAGTTAACAAAAAAGGAGTTAACCAAAAAAGAAGCAAATATAAAAGGAGTTCACAAAAATGGAGTTAACTAATAAGGAGTTAACAAAGAAGAAGCAAACATAAAAGGAGTTAACAAAAAAAGGATTTAACAAAAAAGGAGTAAACAAAAAAGGAGTAAACAAAAAAGAAGCAAATATAAAAGAAGTTAACAAATAAGGAGTAAACAAAAAAGAAGCAAATATAAAAGGAGTTCACAAAAATGGAGTTAACTAATAAGGAGTTAACAAAGAAGAAGCAAACATAAAAGGAGTTAACAAAAAAAGGATTTAACAAAAAAGGAGTAAACAAAAAAGGAGTAAACAAAAAAGAAGCAAATATAAAAGGAGTTAACACAAAAGGAGTTAACAAATAAGGAGTTAACAAAAAGGAAGCAAACATAAAAGGAGTAAATAAAAAAAGGAGTTAACAAAAAATGAGTAAACAAAAAAGGAGTAAAAAAAGGAGTTCACAAAAAAGATAGAAATATTAAAGGAGTTAACAAAAAAGGAGTTAACAAAAAAGGAGTTAACAAAAAAGGAGTAAACAAAAAAGGAGTTAACGAAAAAGAAGCGAATATAAAAGAAGTTAACAAAAAAGGAGCAATTATAAAAGGAGTTAACAAAAAAGAAGCAAATATATAACGAGTTAACAAAAAAGGAGCGTACAAAAAAAGTAAACAAAAAAGGAGTTAACAAAAAAGAAGCAAATATAAAAGGAGTTAACAAAAAAGGAGTAAACAAATAAGGAGTTAACAAAAAAGAAGAAAATAGAAAAGGAGTTAACAGAAAAAGAGTTAACAAAAAAGGAGTAAACAAAAAAGAAGCAAGTATTAAAGGAGTTAACAAATAAGGAGTTAACAAAAAAGAAGCAAATATAAAAGGAGTTAACAAAAAAGGAGTTAACAAAAAGAAGCAAATATAAAAGTAGTTAACAAAAAAGAAGAAAATATAAAAAGGAGTTATCAAAAAAGGAGTTACCAAATAGGAGTTAAAAAAAAGGAGTTAGCAAAAAGAGGCAAATATAAAAGGAGTTAACAAAAAAGAAGAAAATATAAAAGGAGTTAACAAAATATGAGTTGCCAAATGAGGAGTAAACAAAAAAGGAGTTATAAAAAAGAAGTAAATATAAAAGGAGTTAACAAAAAAGAAGGTTATATAGAAAGAGTTAACAAAAAAGGAGTTAACAAATAAGGAGTTAACACAATAGAAGCAAACATAAAAGGAGTTAACAAAAAAAGAGTTAACAAAAAAGGAGTTAACAAAAAAGGAGTAAAATAAAAGAGTAAACAAAAAAAGGGTTAGCAAAAAAGGAGTTAACAAAAAAGAAGCAAAAATAAAAGGAGTAAACAAAAAAGGAGTAGACAAAAAAGAAGCAAATATAAAAGAAGTTAAGAAAAAAGAAGAAAATATAAAAGGAATTAACAAAAAAGAAGTTTACAAAAAAGATTTAACAAAAAAGGAGTAACAAAAAGGAGTAAACAAAAAAGGAGTTAGCAAAAAAGGAGTTAACCAAAAAGAAGCAAATATAAAAGGAGTTAACAAAAAAGAAGCAAATATAAAAGGAGTTAACAAAAAAGGAGTAAACAAATAGAGAGTTAACAAAAAAGAAGCAAACATAAAAGGAGTTAACAAAAAAGGAGTTAACAAAAAAGAAGTAAAGAAAAAAGGGGTAAACAAAAAAGGACTTAACCAAAAAGAAGCGAATAGAAGAAGTTAACAAAAAAGAATCAAATATAAAAGGAGTTAAAAAAAAGGAGTTAACAAAAAAGAAGTTAACAAAAAAGATTAAACAAAAAAGGAGTAACAAAAAGGAGTAAACAAAAAAGGAGTTAGCAAAAAAGGAGTTAACAAAAAAGAAGCAAACATAAAAGGAGTTAACAAAAAAGGAGTTAACAAAAAAGAAGTAAAGAATAAAGGGGTAAACAAAAAAGGACTTAACAAAAAAGAAGCGAATATAAGAAGTTAACAAAAAAGAATCAAATATAAAAGGAGTTAAAAAAAAGGAGTAAACAAAAAACGAGTTAACAAAAAAGGAGCAAACAAAAAACGAGCAAATAAAAAAGAAGTTAAAAATAAGAAGCAAATAAAAAAGGTGTTAACAAAAAAGGAGTTACAAAAAAGGAGGAACCAATATGGAGTTACAAAAAAGAAGCAAATATAAAAGGAGTTAACAAAAAAGGAGTTAACAAACAAGGAGTTAACAAAAAAGAGGCAAACATAAAAGGAGTTAACAAAAAAGGAGTTAACAATAAGAAGCAAATATAAAAGAAGTTAACAAAAAAGAAGCAAATATAAAAGGAGTTAACAAAAAAGGAGTAAACAAAAAAGGAGTAAGCAAAAAAGGAGTTAACAAAAAAGATGCAAATATAAAAGGAGTAAACAAAAAAGGAGTTAACAAAAAAGTATTCACCAAAAAAGAAGCAAATATAAAAGGAGTTAACAAAAAGAAGCAAATATAAAAGGAGTTAACAAAAAGAAGCAAATATAAAAGTAGTTTACAAAAAAGAGGAAGATATAAAAGGAGTTAACAAAAAAGGAGTTACCAAATGAGGAGTTAACAAAAAAGGAGTTGCCAAATGAGGAGAAAACAAAAAAGGAGTTAACAAAAAAAAGCAAATATAAAAGGTGTTAACAAAAAAGGAGTAAACAAAAAAGAAGTAAACAAAAAAGGAGTAAACAAAAAAGATGGATATATATAAAAGGAGTAAACAAAAAAGGAGTAAACAGAAAAGAACTAAACAAAAAAGAGTAAAAAAAAGAAGCAAATATAAAACAAGTTATAAAAAATAGCGAATATAAAAGGAGTTAAAAAAAAGAAGAATATATAGAAGGAGTTAACAAAAAAGGTGTTAACAAATTAGGAGTTTACACAATAGAAGCAAACATAAAAGGAGTAAACAAAAAAGAAGCAAATATAAAAGGAGTTAACAAAAAAGAAGCAAATATAAAAGGAGTTAACAAAAAAGGAGTTGACAAAAAAGAAGCAAATATAAAAGGAGTTAACAAAAAAAGGAGTTAATAAAGAAGGAGTAAACAAAAAAGGAGTAAACAAATATGAAGCAAATATAAAAGGAGTTAACAAAAAAGGAGTAAACAAAAAGGAGTAAACAAAAAAGGAGTTAACAAAAACAAGCAAATATAAAACGAGTAAACAAAAAAGGAGTTAACAAAATAGGAGTAAACAAAAAAGGAGTTAACAAAAAAGAAGCAAATATAAAAGGAGTTAACAAAAAAGGAATTAACAAATAAGGAGTTAACAAAAAAGAAGCAAATATAAAAGGAGTTAACAAAAAAGAAGCAAACATAAAAGGAGTTAACAAAACAGAAGCAAATATAAAAGGAGTTAACAAAAGAGAAGCAAATATAAAAGGAGTTAACAAGAAAAGAGTTAACAAAAAAGGAGTGAACAAAAAAGGAGTTAACAAAAAAAAGCAAATATAAAAGAAGTTAACAAAAAAGGAGTAAACAGAAAACGAGTTAACAAAAAAGAAGCAAATATAAAAGGAGTTAACAAAAAAGGAGTAAACAAATAAGGAGTTAACAAAAAAGAAGCAAACATAAAAGGAGTTAACAAAAAAGGAGTTAATAAAAAGAAGCAAATATAAAAGGAGTTAACAAAAAGGAAGAAAATATAAAAGGAGTTAACAAAAAAGGATTTGCCAAATGAGGAGTAAACAAAAAAGGAGTTAACAAAAAAGAAGAAAATATAAAAGGAGTTAACAAAAAAGGAGTTAACAAAAAAAGGAGTAAACAAAAAAGGAGTTCAGAAATAAGGAGTTAGCAAAAAAGTTGGAAATATAAAAGGAGTTAACAAAAAAGGAGTTAACAAAAAAGGAGTGAACAAAAAGGAGTAAACAAAAAAGAAGCAAATGTAAAAGGAGTAAACAAAAAAGGAGTTAACAAATAAGGAGTTAACATAAAAGAAGCAAACATAAAAGGAGTTAACAAAAAAAGGAGTTAACAAAAAAGGGGGAAACAAAAAAGGAGAAAAAAAACGAGTTAACAAAAAAGATGGAAATATAAAAGGAGTTAACAAAAAAGGAGTTAACAAAAAATGAGTAAAAAAAAGGAGTTAGCAAAAAGAGGCAAATATAAAAGGAGTTAACAAAAAAGAAGAAAATATAAAAGGAGTTAACAAAATATGAGTTGCCAAATGAGGAGTTAACAAAAAAGGAGTTATAAAAAAGAAGTGAATATAAAAGGAGTTAACAAAAAAGAAGGTTATATAGAAAGAGTTAACAAAAAAGGAGTTAACAAATAAGGAACTAACACAATAGAAGCAAACATATAAGGAGTTAACAAAAAAAGAGTTAACAAAAAAGGAGTAAAAAAAAGGAGTAAACAAAAAAGGGTAAGCAAAAATGGAGTTAACAAAAAAGAAGCAAATATAAAAGGAGTTAACAAAAAAGGAGTAGACAAAAAAGAAGCAAATATAAAAGAAGTTAACAAAAAAGAAGCAAATATAAAAGGAGTTAACAAAAAAGAAGTTAACAAAAAAGATTTAACAAAAAAGGAGTAACAAAAAGGAGTAAACAAAAAAGGAGTTAGCAAAAAAGGAGTTAACCAAAAAAAAGCAAATATAAAAGGAGTTAACAAAAAAGAAGCAAATATAAAAGGAGTTAACAAAAACGGAGTTAACAAATAGAGAGTTAACAAAAAAGAAGCAAACATAAAAGGAGTTAACAAAAAAGGAGTTAACAAAAAAGAAGTAAAGAAAAAAGGGGTAAACAAAAAAGGACTTAACAAAAAAGAAGCGAATATAAGAAGTTAACAAAAAAGAATCAAATATAAAAGGAGTTAAAAAAAAGGAGTAAACAAAAAAGGAGTTAACAAAAAAGGAGCAAACAAAAAACGAGCAAATAAAAAAGAAGTTAAAAATAAGAAGCAAATAAAAAAGGTGTTAACAAAAAAGGAGTTACAAAAAAGGAGGAACCAATATGGAGTTTACAAAAAAGAAGCAAATATAAAAGGAGTTAACAAAAAAGGAGTTAACAAACAAGGAGTTAACAAAAAAGAGGCAAACATAAAAGGAGTTAACAAAAAAGGAGTTAACAAAAAGAAGCAAATATAAAAGAAGTTAACAAAAAAGAAGCAAATATAAAAGGAGTTAACAAAAAAGGAGTAAACAAAAAAGGAGTAAGCAAAAAAGGAGTTAACAAAAAAGATGCAAATATAAAAGGAGTAAACAAAAAAGGAGTTAACAAAAAAGTATTCACCAAAAAAGAAGCAAATATAAAAGGAGTTAACAAAAAGAAGCAAATATAAAAGGAGTTAACAAAAAGAAGCAAATATAAAAGTAGTTAACAAAAAAGAGGAAGATATAAAAGGAGTTAACAAAAAAGGAGTTACCAAATGAGGAGTTAACAAAAAAGGAGTTGCCAAATGAGGAGAAAACAAAAAAGGAGTTAACAAAAAAAAGCAAATATAAAAGGTGTTAACAAAAAAGGAGTAAACAAAAAAGAAGTAAACAAAAAAGGAGTAAACAAAAAAGATGGATATATATAAAAGGAGTAAACAAAAAAGGAGTAAACAGAAAAGGACTAAACAAAAAAGAGTAAAAAAAGAAGCAAATATAAAACAAGTTATAAAAAATAGCGAATATAAAAGGAGTTAAAAAAAAGAAGAATATATAGAAGGAGTTAACAAAAAAGGTGTTAACAAATTAGGAGTTTACACAATAGAAGCAAACATAAAAGGAGTAAACAAAAAAGAAGCAAATATAAAAGGAGTTAACAAAAAAGAAGCAAATATAAAAGGAGTTAACAAAAAAGGAGTTGACAAAAAAGAAGCAAATATAAAAGGAGTTAACAAAAAAAGGAGTTAATAAAGAAGGAGTAAACAAAAAAGGAGTTAACAAAAATGAAGCAAATATAAAAGGAGTTAACAAAAAAGGAGTAAACAAAAAGGAGTAAACAAAAAAGGAGTTAACAAAAACAAGCAAATATAAAACGAGTAAACAAAAAAGGAGTTAACAAAATAGGAGTAAACAAAAAAGGAGTTAACAAAAAAGAAGCAAATATAAAAGGAGTTAACAAAAAAGGAATTAACAAATAAGGAGTTAACAAAAAAGAAGCAAATATAAAAGGAGTTAACAAAAAAGAAGCAAACATAAAAGGAGTTAACAAAAAAGAAGCAAATATAAAAGGAGTTAACAAAAGAGAAGCAAATATAAAAGGAGTTAACTAGAAAAGAGTTAACAAAAAAGGAGTGAACAAAAAAGGAGTTAACAAAAAAAAGCAAATATAAAAGAAGTTAACAAAAAAGGAGTAAACAGAAAACGAAATAACAAAAAAGAAGCAAATATAAAAGGAGTTAACAAAAAAGGAGTAAACAAATAAGGAGTTAACAAAAAAGAAGCAAACATAAAAGGAGTTAACAAAAAAGGAGTTAATAAAAAGAAGCAAATATAAAAGGAGTTAACAAAAAGGAAGAAAATATAAAAGGAGTTAACAAAAAAGGATTTGCCAAATGAGGAGTAAACAAAAAAGGAGTTAACAAAAAAGAAGAAAATATAAAAGGAGTTAACAAAAAAGGAGTTAACAAAAAAGGAGTAAACAAAAAAGGAGTTGAGAAATAAGGAGTTAGCAAAAAAGTTGGAAATATAAAAGGAGTTAACAAAAAAGGAGTTAACAAAAAAGGAGTGAACAAAAAGGAGTAAACAAAAAAGAAGCAAATGTAAAAGGAGTAAACAAAAAAGGCGTTAACAAATAAGGAGTTAACATAAAAGAAGCAAACATAAAAGGAGTTAACAAAAAAAAGGAGTTAACAAAAAAGGGGGAAACAAAAAAGGAGAAAAAAAACGAGTTAACAAAAAAGATGGAAATATAAAAGGAGTTAACAAAAAAGGAGTTAACAAAAAATGAGTAAAAAAAAGGAGTTAACGAAAAAGAATCGAATATAAAAGAGGATAACAAAAAAGGAGCAAATATAAAAGGAGTTAAACAAAAAGGAGTTAACAAAAAAGGAGTAAACAAAAAACGAGTAAACAAAAAAGGAATAAACAAAAAAGGATTTAAAAAAAAGGAGTAAATAAAAAGGAAGCAAATATAAAACGAGTTAACAAAAAAGGAGTTAACAAAAAAAGTAAACAAAAAAGGAGTTAACAAAAACGAAGCCAATATAAAATAAGTTAACAAAAAAGGAGTAAACAAATAAGAAGTTAACAAAAAAGAAGCAAATATAAAAGGAGTTAACAAAAAAAGAGTTAACAAAAAAGGAGTAAACAAAAAAGAAGCAAATATAAAAGGAGTTAACAAAAAAAGAGTTAACAAATAAGGAGTTAACAAAAAAGAAGAGAACATAAAAGGAGTTAACAAAAAAGGAGTAAACAAAAAGAAGCAAATATAAAAGAAGTTAACAAAAAAGAAGAAAATATAAAAGGAGTTAACAAAAAAGGAGTTAACAAAAAAGGAGTAAACAAAAAAGGAGTTGAGAAATAAGGAGTTAGCAATAAAGTTGGAAATATAAAAGGAGTTAACAAAAAAGGAGTTAACAAAAAAGGAGTGAACAAAAAGGAGTAAACAAAAAAGAAGCAAATGTAAAAGGAGTAAACAAAAAAGGAGTTAACAAATAAGGAGTTAACATAAAAGAAGCAAACATAAAAGGAGTTAACAAAAAAAGGAGTTAACAAAAAAGGGGGAAACAAAAAAGGAGAAAAAAAACGAGTTAACAAAAAAGATGGAAATATAAAAGGAGTTAACAAAAAAGGAGTTAACAAAAAATGAGTAAAAAAAAGGAGTTAGCAAAAAGAGGCAAATATAAAAGGAGTTAACAAAAAAGAAGAAAATATAAAAGGAGTTAACAAAATATGAGTTGCCAAATGAGGAGTAAACAAAAAAGGAGTTATAAAAAAGAAGTGAATATAAAAGGAGTTAACAAAAAAGGAGTTAACAAATAAGGAGTTAACAAAAAAGAGGCAAACATAAAAGGAGTTAACAAAAAAGGAGTTAACAAAAAGAAGCAAATATAAAAGAAGTTAACAAAAAAGAAGCAAATATAAAAGGAGTTAACAAAAAAGGAGTAAACAAAAAAGGAGTAAGCAAAAAAGGAGTTAACAAATAAGATGCAAATATAAAAGGAGTAAACAAAAAAGGAGTTAACAAAAAAGGATTCACCAAAAAAGAAGCAAATATAAAAGGAGTTAACAAAAAGAAGCAAATATAAAAGGAGTTAACAAAAAAGAGGAAGATATAAAAGGAGTTAACAAAAAAGGAGTTACCAAATGAGGAGTTAACAAAAAAGGAGTTAACAAAAAGAGGCAAATATAAAAGGAGTTAACAATAAAGAAGAAAATTTATAAGGAGTTAACAAAACAGGAGTTGCCAAATGAGGAGAAAACAAAAAAGGAGTTAACAAAAAAAAGCAAATATAAAAGGTGTTAACAAAAAAGGAGTAAACAAAAAAGGAGTAAACAAAAAAGGAGTAAACAAAAAAGATGGATATATATAAAAGGAGTAAACAAAAAAGGAGTAAACAAAAAAGGACTAAATAAAAAAGAGTAAAAAAAAGAAGCAAATATAAAACAAGTTATAAAAAAAAGCGAATATAAAAGGAGTTAACAAAAAAGAAGAATATATAGAAGGAGTTAACAAAAAACGTGTTAACAAAAAAGAAGCAAATATAAAAGAAGTTAACAAAAAAGAAGTTAACAAAAAAGATTAAACAAAAAAGGAGTAACAAAAAGGAGTAAACAAAAAAGGAGTTAGCAAAAAAGGAGTTAACAAAAAAGAAGCAAATATAAAAGGAGTTAACAAAAAAGGATTTAACAAAAATGTTGTAAACAAAAAAAGAGTGAACAAAAAAGGACTTAACAAAAAAGAAGCGAATATAAAAGAAGTTAACAAAAAAGAATCAAAAATAAAAGGAGTTAAAAAAAAGGAGTTAACAAAAAAGGAGTTAACAAAAAAGGAGTAAACAAAAAACGAGCAAATAAAAAAGAAGTTAAAAAAAAGAAGCAAATATAAAAGGTGTTAACAAAAAAGGAGTTACAAAAAAGGAGGAACCAATATGAAGTTTACAAAAAAGAAGCAAATATAAAAGGAGTTATCAAAAAAGGAGTTAACAAATAAGGAGGTAACAAAAAAGACACAAACATAAAAGGAGTTAACAAAAAAGGAGTAAACAAAAAGAAGCAAATATAAAAGAAGTTATCAAAAAAGAAGCAAATATAAAAGGAGTTAACAAAAAAGGAGTTAACCAAAAAAAGTAATCAAAAAAGGAGTAAACAAAAAAGAAGCAAATATAAAAGAAGTTAACAAATAAGGAGTAAACAAAAAAGAAGCAAATATAAAAGGAGTTCACAAAAATGGAGTTAACTAATAAGGAGTTAACAAAGAAGAAGCAAACATAAAAGGAGTTAACAAAAAAAGGATTTAACAAAAAAGGAGTAAACAAAAAAGGAGTAAACAAAAAAGAAGCAAATATAAAAGGAGTTAACACAAAAGGAGTTAACAAATAAGGAGTTAACAAAAAGGAAGCAAACATAAAAGGAGTAAATAAAAAAAGGAGTTAACAAAAAATGAGTAAACAAAAAAGGAGTAAAAAAAGGAGTTCACAAAAAAGATAGAAATATTAAAGGAGTTAACAAAAAAGGAGTTAACAAAAAAGGAGTTAACAAAAAAGGAGTAAACAAAAAAGGAGTTAACGAAAAAGAAGCGAATATAAAAGAAGTTAACAAAAAAGGAGCAATTATAAAAGGAGTTAACAAAAAAGAAGCAAATATATAACGAGTTAACAAAAAAGGAGCGTACAAAAAAAGTAAACAAAAAAGGAGTTAACAAAAAAGAAGCAAATATAAAAGGAGTTAACAAAAAAGGAGTAAACAAATAAGGAGTTAACAAAAAAGAAGAAAATAGAAAAGGAGTTAACAGAAAAAGAGTTAACAAAAAAGGAGTAAACAAAAAAGAAGCAAGTATTAAAGGAGTTAACAAATAAGGAGTTAACAAAAAAGAAGCAAATATAAAAGGAGTTAACAAAAAAGGAGTTAACAAAAAGAAGCAAATATAAAAGTAGTTAACAAAAAAGAAGAAAATATAAAAGGAGTTATCAAAAAAGGAGTTACCAAATAGGAGTTAAAAAAAAGGAGTTAGCAAAAAGAGGCAAATATAAAAGGAGTTAACAAAAAAGAAGAAAATATAAAAGGAGTTAACAAAATATGAGTTGCCAAATGAGGAGTAAACAAAAAAGGAGTTATAAAAAAGAAGTGAATATAAAAGGAGTTAACAAAAAAGAAGGTTATATAGAAAGAGTTAACAAAAAAGGAGTTAACAAATAAGGAGTTAACACAATAGAAGCAAACATAAAAGGAGTTAACAAAAAAAGAGTTAACAAAAAAGGAGTTAACAAAAAAGGAGTAAAATAAAAGAGTAAACAAAAAAAGGGTTAGCAAAAAAGGAGTTAACAAAAAAGAAGCAAAAATAAAAGGAGTAAACAAAAAAGGAGTAGACAAAAAAGAAGCAAATATAAAAGAAGTTAAGAAAAAAGAAGAAAATATAAAAGGAATTAACAAAAAAGAAGTTTACAAAAAAGATTTAACAAAAAAGGAGTAACAAAAAGGAGTAAACAAAAAAGGAGTTAGCAAAAAAGGAGTTAACCAAAAAGAAGCAAATATAAAAGGAGTTAACAAAAAAGAAGCAAATATAAAAGGAGTTAACAAAAAAAGAAGTGAACAAAAAAGAAGCAAACATAAAAGGAGTTAACAAAAAAGGAGTTAACAAAAAAGAAGTAAAGAAAAAAGGGGTAAACAAAAAAGGACTTAACCAAAAAGAAGCGAATAGAAGAAGTTAACAAAAAAGAATCAAATATAAAAGGAGTTAAAAAAAAGGAGTTAACAAAAAAGAAGTTAACAAAAAAGATTAAACAAAAAAGGAGTAACAAAAAGGAGTAAACAAAAAAGGAGTTAGCAAAAAAGGAGTTAACAAAAAAGAAGCAAACATAAAAGGAGTTAACAAAAAAGGAGTTAACAAAAAAGAAGTAAAGAATAAAGGGGTAAACAAAAAAGGACTTAACAAAAAAGAAGCGAATATAAGAAGTTAACAAAAAAGAATCAAATATAAAAGGAGTTAAAAAAAAGGAGTAAACAAAAAACGAGTTAACAAAAAAGGAGCAAACAAAAAACGAGCAAATAAAAAAGAAGTTAAAAATAAGAAGCAAATAAAAAAGGTGTTAACAAAAAAGGAGTTACAAAAAAGGAGGAACCAATATGGAGTTACAAAAAAGAAGCAAATTTAAAAGGAGTTAACAAAAAAGGAGTTAACAAACAAGGAGTTAACAAAAAAGAGGCAAACATAAAAGGAGTTAACAAAAAAGGAGTTAACAAAAAGAAGCAAATATAAAAGAAGTTAACAAAAAAGAAGCAAATATAAAAGGAGTTAACAAAAAAGGAGTAAACAAAAAAGGAGTAAGCAAAAAAGGAGTTAACAAAAAAGATGCAAATATAAAAGGAGTAAACAAAAAAGGAGTTAACAAAAAAGTATTCACCAAAAAAGAAGCAAATATAAAAGGAGTTAACAAAAAGAAGCAAATATAAAAGGAGTTAACAAAAAGAAGCAAATATAAAAGTAGTTTACAAAAAAGAGGAAGATATAAAAGGAGTTAACAAAAAAGGAGTTACCAAATGAGGAGTTAACAAAAAAGGAGTTGCCAAATGAGGAGAAAACAAAAAAGGAGTTAACAAAAAAAAGCAAATATAAAAGGTGTTAACAAAAAAGGAGTAAACAAAAAAGAAGTAAACAAAAAAGGAGTAAACAAAAAAGATGGATATATATAAAAGGAGTAAACAAAAAAGGAGTAAACAGAAAAGAACTAAACAAAAAAGAGTAAAAAAAAGAAGCAAATATAAAACAAGTTATAAAAAATAGCGAATATAAAAGGAGTTAAAAAAAAGAAGAATATATAGAAGGAGTTAACAAAAAAGGTGTTAACAAATTAGGAGTTTACACAATAGAAGCAAACATAAAAGGAGTAAACAAAAAAGAAGCAAATATAAAAGGAGTTAACAAAAAAGAAGCAAATATAAAAGGAGTTAACAAAAAAGGAGTTGACAAAAAAGAAGCAAATATAAAAGGAGTTAACAAAAAAAAGAGTTAATAAAGAAGGAGTAAACAAAAAAGGAGTAAACAAATATGAAGCAAATATAAAAGGAGTTAACAAAAAAGGAGTAAACAAAAAGGAGTAAACAAAAAAGGAGTTAACAAAAACAAGCAAATATAAAACGAGTAAACAAAAAAGGAGTTAACAAAATAGGAGTAAACAAAAAAGGAGTTAACAAAAAAGAAGCAAATATAAAAGGAGTTAACAAAAAAGGAATTAACAAATAAGGAGTTAACAAAAAAGAAGCAAATATAAAAGGAGTTAACAAAAAAGAAGCAAACATAAAAGGAGTTAACAAAACAGAAGCAAATATAAAAGGAGTTAACAAAAGAGAAGCAAATATAAAAGGAGTTAACAAGAAAAGAGTTAACAAAAAAGGAGTGAACAAAAAAGGAGTTAACAAAAAAAAGCAAATATAAAAGAAGTTAACAAAAAAGGAGTAAACAGAAAACGAGTTAACAAAAAAGAAGCAAATATAAAAGGAGTTAACAAAAAAGGAGTAAACAAATAAGGAGTTAACAAAAAAGAAGCAAACATAAAAGGAGTTAACAAAAAAGGAGTTAATAAAAAGAAGCAAATATAAAAGGAGTTAACAAAAAGGAAGAAAATATAAAAGGAGTTAACAAAAAAGGATTTGCCAAATGAGGAGTAAACAAAAAAGGAGTTAACAAAAAAGAAGAAAATATAAAAGGAGTTAACAAAAAAGGAGTTAACAAAAAAAGGAGTAAACAAAAAAGGAGTTCAGAAATAAGGAGTTAGCAAAAAAGTTGGAAATATAAAAGGAGTTAACAAAAAAGGAGTTAACAAAAAAGGAGTGAACAAAAAGGAGTAAACAAAAAAGAAGCAAATGTAAAAGGAGTAAACAAAAAAGGAGTTAACAAATAAGGAGTTAACATAAAAGAAGCAAACATAAAAGGAGTTAACAAAAAAAGGAGTTAACAAAAAAGGGGGAAACAAAAAAGGAGAAAAAAAACGAGTTAACAAAAAAGATGGAAATATAAAAGGAGTTAACAAAAAAGGAGTTAACAAAAAATGAGTAAAAAAAAGGAGTTAACGAAAAAGAATCGAATATAAAAGAGGATAACAAAAAAGGAGCAAATATAAAAGGAGTTAAACAAAAAGGAGTTAACAAAAAAGGAGTAAACAAAAAACGAGTAAACAAAAAAGGAATAAACAAAAAAGGATTTAAAAAAAAGGAGTAAATAAAAAGGAAGCAAATATAAAACGAGTTAACAAAAAAGGAGTTAACAAAAAAAGTAAACAAAAAAGGAGTTAACAAAAACGAAGCCAATATAAAATAAGTTAACAAAAAAGGAGTAAACAAATAAGAAGTTAACAAAAAAGAAGCAAATATAAAAGGAGTTAACAAAAAAAGAGTTAACAAAAAAGGAGTAAACAAAAAAGAAGCAAATATAAAAGGAGTTAACAAAAAAAGAGTTAACAAATAAGGAGTTAACAAAAAAGAAGAGAACATAAAAGGAGTTAACAAAAAAGGAGTAAACAAAAAGAAGCAAATATAAAAGAAGTTAACAAAAAAGAAGAAAATATAAAAGGAGTTAACAAAAAAGGAGTTAACAAAAAAGGAGTAAACAAAAAAGGAGTTGAGAAATAAGGAGTTAGCAATAAAGTTGGAAATATAAAAGGAGTTAACAAAAAAGGAGTTAACAAAAAAGGAGTGAACAAAAAGGAGTAAACAAAAAAGAAGCAAATGTAAAAGGAGTAAACAAAAAAGGAGTTAACAAATAAGGAGTTAACATAAAAGAAGCAAACATAAAAGGAGTTAACAAAAAAAGGAGTTAACAAAAAAGGGGGAAACAAAAAAGGAGAAAAAAAACGAGTTAACAAAAAAGATGGAAATATAAAAGGAGTTAACAAAAAAGGAGTTAACAAAAAATGAGTAAAAAAAAGGAGTTAGCAAAAAGAGGCAAATATAAAAGGAGTTAACAAAAAAGAAGAAAATATAAAAGGAGTTAACAAAATATGAGTTGCCAAATGAGGAGTAAACAAAAAAGGAGTTATAAAAAAGAAGTGAATATAAAAGGAGTTAACAAAAAAGAAGGTTATATAGAAAGAGTTAACAAAAAAGGAGTTAACAAATAAGGAACTAACACAATAGAAGCAAACATAAAAGGAGTTAACAAAAAAAGAGTTAACAAAAAAGGAGTAAAAAAAAGGAGTAAACAAAAAAGGGTAAGCAAAAAAGGAGTTAACAAAAAAGAAGCAAATATAAAAGGAGTTAACAAAAAAGGAGTAGACAAAAAAGAAGCAAATATAAAAGAAGTTAACAAAAAAGAAGCAAATATAAAAGGAGTTAACAAAAAAGAAGTTAACAAAAAAGATTTAACAAAAAAGGAGTAACAAAAAGGAGTAAACAAAAAAGGAGTTAGCAAAAAAGGAGTAAACAAATAAGAAGTTAACAAAAAAGAAGCAAATATAAAAGGAGTTAACAAAAAAAGAGTTAACAAAAAAGGAGTAAACAAAAAAGAAGAAAATATAAAAGGAGTTAACAAAAAAGGAGTTAACAAAAAAGGAGTAAACAAAAAAGGAGTTGAGAAATAAGGAGTTAGCAATAAAGTTGGAAATATAAAAGGAGTTAACAAAAAAGGAGTTAACAAAAAAGGAGTGAACAAAAAGGAGTAAACAAAAAAGAAGCAAATGTAAAAGGAGTAAACAAAAAAGGAGTTAACAAATAAGGAGTTAACATAAAAGAAGCAAACATAAAAGGAGTTAACAAAAAAAGGAGTTAACAAAAAAGGGGGAAACAAAAAAGGAGAAAAAAAACGAGTTAACAAAAAAGATGGAAATATAAAAGGAGTTAACAAAAAAGGAGTTAACAAAAAATGAGTAAAAAAAAGGAGTTAGCAAAAAGAGGCAAATATAAAAGGAGTTAACAAAAAAGAAGAAAATACAAAAGGAGTTAACAAAATATGAGTTGCCAAATGAGGAGTAAACAAAAAAGGAGTTATAAAAAAGAAGTGAATATAAAAGGAGTTAACAAAAAAGAAGGTTATATAGAAAGAGTTAACAAAAAAGGAGTTAACAAATAAGGAACTAACACAATAGAAGCAAACATAAAAGGAGTTAACAAAAAAAGAGTAAACAAAAAAGGAGTAAAAAAAAGGAGTAAACAAAAAAGGGTAAGCAAAAAAGGAGTTAACAAAAAAGAAGCAAATATAAAAGGAGTTAACAAAAAAGGAGTAGACAAAAAAGAAGCAAATATAAAAGAAGTTAACAAAAAAGAAGCAAATATAAAAGGAGTTAACAAAAAAGAAGTTAACAAAAAAGATTTAACAAAAAAGGAGTAACAAAAAGGAGTAAACAAAAAAGGAGTTAGCAAAAAAGGAGTTAACCAAAAAAAAGCAAATATAAAAGGAGTTAACAAAAAAGAAGCAAATATAAAAGGAGTTAACAAAAACGGAGTTAACAAATAGAGAGTTAACAAAAAAGAAGCAAACATAAAAGGAGTTAACAAAAAAGGAGTTAACAAAAAAGAAGTAAAGAAAAAAGAGGTAAACAAAAAAGGAGTTAACAAAAAAGGGGGAAACAAAAAAGGAGAAAAAAAACGAGTTAACAAAAAAGATGGAAATATAAAAGGAGTTAACAAAAAAGGAGTTAACAAAAAATGAGTAAAAAAAAGGAGTTAACGAAAAAGAATCGAATATAAAAGAGGATAACAAAAAAGGAGCAAATATAAAAGGAGTTAAACAAAAAGGAGTTAACAAAAAAGGAGTAAACAAAAAACGAGTAAACAAAAAAGGAATAAACAAAAAAGGATTTAAAAAAAAGGAGTAAATAAAAAGGAAGCAAATATAAAACGAGTTAACAAAAAAGGAGTTAACAAAAAAAGTAAACAAAAAAGGAGTTAACAAAAACGAAGCCAATATAAAATAAGTTAACAAAAAAGGAGTAAACAAATAAGAAGTTAACAAAAAAGAAGCAAATATAAAAGGAGTTAACAAAAAAAGAGTTAACAAAAAAGGAGTAAACAAAAAAGAAGCAAATATAAAAGTAGTTAACAAAAAAAGAGTTAACAAATAAGGAGTTAACAAAAAAGAAGAGAACATAAAAGGAGTTAACAAAAAAGGAGTAAACAAAAAGAAGCAAATATAAAAGAAGTTAACAAAAAAGAAGAAAATATAAAAGGAGTTAACAAAAAGGAGTTAACAAAAAAGGAGTAAACAAAAAAGGAGTTGAGAAATAAGGAGTTAGCAATAAAGTTGGAAATATAAAAGGAGTTAACAAAAAAGGAGTTAACAAAAAAGGAGTGAACAAAAAGGAGTAAACAAAAAAGAAGCAAATGTAAAAGGAGTATACAAAAAAGGAGTTAACAAATAAGGAGTTAACATAAAAGAAGCAAACATAAAAGGAGTTAACAAAAAAAGGAGTTAACAAAAAAGGGGGAAACAAAAAAGGAGAAAAAAAACGAGTTAACAAAAAAGATGGAAATATAAAAGGAGTTAACAAAAAAGGAGTTAACAAAAAATGAGTAAAAAAAAGGAGTTAGCAAAAAGAGGCAAATATAAAAGGAGTTAACAAAAAAGAAGAAAATATAAAAGGAGTTAACAAAATATGAGTTGCCAAATGAGGAGTAAACAAAAAAGGAGTTATAAAAAAGAAGTGAATATAAAAGGAGTTAACAAAAAAGAAGGTTATATAGAAAGAGTTAACAAAAAAGGAGTTAACAAATAAGGAACTAACACAATAGAAGCAAACATAAAAGGAGTTAACAAAAAAAGAGTTAACAAAAAAGGAGTAAAAAAAAGGAGTAAACAAAAAAGGGTAAGCAAAAAAGGAGTTAACAAAAAAGAAGCAAATATAAAAGGAGTTAACAAAAAAGGAGTAGACAAAAAAGAAGCAAATATAAAAGAAGTTAACAAAAAAGAAGCAAATATAAAAGGAGTTAACAAAAAAGAAGTTAACAAAAAAGATTTAACAAAAAAGGAGTAACAAAAAGGAGTAAACAAAAAAGGAGTTAGCAAAAAAGGAGTAAACAAATAAGAAGTTAACAAAAAAGAAGCAAATATAAAAGGAGTTAACAAAAAAAGAGTTAACAAAAAAGGAGTAAACAAAAAAGAAGAAAATATAAAAGGAGTTAAAAAAAAGGAGTTAACAAAAAAGGAGTAAACAAAAAAGGAGTTGAGAAATAAGGAGTTAGCAATAAAGTTGGAAATATAAAAGGAGTTAACAAAAAAGGAGTTAACAAAAAAGGAGTGAACAAAAAGGAGTAAACAAAAAAGAAGCAAATGTAAAAGGAGTAAACAAAAAAGGAGTTAACAAATAAGGAGTTAACATAAAAGAAGCAAACATAAAAGGAGTTAACAAAAAAAGGAGTTAACAAAAAAGGGGGAAACAAAAAAGGAGAAAAAAAACGAGTTAACAAAAAAGTTGGAAATATAAAAGGAGTTAACAAAAAAGGAGTTAACAAAAAATGAGTAAAAAAAAGGAGTTAGCAAAAAGAGGCAAATATAAAAGGAGTTAACAAAAAAGAAGAAAATACAAAAGGAGTTAACAAAATATGAGTTGCCAAATGAGGAGTAAACAAAAAAGGAGTTATAAAAAAGAAGTGAATATAAAAGGAGTTAACAAAAAAGAAGGTTATATAGAAAGAGTTAACAAAAAAGGAGTTAACAAATAAGGAACTAACACAATAGAAGCAAACATAAAAGGAGTTAACAAAAAAAGAGTAAACAAAAAAGGAGTAAAAAAAAGGAGTAAACAAAAAAGGGTAAGCAAAAAAGGAGTTAACAAAAAAGAAGCAAATATAAAAGGAGTTAACAAAAAAGGAGTAGACAAAAAAGAAGCAAATATAAAAGAAGTTAACAAAAAAGAAGCAAATATAAAAGGAGTTAACAAAAAAGAAGTTAACAAAAAAGATTTAACAAAAAAGGAGTAACAAAAAGGAGTAAACAAAAAAGGAGTTAGCAAAAAAGGAGTTAACCAAAAAAAAGCAAATATAAAAGGAGTTAACAAAAAAGAAGCAAATATAAAAGGAGTTAACAAAAACGGAGTTAACAAATAGAGAGTTAACAAAAAAGAAGCAAACATAAAAGGAGTTAACAAAAAAGGAGTTAACAAAAAAGAAGTAAAGAAAAAAGGGGTAAACAAAAAAGGACTTAACAAAAAAGAAGCGAATATAAGAAGTTAACAAAAAAGAATCAAATATAAAAGGAGTTAAAAAAAAGGAGTAAACAAAAAAGGAGTTAACAAAAAAGGAGCAAACAAAAAACGAGCAAATAAAAAAGAAGTTAAAAATAAGAAGCAAATAAAAAAGGTGTTAACAAAAAAGGAGTTACAAAAAAGGAGGAACCAATATGGAGTTTACAAAAAAGAAGCAAATATAAAAGGAGTTAACAAAAAAGGAGTTAACAAACAAGGAGTTAACAAAAAAGAGGCAAACATAAAAGGAGTTAACATAAAAGGAGTTAACAAAAAGAAGCAAATATAAAAGAAGTTAACAAAAAAGGAGTTACAAAAAAGGAGGAACCAATATGGAGTTTACAAAAAAGAAGCAAATATAAAAGGAGTTAACAAAAAAGGAGTTAACAAACAAGGAGTTAACAAAAAAGAGGCAAACATAAAAGGAGTTAACATAAAAGGAGTTAACAAAAAGAAGCAAATATAAAAGAAGTTAACAAAAAAGAAGCAAATATAAAAGGAGTTAACAAAAAAGGAGTAAACAAAAAAAGAGTAAGCAAAAAAGGAGTAAACAAAAAAGATGCAAATATAAAAGGAGTAAACAAAAAAGGAGTTAACAAAAAAGTATTCACCAAAAAAGAAGCAAATATAAAAGGAGTTAACAAAAAGAAGCAAATATAAAAGGAGTTAACAAAAAGAAGCAAATATAAAAGTAGTTAACAAAAAAGAGGAAGATATAAAAGGAGTTAACAAAAAAGGAGTTACCAAATGAGGAGTTAACAAAAAAGGAGTTAACAAAAAGAGGCAAATATAAAAGGAGTTAACAATAAAGAAGAAAATATATAAGGAGTTAACAAAAAAGGAGTTGCCAAATGAGGAGAAAACAAAAAAGGAGTTAACAAAAAAAAAGCAAATATAAAAGATGTTAACAAAAAAGGAGTAAACAAAAAAGAAGTAAACAAAAAAGGAGTAAACAAAAAAGATGGATATATATATAAGGAGTAAACAAAAAAGGAGTAAACAGAAAAGGACTAAACAAAAAAGAGTAAAAAAAAGAAGCAAATATAAAACAAGTTATAAAAAAAAGCGAATATAAAAGGAGTTAAAAAAAAGAAGAATATATAGAAGGAGTTAACAAAAAAGGTGTTAACAAATTAGGAGTTTACACAATAGAAGCAAACATAAAAGGAGTAAACAAAAAAGAAGCAAATATAAAAGGAGTTAACAAAAAAGAAGCAAATATAAAAGGAGTTAACAAAAAAGGAGTTGACAAAAAAGAAGCAAATATAAAAGGAGTTAACAAAAAAAGGAGTTAATAAAGAAGGAGTAAACAAAAAAGGAGTTAACAAATATGAAGCAAATATAAAAGCAGTTAACAAAAAAGGAGTAAACAAAAAGGAGTAAACAAAAAAGGAGTTAACAAAAACAAGCAAATATAAAACGAGTAAACAAAAAAGGAGTTAACAAAATAGGAGTAAACAAAAAAGGAGTTAACAAAAAAGAAGCAAATATAAAAGGAGTTAACAAAAAAGGAATTAACAAATAAGGAGTTAACAAAAAAGAAGCAAATATAAAAGGAGTTAACAAAAAAGAAGCAAACAAAAAAGGAGTTAACAAAAAAGAAGCAAATATAAAAGGAGTTAACAAAAGAGAAGCAAATATAAAAGGAGTTAACAAGAAAAGAGTTAACAAAAAAGGAGTAAACAAAAATGGAGTTAACAAAAAAAAGTAAATATAAAAGAAGTTAACAAAAAAGGAGTAAACAAAAAAGGAGTTAACAAAAAAGAAGCAAATATAAAAGGAGTTAACAAAAAAGGAGTAAACAAATAAGGAGTTAACAAAAAAGAAGCAAACATAAAAGGAGTTAACAAAAAAGAAGTTAATAAAAAGAAGCAAATATAAAAGGAGTTAACAAAAAGGAAGAAAATATAAAAGGAGTTAACAAAAAAGGATTTGCCAAATGAGGAGTAAACAAAAAAGGAGTTAACAAAAAAGAAGAAAATATAAAAGGAGTTAACAAAAAAGGAGTTAACAAAAAAGGAGTAAACAAAAAAGGAGTTGAGAAATAAGGAGTTAGCAAAAAAGTTGGAAATATAAAAGGAGTTAACAAAAAAGGAGTTAACAAAAAAGGAGTGAACAAAAAGGAGTAAACAAAAAAGAAGCAAATGTAAAAGGAGTGAACAAAAAAGGAGTTAACAAATAAGGAGTTAACATAAAAGAAGCAAACATAAAAGGAGTTAACAAAAAAAAGGAGTTACCAAAAAAGGGGGAAACAAAAAAGGAGAAAAAAAACGAGTTAACAAAAATGATGGAAATATAAAAGGAGTTAACAAAAAAGGAGTTAACAAAAAATGAGTAAAAAAAGGAGTTAACGAAAAAGAATCGAATATAAAAGAGGATTACAAAAAAGGAGCAAATATAAAAGGAGTTAAACAAAAAGGAGTTAACAAAAAAGGAGTAAACAAAAATAGAGTAAACAAAAAAGGAATAAACAAAAAAGGATTAAAAAAAAGGAGTAAATAAAAAGGAAGCAAATATAAAACGAGTTAACAAAAAAGGAGTTAACAAAAAAAGTAAACAAAAAAGGAGTTAACAAAAACGAAGCCAATATAAAATAAGTTAACAAAAAAGGAGTAAACAAATAAGAAGTTAACAAAAAAGAAGCAAATATAAAAGGAGTTAACAAAAAAAGAGTTAACAAAAAAGGAGTAGACAAAAAAGAAGCAAATATAAAAGGAGTTAACAAAAAAGGAGTTAACAAATAAGGAGTTAACAAAAAAGAAGAGAACATAAAAGGAGTTAACAAAAAAGGAGTAAACAAAAAGAAGCAAATATAAAAGAAGTTAACAAAAAAGAAGAAAATATAAAAGGAGTTAACAAAAAAGGAGTTAACAAAAAAGAAGCAAATATAAAAGGAGTTAACAAAAAAGGAGTAAACAAATAAGGAGTTAACATAAAAGAAGCAAACATAAAAGGAGTTAACAAAAAAAGGAGTTAACAAAAAAGGGGGAAACAAAAAAGGAGAAAAAAAACGAGTTAACAAAAAAGATGGAAATATAAAAGGAGTTAACAAAAAAGGAGTTAACAAAAAATGAGTAAAAAAAAGGAGTTAGCAAAAAGAGGCAAATATAAAAGGAGTTAACAAAAAAGAAGAAAATATAAAAGGAGTTAACAAAATATGAGTTGCCAAATGAGGAGTAAACAAAAAAGGAGTTATAAAAAAGAAGTGAATATAAAAGGAGTTAACAAAAAAGAAGGTTATATAGAAAGAGTTAACAAAAAAGGAGTTAACAAATAAGGAACTAACACAATAGAAGCAAACATAAAAGGAGTTAACAAAAAAAGAGTTAACAAAAAAGGAGTAAAAAAAAGGAGTAAACAAAAAAGGGTAAGCAAAAAAGGAGTTAACAAAAAAGAAGCAAATATAAAAGGAGTTAACAAAAAAGGAGTAGACAAAAAAGAAGCAAATATAAAAGAAGTTAACAAAAAAGAAGCAAATATAAAAGGAGTTAACAAAAAAGAAGTTAACAAAAAAGATTTAACAAAAAAGGAGTAACAAAAAGGAGTAAACAAAAAAGGAGTTAGCAAAAAAGGAGTAAACAAATAAGAAGTTAACAAAAAAGAAGCAAATATAAAAGGAGTTAACAAAAAAAGAGTTAACAAAAAAGGAGTAAACAAAAAAGAAGAAAATATAAAAGGAGTTAAAAAAAAGGAGTTAACAAAAAAGGAGTAAACAAAAAAGGAGTTGAGAAATAAGGAGTTAGCAATAAAGTTGGAAATATAAAAGGAGTTAACAAAAAAGGAGTTAACAAAAAAGGAGTGAACAAAAAGAAGTTAACAAAAAAGAAGCAAATGTAAAAGGAGTAAACAAAAAAGGAGTTAACAAATAAGGAGTTAACATAAAAGAAGCAAACATAAAAGGAGTTAACAAAAAAAGGAGTTAACAAAAAAGGGGGAAACAAAAAAGGAGAAAAAAAACGAGTTAACAAAAAAGTTGGAAATATAAAAGGAGTTAACAAAAAAGGAGTTAACAAAAAATGAGTAAAAAAAAGGAGTTAGCAAAAAGAGGCAAATATAAAAGGAGTTAACAAAAAAGAAGAAAATACAAAAGGAGTTAACAAAATATGAGTTGCCAAATGAGGAGTAAACAAAAAAGGAGTTATAAAAAAGAAGTGAATATAAAAGGAGTTAACAAAAAAGAAGGTTATATAGAAAGAGTTAACAAAAAAGGAGTTAACAAATAAGGAACTAACACAATAGAAGCAAACATAAAAGGAGTTAACAAAAAAAGAGTAAACAAAAAAGGAGTAAAAAAAAGGAGTAAACAAAAAAGGGTAAGCAAAAAAGGAGTTAACAAAAAAGAAGCAAATATAAAAGGAGTTAACAAAAAAGGAGTAGACAAAAAAGAAGCAAATATAAAAGAAGTTAACAAAAAAGAAGCAAACATAAAAGGAGTAAACAAAAAAGGAGTTAACAAAAAAGATTTAACAAAAAAGGAGTAACAAAAAGGAGTAAACAAAAAAGGAGTTAGCAAAAAAGGAGTTAACCAAAAAAAAGCAAATATAAAAGGAGTTAACAAAAAAGAAGCAAATATAAAAGGAGTTAACAAAAACGGAGTTAACAAATAGAGAGTTAACAAAAAAGAAGCAAACATAAAAGGAGTTAACAAAAAAGGAGTTAACAAAAAAGAAGTAAAGAAAAAAGGGGTAAACAAAAAAGGACTTAACAAAAAAGAAGCGAATATAAGAAGTTAACAAAAAAGAATCAAATATAAAAGGAGTTAAAAAAAAGGAGTAAACAAAAAAGGAGTTAACAAAAAAGGAGCAAACAAAAAACGAGCAAATAAAAAAGAAGTTAAAAATAAGAAGCAAATAAAAAAGGTGTTAACAAAAAAGGAGTTACAAAAAAGGAGGAACCAATATGGAGTTTACAAAAAAGAAGCAAATATAAAAGGAGTTAACAAAAAAGGAGTTAACAAACAAGGAGTTAACAAAAAAGAGGCAAACATAAAAGGAGTTAACATAAAAGGAGTTAACAAAAAGAAGCAAATATAAAAGAAGTTAACAAAAAAGGAGTTACAAAAAAGGAGGAACCAATATGGAGTTTACAAAAAAGAAGCAAATATAAAAGGAGTTAACAAAAAAGGAGTTAACAAACAAGGAGTTAACAAAAAAGAGGCAAACATAAAAGGAGTTAACATAAAAGGAGTTAACAAAAAGAAGCAAATATAAAAGAAGTTAACAAAAAAGAAGCAAATATAAAAGGAGTTAACAAAAAAGGAGTAAACAAAAAAAGAGTAAGCAAAAAAGGAGTAAACAAAAAAGATGCAAATATAAAAGGAGTAAACAAAAAAGGAGTTAACAAAAAAGTATTCACCAAAAAAGAAGCAAATATAAAAGGAGTTAACAAAAAGAAGCAAATATAAAAGGAGTTAACAAAAAGAAGCAAATATAAAAGTAGTTAACAAAAAAGAGGAAGATATAAAAGGAGTTAACAAAAAAGGAGTTACCAAATGAGGAGTTAACAAAAAAGGAGTTAACAAAAAGAGGCAAATATAAAAGGAGTTAACAATAAAGAAGAAAATATATAAGGAGTTAACAAAAAAGGAGTTGCCAAATGAGGAGAAAACAAAAAAGGAGTTAACAAAAAAAAAGCAAATATAAAAGATGTTAACAAAAAAGGAGTAAACAAAAAAGAAGTAAACAAAAAAGGAGTAAACAAAAAAGATGGATATATATATAAGGAGTAAACAAAAAAGGAGTAAACAGAAAAGGACTAAACAAAAAAGAGTAAAAAAAAGAAGCAAATATAAAACAAGTTATAAAAAAAAGCGAATATAAAAGGAGTTAAAAAAAAGAAGAATATATAGAAGGAGTTAACAAAAAAGGTGTTAACAAATTAGGAGTTTACACAATAGAAGCAAACATAAAAGGAGTAAACAAAAAAGAAGCAAATATAAAAGGAGTTAACAAAAAAGAAGCAAATATAAAAGGAGTTAACAAAAAAGGAGTTGACAAAAAAGAAGCAAATATAAAAGGAGTTAACAAAAAAAGGAGTTAATAAAGAAGGAGTAAACAAAAAAGGAGTTAACAAATATGAAGCAAATATAAAAGCAGTTAACAAAAAAGGAGTAAACAAAAAGGAGTAAACAAAAAAGGAGTTAACAAAAACAAGCAAATATAAAACGAGTAAACAAAAAAGGAGTTAACAAAAAAGGAGTAAACAAAAAAGGAGTTAACAAAAAAGAAGCAAATATAAAAGGAGTAAACAAAAAAGGAATTAACAAATAAGGAGTTAACAAAAAAGAAGCAAATATAAAAGGAGTTAACAAAAAAGAAGCAAACATAAAAGGAGTTAACAAAAAAGAAGCAAATATAAAAGGAGTTAACAAAAGAGAAGCAAATATAAAAGGAGTTAACAAGAAAAGAGTTAACAAAAAAGGAGTGAACAAAAATGGAGTTAACAAAAAAAAGTAAATATAAATGCAGTTAACAAAAAAGGAGCAAACAAAAAAGGAGTAAACAAAAAAGTAGCAAATATTAAAGGAGTTAACAAAAAAGAAGTAAACAAAAAAGGAGTTAACAAAAAAGAAGCAAACATAAAAGGAGTTAACAAAAAAGAAGTTAATAAAAAGAAGCAAATATAAAAGGAGTTAACAAAAAGGAAGAAAATATAAAAGGAGTTAACAAAAAAGGATTTGCCAAATGAGGAGTAAACAAAAAAGGAGTTAACAAAAAAGAAGAAAATATAAAAGGAGTTAACAAAAAAGGAGTTAACAAAAAAGGAGTAAACAAAAAAGGAGTTGAGAAATAAGGAGTTAGCAAAAAAGTTGGAAATATAAAAGGAGTTAACAAAAAAGGAGTTAACAAAAAAGGAGTGAACAAAAAGGAGTAAACAAAAAAGAAGCAAATGTAAAAGGAGTGAACAAAAAAGGAGTTAACAAATAAGGAGTTAACATAAAAGAAGCAAACATAAAAGGAGTTAACAAAAAAAAGGAGTTACCAAAAAAGGGGGAAACAAAAAAGGAGAAAAAAAACGAGTTAACAAAAATGATGGAAATATAAAAGGAGTTAACAAAAAAGGAGTTAACAAAAAATGAGTAAAAAAAGGAGTTAACGAAAAAGAATCGAATATAAAAGAGGATTACAAAAAAGGAGCAAATATAAAAGGAGTTAAACAAAAAGGAGTTAACAAAAAAGGAGTAAACAAAAATAGAGTAAACAAAAAAGGAATAAACAAAAAAGGATTAAAAAAAAGGAGTAAATAAAAAGGAAGCAAATATAAAACGAGTTAACAAAAAAGGAGTTAACAAAAAAAGTAAACAAAAAAGGAGTTAACAAAAACGAAGCCAATATAAAATAAGTTAACAAAAAAGGAGTAAACAAATAAGAAGTTAACAAAAAAGAAGCAAATATAAAAGGAGTTAACAAAAAAAGAGTTAACAAAAAAGGAGTAGACAAAAAAGAAGCAAATATAAAAGGAGTTAACAAAAAAGGAGTTAACAAATAAGGAGTTAACAAAAAAGAAGAGAACATAAAAGGAGTTAACAAAAAAGGAGTAAACAAAAAGAAGCAAATATAAAAGAAGTTAACAAAAAAGAAGAAAATATAAAAGGAGTTAACAAAAAAGGAGTTAACAAAAAAGAAGCAAATATAAAAGGAGTTAACAAAAAAGGAGTAAACAAATAAGGAGTTAACAAAAAAGAAGCAAATATAAAAGGAGTTAACAGAAAAAGAGTTAACAAAAAAGGAGTAAACAAAAAAGAAGCAAATTTTAAAGGAGTTAACAAAAAAGGAGTTAACAAAAAAGGATTTAACAAATAAGGAGTTAACAAAAAAGAAGCAAATATAAAAGGAGTTAACAAAAAAGGAGTTAACAAAAAAGGAGTAAGCAAAAAAGGAGTTAACAAAAAAGATGCAAATATAAAAGGAGTAAACAAAAAAGGAGTTACCAAAAAAGTATTCACCAAAAAAGAAGCAAATATAAAAGGAGTTAACAAAAAGAAGCAAATATAAAAGGAGTTAACAAAAAGAAGCAAATATAAAAGTAGTTAACAAAAAAGAGGAAGATATAAAAGGAGTTAACAAAAAAGGAGTTACCAAATGAGGAGTTAACAAAAAAGGAGTTAACAAAAAGAGGCAAATATAAAAGGAGTTAACAAAAAAGAAGCAAATATAAAAGGAGTTAACAAAAAAGGAGTTGCCAAATGAGGAGAAAACAAAAAAGGAGTTAACAAAAAAAAGCAAATATAAAAGGTGTTAACAAAAAAGGAGTAAACAAAAAAGAAGTAAACAAAAAAGGAGTAAACAAAAAAGATGGATATATATAAAAGGAGTAAACAAAAAAGGAGTAAACAGAAAAGGACTAAACAAAAAAGAGTAAAAAAAAGAAGCAAATATAAAACAAGTTATAAAAAAAAGCGAATATAAAAGAAGTTAAAAAAAAGAAGAATATATAGAAGGAGTTAACAAAAAAGGTGTTAACAAATTAGGAGTTTACACAATAGAAGCAAACATAAAAGGAGTAAACAAAAAAGAAGCAAATATAAAAGGAGTTAACAAAAAAGAAGCAAATATAAAAGGAGTTAACAAAAAAGGAGTTGACAAAAAAGAAGCAAATATAAAAGGAGTTAACAAAAAAAGGAGTTAATAAAGAAGGAGTAAACAAAAAAGGAGTTAACAAATATGAAGCAAATATAAAAGGAGTTAACAAAAAAGGAGTAAACAAAAAGGAGTAAACAAAAAAGGAGTTAACAAAAACAAGCAAATATAAAACGAGTAAACAAAAAAGGAGTTAACAAAATAGGAGTAAACAAAAAAGGAGTTAACAAAAAAGAAGCAAATATAAAAGGAGTTAACAAAAAAGGAATTAACAAATAAGTAGTTAACAAAAAAGAAGCAAATATAAAAGGAGTTAACAAAAAAGAAGCAAACATAAAAGGAGTTAACAAAAAAGAAGCAAATATAAAAGGAGTTAACAAAAGAGAAGCAAATATAAAAGGAGTTAACAAGAAAAGAGTTAACAAAAAAGGAGTGAACAAAAAAGGAGTTAACAAAAAAAAGCAAATATAAAAGAAGTTAACAAAAAAGGAGTAAACAGAAAACGAGTTAACAAAAAAGAAGCAAATATAAAAGCAGTTAACAAAAAAGGAGTAAACAAATAAGGAGTTAACAAAAAAGAAGCAAACATAAAAGGAGTTAACAAAAAAGGAGTTAACAAAAAAGAAGCAAATATAAAAGGAGTTAACAAAAAAGGAGTTAACAAAAAAGGAGTAAACAAAAAAGGAGTTGAGAAATAAGGAGTTAGCAAAAAAGTTGGAAATATAAAAGGAGTTAACAAAAAAGGAGTTAACAAAAAAGGAGTGAACAAAAAGGAGTAAACAAAAAAGAAGCAAATGTAAAAGGAGTAAACAAAAAAGGAGTTAACAAATAAGGAGTTAACATAAAAGAAGCAAACATAAAAGGAGTTAACAAAAAAAAGGAGTTAACAAAAAAGGGGGAAACAAAAAAGGAGAAAAAAAACGAGTTAACAAAAAAGATGGAAATATAAAAGGAGTTAACAAAAAATGAGTAAAAAAAAGGAGTTAACGAAAAAGAAGCGAATATAAAAGAGGATAACAAAAAAGGAGCAAATATAAAAGGAGTTAAACAAAAAGGAGTTAACAAAAAAGGAGTAAACAAAAAACGAGTAAAAAAAAAGAAGCAAATATAAAAGGAGTTAACAAAAAAGGAATAAACAAAAAAGGATTAACAAAAAGGAGTAAATAAAAAGGAAGCAAATATAAAACGAGTTAACAAAAAAGGAGTTAACAAAAAAAGTAAACAAAAAAGGAGTTAACAAAAACGAAGCCAATATAAAAGAAGTTAACAAAATAGGAGTAAACAAAAAAGGAGTTAACAAAAAAGAAGCAAATATAAAAGGAGTTAACAAAAAAGGAATTAACAAATAAGGAGTTAACAAAAAAGAAGCAAATATAAAAGGAGTTAACAAAAAAGAAGCAAACATAAAAGGAGTTAACAAAAAAGAAGCAAATATAAAAGGAGTTAACAAAAGAGAAGCAAATATAAAAGGAGTTAACAAGAAAAGAGTTAACAAAAAAGGAGTGAACAAAAAAGGAGTTAACAAAAAAAAGTAAATATAAATGCAGTTAACAAAAAAGGAGCAAACAAAAAAGGAGTAAACAAAAAAGAAGCAAATATAAAAGGAGTTAACAAAAAAGAAGTAAACAAAAAAGGAGTTAACAAAAAAGAAGCAAACATAAAAGGAGTTAACAAAAAAGAAGTTAATAAAAAGAAGCAAATATAAAAGGAGTTAACAAAAAGGAAGAAAATATAAAAGGAGTTAACAAAAAAGGAGTTAACAAATGAGGAGTAAACAAAAAAGGAGTTAACAAAAAAGAAGAAAATATAAAAGGAGTTAACAAAAAAGGAGTTAACAAAAAAGGAGTAAACAAAAAAGGAGTTGAGAAATAAGGAGTTAGCAAAAAAGTTGGAAATATAAAAGGAGTTAACAAAAAAGGAGTTAACAAAAAAGGAGTGAACAAAAAGGAGTAAACAAAAAAGAAGCAAATGTAAAAGGAGTGAACAAAAAAGGAGTTAACAAATAAGGAGTTAACATAAAAGAAGCAAACATAAAAGGAGTTAACAAAAAAAAGGAGTTACCAAAAAAGGGGGAAACAAAAAAGGAGAAAAAAAACGAGTTAACAAAAATGATGGAAATATAAAAGGAGTTAACAAAAAAGGAGTTAACAAAAAATGAGTAAAAAAAAGGAGTTAACGAAAAAGAATCGAATATAAAAGAGGATTACAAAAAAGGAGCAAATATAAAAGGAGTTAAACAAAAAGGAGTTAACAAAAAAGGAGTAAACAAAAATAGAGTAAACAAAAAAGGAATAAACAAAAAAGGATTAAAAAAAAGGAGTAAATAAAAAGGAAGCAAATATAAAACGAGTTAACAAAAAAGGAGTTAACAAAAAAAGTAAACAAAAAAGGAGTTAACAAAAACGAAGCCAATATAAAATAAGTTAACAAAAAAGGAGTAAACAAATAAGAAGTTAACAAAAAAGAAGCAGATATAAAAGGAGTTAACAAAAAAAGAGTTAACAAAAAAGGAGTAGACAAAAAAGAAGCAAATATAAAAGGAGTTAACAAAAAAGGAGTTAACAAATAAGGAGTTAACAAAAAAGAAGAGAACATAAAAGGAGTTAACAAAAAAGGAGTAAACAAAAAGAAGCAAATATAAAAGAAGTTAACAAAAAAGAAGAAAATATAAAAGGAGTTAACAAAAAAGGAGTTAACAAAAAAGAAGCAAATATAAAAGGAGTTAACAAAAAAGGAGTAAACAAATAAGGAGTTAACAAAAAAGAAGCAAATATAAAAGGAGTTAACAGAAAAAGAGTTAACAAAAAAGGAGTAAACAAAAAAGAAGCAAATTTTAAAGGAGTTAACAAAAAAGGAGTAAACAAAAAAGGATTTAACAAATAAGGAGTTAACAAAAAAGAAGCAAATATAAAAGGAGTTAACAAAAAAGGAGTTAACAAAAAAGGAGTAAGCAAAAAAGGAGTTAACAAAAAAGATGCAAATATAAAAGGAGTAAACAAAAAAGGAGTTACCAAAAAAGTATTCACCAAAAAAGAAGCAAATATAAAAGGAGTTAACAAAAAGAAGCAAATATAAAAGGAGTTAACAAAAAGAAGCAAATATAAAAGTAGTTAACAAAAAAGAGGAAGATATAAAAGGAGTTAACAAAAAAGGAGTTACCAAATGAGGAGTTAACAAAAAAGGAGTTAACAAAAAGAGGCAAATATAAAAGGAGTTAACAATAAAGAAGAAAATATATAAGGAGTTAACAAAAAAGGAGTTGCCAAATGAGGAGAAAACAAAAAAGGAGTTAACAAAAAAAAGCAAATATAAAAGGTGTTAACAAAAAAGGAGTAAACAAAAAAGAAGTAAACAAAAAAGGAGTAAACAAAAAAGATGGATATATATAAAAGGAGTAAACAAAAAAGGAGTAAACAGAAAAGGACTAAACAAAAAAGAGTAAAAAAAAGAAGCAAATATAAAACAAGTTATAAAAAAAAGCGAATATAAAAGAAGTTAAAAAAAAGAAGAATATATAGAAGGAGTTAACAAAAAAGGTGTTAACAAATTAGGAGTTTACACAATAGAAGCAAACATAAAAGGAGTAAACAAAAAAGAAGCAAATATAAAAGGAGTTAACAAAAAAGAAGCAAATATAAAAGGAGTTAACAAAAAAGGAGTTGACAAAAAAGAAGCAAATATAAAAGGAGTTAACAAAAAAAGGAGTTAATAAAGAAGGAGTAAACAAAAAAGGAGTTAACAAATATGAAGCAAATATAAAAGGAGTTAACAAAAAAGGAGTAAACAAAAAGGAGTAAACAAAAAAGGAGTTAACAAAAACAAGCAAATATAAAACGAGTAAACAAAAAAGGAGTTAACAAAATAGGAGTAAACAAAAAAGGAGTTAACAAAAAAGAAGCAAATATAAAAGGAGTTAACAAAAAAGGAATTAACAAATAAGGAGTTAACAAAAAAGAAGCAAATATAAAAGGAGTTAACAAAAAAGAAGCAAACAAAAAAGGAGTTAACAAAAAAGAAGCAAATATAAAAGGAGTTAACAAAAAAGAAGCAAATATAAAAGGAGTTAACAAGAAAAGAGTTAACAAAAAAGGAGTGAACAAAAAAGGAGTTAACAAAAAAAAGCAAATATAAAAGAAGTTAACAAAAAAGGAGTAAACAGAAAACGAGTTAACAAAAAAGAAGCAAATATAAAAGCAGTTAACAAAAAAGGAGTAAACAAATAAGGAGTTAACAAAAAAGAAGCAAACATAAAAGGAGTTAACAAAAAAGGAGTTAACAAAAAAGAAGAAAATATAAAAGGAGTTAACAAAAAAGGAGTTAACAAAAAAGGAGTAAACAAAAAAGGAGTTGAGAAATAAGGAGTTAGCAAAAAAGTTGGAAATATAAAAGGAGTTAACAAAAAAGGAGTTAACAAAAAAGGAGTGAACAAAAAGGAGTAAACAAAAAAGAAGCAAATGTAAAAGGAGTAAACAAAAAAGGAGTTAACAAATAAGGAGTTAACATAAAAGAAGCAAACATAAAAGGAGTTAACAAAAAAAAGGAGTTAACAAAAAAGGGGGAAACAAAAAAGGAGAAAAAAAACGAGTTAACAAAAAAGATGGAAATATAAAAGGAGTTAACAAAAAATGAGTAAAAAAAAGGAGTTAACGAAAAAGAAGCGAATATAAAAGAGGATAACAAAAAAGGAGCAAATATAAAAGGAGTTAAACAAAAAGGAGTTAACAAAAAAGGAGTAAACAAAAAACGAGTAAAAAAAAAGAAGCAAATATAAAAGGAGTTAACAAAAAAGGAATAAACAAAAAAGGATTAACAAAAAGGAGTAAATAAAAAGGAAGCAAATATAAAACGAGTTAACAAAAAAGGAGTTAACAAAAAAAGTAAACAAAAAAGGAGTTAACAAAAACGAAGCCAATATAAAAGAAGTTAACAAAAAAGGAGTAAACAAATAAGAAGTTAACAAAAAAGAAGCAAATATAAAAGGAGTTAACAAAAAAAGAGTTAACAAAAAAGGAGTAAACAAAAAAGAAGCAAATATAAAAGGAGTTAACAAAAAAGGAGTTAACAAATAAGGAGTTAACAAATAAGGAGTTAACAAAAAAGAAGAGAACATAAAAGGAGTTAACAAAAAAGGAGTTAACAAAAAGAAGCAAATATAAAAGAAGTTAACAAAAAAGAAGAAAATATAAAAGGAGTTAACAAAAAAGGAGTTAACAAAAAAGAAGCAAATATAAAAGGAGTTAACAAAAAAGGAGTAAACAAATAAGAGGTTAACAAAAAAGAAGCAAATATAAAAGGAGTTAACAGAAAAAGAGTTAACAAAAAAGGAGTAAACAAAAAAGGATTTAACAAATAAGGAGTTAACAAAAAAGAAGCAAATATAAAAGGAGTTAACAAAAAAGGAGTTAACAAAAAGAAGCAAATATAATAGTAGTTATCAAAAAAGAAGAAAATATTAAATGAGTTAACAAAAAAGGAGTTAGCAAATGAGGAGTTATCAAAAAAGGAGTAAGCAAAAAGAGGCAAATATAAAAGGAGTTAAAACAAAAAAGAAGAAAATATAAAAGGAGTTAACAAAATATGAGTTCACAAATGAGGAGTAAACAAAAAAAGAGTTAACAAAAAAGTAGCAAATGTAAAAGGAGCTAAAAAAAAAGGAGTAAACAAAAATGGAGTTAACAAAAAAGATGAATATATAAAAGGTGGAAACAAAAAAGGAGTTAACAAAAAAGGAGTACCAAAAAAGAAGCAAATATAAAAGGAGCTAACAAAAAAGGAGTTAAAAAAAAGGATTAAGCAAAAAAGGATTTAACAAAAAAAAAGCAAATATAAAAGGAGTTAACAAAAAATGAGTTAACAAAAAAGGGGTAAACAAAAAAGGAGTAACAAAAAGAAGCAAATATATAAGAAGTTAACAAAAAAGGAGTTATCTAAAGAAGTATACAAAAAAGGAGTTAACAAAAAAGAAGCAAATATAAAGGAGTTAACAAAAAAAGAGTAAACAAAAAAGGATGAAACAAAAAAGGAGTAAAAAAAAGAAGCAAATATAAAAGGCGTTAACAAAAAAGAAGGTTTAATAGAAGGAGTTAACAAAAAAGGAGTTAACAAATAAGGAGTTAACACAATAGAAGAAAACATAAAAGGAGTTAACAAAAAAAGAGTTAACAAAATAGGAGTTAACAAAAAAGGAGTAAAAAAAGGAGTAAACAAAAAAGGAGTTAGCAAAAAAAGAGTTAACAAAAAAGAAGCAAATATAAAAGGAGTTACCAAAAAAGGAGTTGACAAAAAAGAAGCAAATATAAAAAGAGGTAAACAAAAAAGAAGCAAATATAAAAGGAGTTAACAAAAAATGAGTTGACAAAAAACAAGCAAATATAAAAGGAATTAACAAAAAAGGAGTTATCAAATAGAGAGGTAACAAAATAGAAGCAAACATAAAAGTAGTTAACAATAAAAGAGTTAACTAAAAAGGAGTTAATTAAAAAGAAGCAAATATAAAAGGAGTTAACAAAAAAGGAGTTAACAAAAAAGATGTACACAAAAAAAGAGTAAACAAAAAAGGACTTAACAAAAAAGAAGCGAATATAAAAGAAGTTAACAAAAAAGAATCAAAAATAAAAGGAGTTAAAAAAAAGGAGTTAACAAAAAAGGAGTTAAGAAAAAAGGAGTAAACGAAAAACGAGCAAATAAAAAAGAAGTTAAAAAAAAGGAGCAAATAAAAAAGGTGTTAACAAAAAAGGAGTTACAAAAAAAGAGGAACCAATATGAAGTTTACAAAAAAGAAGCAAATATAAAAGGTGTTAACAAAGAAGGAGTAACAAAAAAGGAGTAACAAAAAAGGAAGAAACAAAATAGGAGTTTACAAAAAAGAAGCAAATGCAAAAGGAGTTAAGAAAAAAGGAATAAACAAAAAAGGAGTAAACAAAAAAGGAGTTAACAAAAAAGAAGCAAACATAAAAGTAGTTAACAAAAAAGGAGTTAACAAAAAAGAAGTAAAGAAAAAAGGGGTAAACAAAAAAGGACTTAACAAAAAAGAAGCGAATATAAGAAGTTAACAAAAAAGAATCAAATATAAAAGGAGTTAAAAAAAAGGAGTAAACAAAAAAGGAGTTAACAAAAAAGGAGCAAACAAAAAACGAGCAAATAAAAAAGAAGTTAAAAATAAGAAGCAAATAAAAAAGGTGTTAACAAAAAAGGAGTTACAAAAAAGGAGGAACCAATATGGAGTTTACAAAAAAGAAGCAAATATAAAAGGAGTTAACAAAAAAGGAGTTAACAAACAAGGAGTTAACAAAAAAGAGGCAAACATAAAAGGAGTTAACAGAAAAGGAGTTAACAAAAAGAAGCAAATATAAAAGAAGTTAACAAAAAAGAAGCAAATATAAAAGGAGTTAACAAAAAAGGAGTAAACAAAAAAGGAGTAAGCAAAAAAGGAGCTAACAAAAAAGATGCAAATATAAAAGGAGTAAACATAAAAGGAGTTAACAAAAAAGTATTCACCAAAAAAGAAGCAAATATAAAAGGAGTTAACATAAAGAAGCAAATATAAAAGGAGTTAACAAAAAGAAGCAAATATAAAAGTAGTTAACAAAAAAGAGGAAGATATAAAAGGAGTTAACAAAAAAAGAGTTACCAAATGAGGAGTTAACAAAAAAGGAGTTGCCAAATGAGGAGAAAACAAAAAAGGAGTTAACAAAAAAAAGCAAATATAAAAGGTGTTAACAAAAAAGGAGTAAACAAAAAAGAAGTAAACAAAAAAGGAGTAAACAAAAAAGATGGATATATATAAAAGGAGTAAACAAAAAAGGAGTAAACAGAAAAGGACTAAACAAAAAAGAGTAAAAAAAAGAAGCAAATATAAAACAAGTTATAAAAAATAGCGAATATAAAAGGAGTTAAAAAAAAGAAGAATATATAGAAGGAGTTAACAAAAAAGGTGTTAACAAATTAGGAGTTTACACAATAGAAGCAAACATAAAAGGAGTAAACAAAAAAGAAGCAAATATAAAAGAAGTTAACAAAAAAGAAGCAAATATAAAAGGAGTTAACAAAAAAGGAGTTGACAAAAAAGAAGCAAATATAAAAGGAGTTAACAAAAAAAGGAGTTAATAAAGAAGGAGTAAACAAAAAAGGAGTTAACAAATATGAAGCAAATATAAAAGGAGTTAACAAAAAAGGAGTAAACAAAAAGGAGTAAACAAAAAAGGAGTTAACAAAAACAAGCAAATATAAAACGAGTAAACAAAAAAGGAGTTAACAAAATAGGAGTAAACAAAAAAGAAGTTAACAAAAAAGAAGCAAATATAAAAGGAGTTAACAAAAAAGGAATTAACAAATAAGGAGTTAACAAAAAAGAAGCAAATATAAAAGGAGTTAACAAAAAAGAAGCAAACATAAAAGGAGTTAACAAAAGAGAAGCAAATATAAAAGGAGTTAACAAGAAAAGAGTCAACAAAAAAGGAGTGAACAAAAAAGGAGTTAACAAAAAAAAGCAAATATAAAAGAAGTTAACAAAAAAGGAGTAAACA
The DNA here is from genome assembly GCF_921293095.1 of Ischnura elegans. Classification (NCBI taxonomy): domain Eukaryota; kingdom Metazoa; phylum Arthropoda; class Insecta; order Odonata; family Coenagrionidae; genus Ischnura; species Ischnura elegans. Next base: position 116,103,294 of record NC_060250.1, on the reverse strand, counting down.
GAAAACGAGTTAACAAAAAAGAAGCAAATATAAAAGGAGTTAACAAAAAAGGAGTAAACAAATAAGGAGTTAACAAAAAAGAAGCAAACATAAAAGGAGTTAACAAAAAAGGAGTTAATAAAAAGAAGCAAATATAAAAGGAATTAACAAAAAGGAAGAAAATATAAAAGGAGTTAACAAAAAAGGATTTGCCAAATGAGGAGTAAACAAAAAAGGAGTTAACAAAAAAGAAGAAAATATAAAAGGAGTTAACAAAAAAGGAGTAAACAAAAATGGAGTAAATAAAAAAGGAGTTGAGAAATAAGGAGTTAGCAAAAAAGTTGGAAATATAAAAGGAGTTAACAAAAAAGGAGTTAACAAAAAAGGAGTGAACAAAAAGGAGTAAACAAAAAAGAAGCAAATGTAAATGGAGTAAACAAAAAAGGAGTTAACAAATAAGGAGTTAACATAAAAGAAGCAAACATAAAAGGAGTTAACAAAAAAAGGAGTTAACAAAAAAGGGGGAAACAAAAAAGGAGAAAAAAAACGAGTTAACAAAAAAGATGGAAATATTAAAGGAGTTAACAAAAAAGGAGTTAACAAAAAATGAGTAAAAAAAAGGAGTTAGCAAAAAGAGGCAAATATAAAAGGAGTTAACAAAAAAGAAGAAAATATAAAAGGAGTTAACAAAATATGAGTTGCCAAATGAGGAGTAAACAAAAAAGGAGTTATAAAAAAGAAGTGAATATAAAAGGAGTTAACAAAAAAGAAGGTTATATAGAAAGAGTTAACAAAAAAGGAGTTAACAAATAAGGAACTAACACAATAGAAGCAAACATAAAAGGAGTTAACAAAAAAAGAGTTAACAAAAAAGGAGTAAAAAAAAGGAGTAAACAAAAAATGGTAAGCAAAAAAGGAGTTAACAAAAAAGAAGCAAATATAAAAGGAGTTAACAAAAAAGGAGTAGACAAAAAAGAAGCAAATATAAAAGAAGTTAACAAAAAAGAAGCAAATATAAAAGGAGTTAACAAAAAAGAAGTTAACAAAAAAGATTTAACAAAAAAGGAGTAACAAAAAGGAGTTAACAAAAAGAGGCAAATATAAAAGGAGTTAACAATAAAGAAGAAAATATATAAGGAGTTAACAAAAAAGGAGTTGCCAAATGAGGAGAAAACAAAAAAGGAGTTAACAAAAAAAAGCAAATATAAAAGGTGTTAACAAAAAAGGAGTAAACAAAAAAGAAGTAAACAAAAAAGGAGTAAACAAAAAAGATGGATATATATAAAAGGAGTAAACAAAAAAGGAGTAAACAGAAAAGGACTAAACAAAAAAGAGTAAAAAAAAGAAGCAAATATAAAACAAGTTATAAAAAAAAGCGAATATAAAAGAAGTTAAAAAAAAGAAGAATATATAGAAGGAGTTAACAAAAAAGGTGTTAACAAATTAGGAGTTTACACAATAGAAGCAAACATAAAAGGAGTAAACAAAAAAGAAGCAAATATAAAAGGAGTTAACAAAAAAGAAGCAAATATAAAAGGAGTTAACAAAAAAGGAGTTGACAAAAAAGAAGCAAATATAAAAGGAGTTAACAAAAAAAGGAGTTAATAAAGAAGGAGTAAACAAAAAAGGAGTTAACAAATATGAAGCAAATATAAAAGGAGTTAACAAAAAAGGAGTAAACAAAAAGGAGTAAACAAAAAAGGAGTTAACAAAAACAAGCAAATATAAAACGAGTAAACAAAAAAGGAGTTAACAAAATAGGAGTTAACAAAAAAGAAGCAAATATAAAAGGAGTTAACAAAAAAGGAATTAACAAATAAGGAGTTAACAAAAAAGAAGCAAATATAAAAGGAGTTAACAAAAAAGAAGCAAACATAAAAGGAGTTAACAAAAAAGAAGCAAATATAAAAGGAGTTAACAAAAGAGAAGCAAATATAAAAGGAGTTAACAAGAAAAGAGTTAACAAAAAAGGAGTGAACAAAAAAGGAGTTAACAAAAAAAAGCAAATATAAAAGAAGTTAACAAAAAAGGAGTAAACAGAAAACGAGTTAACAAAAAAGAAGCAAATATAAAAGCAGTTAACAAAAAAGGAGTAAACAAATAAGGAGTTAACAAAAAAGAAGCAAACATAAAAGGAGTTAACAAAAAAGGAGTTAACAAAAAAGAAGCAAATATAAAAGGAGTTAACAAAAAAGGAGTTAACAAAAAAGGAGTAAACAAAAAAGGAGTTGAGAAATAAGGAGTTAGCAAAAAAGTTGGAAATATAAAAGGAGTTAACAAAAAAGGAGTTAACAAAAAAGGAGTGAACAAAAAGGAGTAAACAAAAAAGAAGCAAATGTAAAAGGAGTAAACAAAAAAGGAGTTAACAAATAAGGAGTTAACATAAAAGAAGCAAACATAAAAGGAGTTAACAAAAAAAAGGAGTTAACAAAAAAGGGGGAAACAAAAAAGGAGAAAAAAAACGAGTTAACAAAAAAGATGGAAATATAAAAGGAGTTAACAAAAAATGAGTAAAAAAAAGGAGTTAACGAAAAAGAAGCGAATATAAAAGAGGATAACAAAAAAGGAGCAAATATAAAAGGAGTTAAACAAAAAGGAGTTAACAAAAAAGGAGTAAACAAAAAACGAGTAAAAAAAAAGAAGCAAATATAAAAGGAGTTAACAAAAAAGGAATAAACAAAAAAGGATTAACAAAAAGGAGTAAATAAAAAGGAAGCAAATATAAAACGAGTTAACAAAAAAGGAGTTAACAAAAAAAGTAAACAAAAAAGGAGTTAACAAAAACGAAGCCAATATAAAAGAAGTTAACAAAAAAGGAGTAAACAAATAAGAAGTTAACAAAAAAGAAGCAAATATAAAAGGAGTTAACAAAAAAAGAGTTAACAAAAAAGGAGTAAACAAAAAAGAAGCAAATATAAAAGGAGTTAACAAAAAAGGAGTTAACAAATAAGGAGTTAACAAATAAGGAGTTAACAAAAAAGAAGAGAACATAAAAGGAGTTAACAAAAAAGGAGTTAACAAAAAGAAGCAAATATAAAAGAAGTTAACAAAAAAGAAGAAAATATAAAAGGAGTTAACAAAAAAGGAGTTAACAAAAAAGAAGCAAATATAAAAGGAGTTAACAAAAAAGGAGTAAACAAATAAGAGGTTAACAAAAAAGAAGCAAATATAAAAGGAGTTAACAGAAAAAGAGTTAACAAAAAAAGAGTAAACAAAAAAGGATTTAACAAATAAGGAGTTAACAAAAAAGAAGCAAATATAAAAGGAGTTAACAAAAAAGGAGTTAACAAAAAGAAGCAAATATAATAGTAGTTATCAAAAAAGAAGAAAATATTAAATGAGTTAACAAAAAAGGAGTTAGCAAATGAGGAGTTATCAAAAAAGGAGTTAGCAAAAAGAGGCAAATATAAAAGGAGTTAAAACAAAAAAGAAGAAAATATAAAAGGAGTTAACAAAATATGAGTTCACAAATGAGGAGTAAACAAAAAAAGAGTTAACAAAAAAGTAGCAAATGTAAAAGGAGCTAAAAAAAAAGGAGTAAACAAAAATGGAGTTAACAAAAAAGATGAATATATAAAAGGTGGAAACAAAAAAGGAGTTAACAAAAAAGGAGTACCAAAAAAGAAGCAAATATAAAAGGAGCTAACAAAAAAGGAGTTAAAAAAAAGGATTAAGCAAAAAAGGATTTAACAAAAAAAAAGCAAATATAAAAGGAGTTAACAAAAAATGAGTTAACAAAAAAGGGGTAAACAAAAAAGGAGTAACAAAAAGAAGCAAATATATAAGAAGTTAACAAAAAAGGAGTTATCTAAAGAAGTATACAAAAAAGGAGTTAACAAAAAAGAAGCAAATATAAAGGAGTTAACAAAAAAAGAGTAAACAAAAAAGGATGAAACAAAAAAGGAGTAAAAAAAAGAAGCAAATATAAAAGGCGTTAACAAAAAAGAAGGTTTAATAGAAGGAGTTAACAAAAAAGGAGTTAACAAATAAGGAGTTAACACAATAGAAGAAAACATAAAAGGAGTTAACAAAAAAAGAGTTAACAAAATAGGAGTTAACAAAAAAGGAGTAAAAAAAGGAGTAAACAAAAAAGGAGTTAGCAAAAAAAGAGTTAACAAAAAAGAAGCAAATATAAAAGGAGTTACCAAAAAAGGAGTTGACAAAAAAGAAGCAAATATAAAAGGAGTAAACAAAAAAGAAGCAAATATAAAAGGAGTTAACAAAAAAGGAGTTGACAAAAAACAAGCAAATATAAAAGGAATTAACAAAAAAGGAGTTATCAAATAGAGAGGTAACAAAATAGAAGCAAACATAAAAGTAGTTAACAATAAAAGAGTTAACTAAAAAGGAGTTAATTAAAAAGAAGCAAATATAAAAGGAGTTAACAAAAAAGGAGTTAACAAAAAAGATGTACACAAAAAAAGAGTAAACAAAAAAGGACTTAACAAAAAAGAAGCGAATATAAAAGAAGTTAACAAAAAAGAATCAAAAATAAAAGGAGTTAAAAAAAAGGAGTTAACAAAAAAGGAGTTAAGAAAAAAGGAGTAAACGAAAAACGAGCAAATAAAAAAGAAGTTAAAAAAAAGGAGCAAATAAAAAAGGTGTTAACAAAAAAGGAGTTACAAAAAAAGAGGAACCAATATGAAGTTTACAAAAAAGAAGCAAATATAAAAGGAGTTAACAAAAGAGAAGCAAATATAAAAGGAGTTAACAAGAAAAGAGTTAACAAAAAAGGAGTGAACAAAAAAGGAGTTAACAAAAAAAAGCAAATATAAAAGAAGTTAACAAAAAAGGAGTAAACAGAAAACGAGTTAACAAAAAAGAAGCAAATATAAAAGGAGTTAACAAAAAAGGAGTAAACAAATAAGGAGTTAACAAAAAAGAAGCAAATATAAAAGGAGTTAACAAAAAAGGAGTTAATAAAAAGAAGCAAATATAAAAGGAGTTAACAAAAAGGAAGAAAATATAAAAGGAGTTAACAAAAAAGGATTTGCCAAATGAGGAGTAAACAAAAAAGGAGTTAACAAAAAAGAAGAAAATATAAAAGGAATTAACAAAAAAGGAGTTAACAAAAAAGGAGTAAACAAAAAAGGAGTTGAGAAATAAGGAGTTAGCAAAAAAGTTGGAAATATAAAAGGAGTTAACAAAAAAGGAGTTAACAAAAAAGGAGTGAACAAAAAGGAGTAAACAAAAAAGAAGCAAATGTAAAAGGAGTAAACAAAAAAGGAGTTAACAAATAAGGAGTTAACATAAAAGAAGCAAACATAAAAGGAGTTAACAAAAAAAAGGAGTTAACAAAAAAGGGGGAAACAAAAAAGGAGAAAAAAAACGAGTTAACAAAAAAGATGGAAATATAAAAGGAGTTAACAAAAAAGGAGTTAACAAAAAATGAGTAAAAAAAAGGAGTTAACGAAAAAGAATCGAATATAAAAGAGGATAACAAAAAAGGAGCAAATATAAAAGGAGTTAAACAAAAAGGAGTTAACAAAAAAGGAGTAAACAAAAAACGAGTAAACAAAAAAGGAATAAACAAAAAAGGATTAAAAAAAAAGGAGTAAATAAAAAGGAAGCAAATATAAAACGAGTTAACAAAAAAGGAGTTAACAAAAAAAGTAAACAAAAAAGGAGTTAACAAAAACGAAGCCAATATAAAATAAGTTAACAAAAAAGGAGTAAACAAATAAGAAGTTAACAAAAAAGAAGCAAATATAAAAGGAGTTAACAAAAAAAGAGTTAACAAAAAAGGAGTAAACAAAAAAGAAGCAAATATAAAAGGAGTTAACAAAAAAGGAGTTAACAAATAAGGAGTTAACAAAAAAGAAGAGAACATAAAAGGAGTTTACAAAAAAGGAGTTAACAAAAAGAAGCAAATATAAAAGAAGTTAACAAAAAAGAGAAAATATAAAAGGAGTTAACAAAAAAGGAGTTAACAAAAAAGAAGCAAATATAAAAGGAGTTAACAAAAAAGGAGTAAACAAATAAGGAGTTAACAAAAAAGAAGCAAATATAAAAGGAGTTAACAGAAAAAGAGTTAACAAAAAAGGAGTAAACAAAAAAGAAGCAAATTTTAAAGGAGTTAACAAAAAAGGAGTTAACAAAAAAGGATTTAACAAATAAGGAGTTAACAAAAAAGAAGCAAATATAAAAGGAGTTAACAAAAAAGGAGTTAACAAAAAAGGAGTAAGCAAAAAAGGAGTTAACAAAAAAGATGCAAATATAAAAGGAGTAAACAAAAAAGGAGTTAACAAAAAAGTATTCACCAAAAAAGAAGCAAATATAAAAGGAGTTAACAAAAAGAAGCAAATATAAAAGGAGTTAACAAAAAGAAGCAAATATAAAAGTAGTTAACAAAAAAGAGGAAGATATAAAAGGAGTTAACAAAAAAGGAGTTACCAAATGAGGAGTTAACAAAAAAGGAGTTAACAAAAAGAGGCAAATATAAAAGGAGTTAACAATAAAGAAGAAAATATATAAGGAGTTAACAAAAAAGGAGTTGCCAAATGAGGAGAAAACAAAAAAGGAGTTAACAAAAAAAAGCAAATATAAAAGGTGTTAACAAAAAAGGAGTAAACAAAAAAGAAGTAAACAAAAAAGGAGTAAACAAAAAAGATGGATATATATAAAAGGAGTAAACAAAAAAGGAGTAAACAGAAAAGGACTAAACAAAAAAGAGTAAAAAAAAGAAGCAAATATAAAACAAGTTATAAAAAAAAGCGAATATAAAAGAAGTTAAAAAAAAGAAGAATACATAGAAGGAGTTAACAAAAAAGGTGTTAACAAATTAGGAGTTTACACAATAGAAGCAAACATAAAAGGAGTAAACAAAAAAGAAGCAAATATAAAAGGAGTTAACAAAAAAGAAGCAAATATAAAAGGAGTTAACAAAAAAGGAGTTGACAAAAAAGAAGCAAATATAAAAGGAGTTAACAAAAAAAGGAGTTAATAAAGAAGGAGTAAACAAAAAAGGAGTTAACAAATATGAAGCAAATATAAAAGGAGTTAACAAAAAAGGAGTAAACAAAAAGGAGTAAACAAAAAAGGAGTTAACAAAAACAAGCAAATATAAAACGAGTAAACAAAAAAGGAGTTAACAAAATAGGAGTAAACAAAAAAGGAGTTAACAAAAAAGAAGCAAATATAAAAGGAGTTAACAAAAAAGGAATTAACAAATAAGGAGTTAACAAAAAAGAAGCAAATATAAAAGGAGTTAACAAAAAAGAAGCAAACATAAAAGGAGTTAACAAAAAAGAAGCAAATATAAAAGGAGTTAACAAAAGAGAAGCAAATATAAAAGGAGTTAACAAGAAAAGAGTTAACAAAAAAGGAGTGAACAAAAAAGGAGTTAACAAAAAAAAGCAAATATAAAAGAAGTTAACAAAAAAGGAGTAAACAGAAAACGAGTTAACATAAAAGAAGCAAATATAAAAGGAGTTAACAAAAAAGGAGTAAACAAATAAGGAGTTAACAAAAAAGAAGCAACATAAAAGGAGTTAACAAAAAAGGAGTTAATAAAAAGAAGCAAATATAAAAGGAGTTAACAAAAAGGAAGAAAATATAAAAGGAGTTAACAAAAAAGGATTTGCCAAATGAGGAGTAAACAAAAAAGGAGTTAACAAAAAAGAAGAAAATATAAAAGGAGTTAACAAAAAAGGAGTTAACAAAAAAGGAGTAAACAAAAAAGGAGTTGAGAAATAAGGAGTTAGCAAAAAAGTTGGAAATATAAAAGGAGTTAACAAAAAAGGAGTGAACAAAAAGGAGTAAACAAAAAAGAAGCAAATGTAAAAGGAGTAAACAAAAAAGGAGTTAACAAATAAGGAGTTAACATAAAAGAAGCAAACATAAAAGGAGTTAACAAAAAAAGGAGTTAACAAAAAAGGGGGAAACAAAAAAGGAGAAAAAAAACGAGTTAACAAAAAAGATGGAAATATAAAAGGAGTTAACAAAAAATGAGTAAAAAAAAGGAGTTAACGAAAAAGAAGCGAATATAAAAGAGGATAACAAAAAAGGAGCAAATATAAAAGGAGTTAAACAAAAAGGAGTTAACAAAAAAGGAGTAAACAAAAAACGAGTAAACAAAAAAGGAATAAACAAAAAAGGATTAAAAAAAAGGAGTTAATAAAAAGGAAGCAAATATAAAACGAGTTAACAAAAAAGGAGTTAACAAAAAAAGTAAACAAAAAAGGAGTTAACAAAAACGAAGCCAATATAAAATAAGTTAACAAAAAAGGAGTAAACAAATAAGAAGTTAACAAAAAAGAAGCAAATATAAAAGGAGTTAACAAAAAAAGAGTTAACAAAAAAGGAGTAAACAAAAAAGAAGCAAATATAAAAGGAGTTAACAAAAAAGGAGTTAACAAATAAGGAGTTAACAAAAAAGAAGAGAACATAAAAGGAGTTTACAAAAAAGGAGTTAACAAAAAGAAGCAAATATAAAAGAAGTTAACAAAAAAGAAGAAAATATAAAAGGAGTTAACAAAAAAGGAGTTAACAAAAAAGAAGCAAATATAAAAGGAGTTAACAAAAAAGGAGTAAACAAATAAGGAGTTAACAAAAAAGAAGCAAATATAAAAGGAGTTAACAGAAAAAGAGTTAACAAAAAAGGAGTAAACAAAAAAGAAGCAACTTTTAAAGGAGTTAACAAAAAAGGAGTTAACAAAAAAGGATTTAACAAATAAGGAGTTAACAAAAAAGAAGCAAATATAAAAGGAGTTAACAAAAAAGGAGTTAACAAAAAAGGAGTAAGCAAAAAAGGAGTTAACAAAAAAGATGCAAATATAAAAGGAGTAAACAAAAAAGGAGTTAACAAAAAAGTATTCACCAAAAAAGAAGCAAATATAAAAGGAGTTAACAAAAAGAAGCAAATATAAAAGGAGTTAACAAAAAGAAGCAAATATAAAAGTAGTTAACAAAAAAAAGGAAGATATAAAAGGAGTTAACAAAAAAGGAGTTACCAAATGAGGAGTTAACAAAAAAGGAGTTGACAAAAAGAGGCAAATATAAAAGGAGTTAACAATAAAGAAGAAAATATATAAGGAGTTAACAAAAAAGGAGTTGCCAAATGAGGAGAAAACAAAAAAGGAGTTAACAAAAAAAAGCAAATATAAAAGGTGTTAACAAAAAAGGAGTAAACAAAAAAGAAGTAAACAAAAAAGGAGTAAACAAAAAAGATGGATATATATAAAAGGAGTAAACAAAAAAGGAGTAAACAGAAAAGGACTAAACAAAAAAGAGTAAAAAAAAGAAGCAAATATAAAACAAGTTATAAAAAAAAGCGAATATAAAAGAAGTTAAAAAAAAGAAGAATACATAGAAGGAGTTAACAAAAAAGGTGTTAACAAATTAGGAGTTTACACAATAGAAGCAAACATAAAAGGAGTTAAAAAAAAAGAAGCAAATATAAAAGGAGTTAACAAAAAAGAAGGTTTAATAGAAGGAGTTAACAAAAAAGGAGTTAACAAATAAGGAGTTAACACAATAGAAGAAAACATAAAAGGAGTTAACAAAAAAAGAGTTAACAAAATAGGAGTTAACAAAAAAGGAGTAAAAAAAGGAGTAAACAAAAAAGGAGTTAGCAAAAAAAGAGTTAACAAAAAAGAAGCAAATATAAAAGGAGTTACCAAAAAAGGAGTTGACAAAAAAGAAGCAAATATAAAAGGAGTAAACAAAAAAGAAGCAAATATAAAAGGAGTTAACAAAAAAGGAGTTGACAAAAAACAAGCAAATATAAAAGGAATTAACAAAAAAGGAGTTATCAAATAGAGAGGTAACAAAATAGAAGCAAACATAAAAGTAGTTAACAATAAAAGAGTTAACTAAAAAGGAGTTAATAAAAAAGAAGCAAATATAAAAGGAGTTAACAAAAAAGGAGTTAACAAAAAAGATGTACACAAAAAAAGAGTAAACAAAAAAGGACTTAACAAAAAAGAAGCGAATATAAAAGAAGTTAACAAAAAAGAATCAAAAATAAAAGGAGTTAAAAAAAAGGAGTTAACAAAAAAGGAGTTAACAAAAAAGGAGTAAACAAAAAACGAGCAAATAAAAAAGAAGTTAAAAAAAAGGAGCAAATAAAAAAGGTGTTAACAAAAAAGGAGTTACAAAAAAGGAGGAACCAATATGAAGTTTACAAAAAAGAAGCAAATATAAAAGGTGTTAACAAAAAAGGAGTAACAAAAAAGGAGTAACAAAAAAGGAAGAAACAAAATAGGAGTTTACAAAAAAGAAGCAAATGCAAAAGGAGTTAAGAAAAAAGGAATAAACAAAAAAGGAGTAAACAAAAAAGGAGTTAACAAAAAAGAAGCAAATATATAACGAGTTAACAAAAAAGGAGCGTATAAAAAAAGTAAACAAAAAAGGAGTTAACAAAAAAGAAGCAAATATAAAAGGAGTTTACAAATATGGAGCAAACAAATAAGGAGTTAACAAAAAAGAAGCAAATATAAAAAGAGTAAACAGAAAAAGAGTTAACAAAAAAGAGTAAACAAAAAAGAAGCAAGTATTAAAGGAGTTAACAAATAAGGAGTTAACAAAAAAGAAGCAAATATTAAAGGAGTTAACAAAAAAGGAGTTAACAAAAAGAAGCAAATAAAAAAGTAGTTAACAAAAAAGAAGAAAATATAAAAGGAGTTATCAAAAAAGGAGTTACCAAATGAGGAGTTAAAAAAAAGGAGTTAGCAAAAAGAGGCAAATATAAAAGGAGTTAACAAAAAAGAAGAAAATATAAAAGGAGTTAACAAAATATGAGTTGCCAAATGAGGAGTAAACAGGAAAGGAGTTAACAAAAAAGAAGGTTATATTGAAAGAGTTAACAAAAAAGGAGTTAACAAATAAGGAGTTAACACAATAGAAGCAAACATAAAAGGAGTTAACAAAAAAAGAGTTAACAAAAAAGGAGTTAACAAAAAAGGAGTAAAAAAAGGAGTAAACAAAAAAGGAGTTAGCAAAAAAGGAGTTAACAAAAAAGAAGCAAACATAAAAGGAGTTAACAAAAAAGGAGTAGACACAATAGAAGCAAACATAAAAGGAGTTAACAAAAAAAGAGTTAACAAAAAAGGAGTTAACAAAAAAGGAGTAAAATAAAGGAGTAAAATAAAGGAGTAAACAAAAAAGGAGTTAGCAAAAAAGGAGTTAACAAAAAAGAAGCAAATATAAAAGGAGTTAACAAAAAAGGAGAAGACACAAAAGAAGCAAATATAAAAGAAGTTAACAAAAAAGAAGTAAATATAAAAGGAGTTAACAAAAAAGAAGTTAACAAAAAAGATTAAACAAAAAAGGAGTAACAAAAAGCAGTAAACAAAAAAGGAGTTAGCAAAAAAGGAGTTAACAAAAAAGAAGCAAATATAAAAGGAGTAAACAAAAAACGAGTTAACAAAAAAGAAGTAAAGAAAAAAGGAGGAAACAAAAAAGGACTTAACAAAAAAGAAGCGAATATAAAAGAAGTTAACAAAAAAGAATCAAATATAAAAGGAGTTAAAAAAAAGGAGTTAACAAAAAAGGAGTTAACAAAAAAGGAGAAAACAAAAAACGAGCAAATAAAAAAGAAGTTAAAAATAAGAAGCAAATATAAAAGGTGTTAACAAAATAGGAGTTACAAAAAAGGAGGAACCAATATGGAGTTTACAAAAAAGAAGCAAATATAAAAGGAGTTAACAAAAAATGAGTAAACAAATAAGGAGTTAACAAAAAAGAGGCAAATATAAAAGGAGTTAACAAAAAAGGAGTTAACAAAAAGAAGCAAATATAAAAGAAGTTAACAAAAAATGAGTCAACAAATAAGTAGTTATCAAAAAAGAGGCAAACATAAAAGGAGTTAACAAAAAAGGAGTTAACAAAAAGAAGCAAATATAAAAGAAGTTATCAAAAAAGAAGCAAATATAAAAGGAGTTAACAAAAAAGGAGTTAACCAAAAAAAGTAATCAAAAAAGGAGTAAACAAAAAAGAAGCAAATATAAAAGAAGTTAACAAATAAGGAGTAAACAAAAAAGAAGCAAATATAAAAGGAGTTCACAAAAATGGAGTTAACTAATAAGGAGTTAACAAAGAAGAAGCAAACATAAAAGGAGTTAACAAAAAAAGGATTTAACAAAAAAGGAGTAAACAAAAAAGGAGTAAACAAAAAAGAAGCAAATATAAAAGGAGTTAACACAAAAGGAGTTAACAAATAAGGAGTTAACAAAAAGGAAGCAAACATAAAAGGAGTTAATAAAAAAAGGAGTTAACAAAAAATGAGTAAACAAAAAAGGAGTAAAAAAAGGAGTTAACAAAAAAGATGGAAATATTAAAGGAGTTAACAAACAAGGAGTTAACAAAAAAGGAGTTAACAAAAAAGGAGTAAACAAAAAAGGAGTTAACGAAAAAGAAGCGAATATAAAAGAAGTTAACAAAAAAGGAGCAATTATAAAAGGAGTTAACAAAAAAGAAGCAAATATATAACGAGTTAACAAAAAAGGAGCGTACAAAAAAAGTAAACAAAAAAGGAGTTAACAAAAAAGAAGCAAATATAAAAGGAGTTAACAAAAAAGGAGTAAACAAATAAGGAGTTAACAAAAAAGAAGAAAATATAAAAGGAGTTAACAGAAAAAGAGTTAACAAAAAAGGAGTAAACAAAAAAAGAAGCAAATGTAAAAGGAGTTAACAAATAAGGAGTTAACAAAAAAGAAGCAAATATAAAAGGAGTTAACAAAAAAGGAGTTAACAAAAAGAAGCAAATATAAAAGTAGATAACAAAAAAGAAGAAAATATAAAAGGAGTTATCAAAAAAGGAGTTACCAAATAGGAGTTAAAAAAAAGAAGTTAGCAAAAAGAGGCAAATATAAAAGGAGTTAACAAAAAAGAAGAAAATATAAAAGGAGTTAACAAAATATGAGTTGCCAAATGAGGAGTAAACAAAAAAGGAGTTATAAAAAAGAAGTGAATATAAAAGGAGTTAACAAAAAAGAAGGTTATATAGAAAGAGTTAACAAAAAAGGAGTTAACAAATAAGGAGTTAACACAATAGAAGCAAACATAAAAGGAGTAAACAAAAAAAGAGTTAACAAAAAAGGAGTTAACAAAAAAGGAGTAACATAAAAGAGTAAACAAAAAAAGGGTTAGCAAAAAAGGAGTTAACAAAAAAGAAGCAAAAATAAAAGGAGTTAACAAAAAAGGAGTAGACAAAAAAGAAGCAAATATAAAAGAAGTTAAGAAAAAAGAAGCAAATATAAAAGGAATTAACAAAAAAGAAGTTAACAAAAAAGATTTAACAAAAAAGGAGTAACAAAAAGGGGTAAACAAAAAAGGAGTTAGCAAAAAAGGAGTTAACCAAAAAGAAGCAAATATAAAAGGAGTTAACAAAAAAGAAGCAAATATAAAAGGAGTTAACAAAAAAGGAGTAAACAAATAGAGAGTTAACAAAAAAGAAGCAAACACAAAAGGAGTTAACAAAAAAGGAGTTAACAAAAAAGAAGTAAAGAAAAAAGGGGTAAACAAAAAAGGACTTAACAAAAAAGAAGCGAATAGAAGAAGTTAACAAAAAAGAATCAAATATAAAAGGAGTTAAAAAAAAGGAGTTAACAAAAAAGAAGTTAACAAAAAAGATTAAACAAAAAAGGAGTAACAAAAAGGAGTAAACAAAAAAGGAGTTAGCAAAAAAAGAGTTAACAAAAAAGAAGCAAATATAAAAGGAGTTACCAAAAAAGGAGTTGACAAAAAAGAAGCAAATATAAAAGGAGTAAACAAAAAAGAAGCAAATATAAAAGGAGTTAACAAAAAAGGAGTTGACAAAAAACAAGCAAATATAAAAGGAATTACCAAAAAAGGAGTTATCAAATAGAGAGGTAACAAAATAGAAGCAAACATAAAAGTAGTTAACAATAAAAGAGTTAACTAAAAAGGAGTTAATAAAAAAGAAGCAAATATAAAAGGAGTTAACAAAAAAGGAGTTAACAAAAAAGATGTACACAAAAAAAGAGTAAACAAAAAAGGACTTAACAAAAAAGAAGCGAATATAAAAGAAGTTAACAAAAAAGAATCAAAAATAAAAGGAGTTAAAAAAAAGGAGTTAACAAAAAAGGAGTTAACAAAAAAGGAGTAAACAAAAAACGAGCAAATAAAAAAGAAGTTAAAAAAAAGGAGCAAATAAAAAAGGTGTTAACAAAAAAGGAGTTACAAAAAAGGAGGAACCAATATGAAGTTTACAAAAAAGAAGCAAATATAAAAGGTGTTAACAAAAAAGGAGTAACAAAAAAGGAGTAACAAAAAAGGAAGAAACAAAATAGGAGTTTACAAAAAAGAAGCAAATGCAAAAGGAGTTAAGAAAAAAGGAATAAACAAAAAAGGAGTAAACAAAAAAGGAGTTAACAAAAAAGAAGCAAATATATAACGAGTTAACAAAAAAGGAGCGTACAAAAAAAGTAAACAAAAAAGGAGTTAACAAAAAAGAAGCAAATATAAAAGGAGTTTACAAATATGGAGCAAACAAATAAGGAGTTAACAAAAAAGAAGCAAATATAAAAAGAGTAAACAGAAAAAGAGTTAACAAAAAAGAGTAAACAAAAAAGAAGCAAGTATTAAAGGAGTTAACAAATAAGGAGTTAACAAAAAAGAAGCAAATATTAAAGGAGTTAACAAAAAAGGAGTTAACAAAAAGAAGCAAATATAAAAGTAGTTAACAAAAAAGAAGAAAATATAAAAGGAGTTATCAAAAAAGGAGTTACCAAATGAGGAGTTAAAAAAAAGGAGTTAGCAAAAAGAGGCAAATATAAAAGGAGTTAACAAAAAAGAAGAAAATATAAAAGGAGTTAACAAAATATGAGTTGCCAAATGAGGAGTAAACAAGAAAGGAGTTAACAAAAAAGAAGGTTATATTGAAAGAGTTAACAAAAAAGGAGTTAACAAATAAGGAGTTAACACAATAGAAGCAAACATAAAAGGAGTTAACAAAAAAAGAGTTAACAAAAAAGGAGTTAACAAAAAAGGAGTAAAAAAAAGGAGTAAACAAAAAAGGATTTAGCAAAAAAGGAGTTAACAAAAAAGAAGCAAACATAAAAGGAGTTAACAAAAAAGGAGTAGACACAATAGAAGCAAACATAAAAGGAGTTAACAAAAAAAGAGTTAACAAAAAAGGAGTTAACAAAAAAGGAGTAAAATAAAGGAGTAAAATAAAGGAGTAAACAAAAAAGGAGTTAGCAAAAAAGGAGTTAACAAAAAAGAAGCAAATATAAAAGGAGTTAACAAAAAAGGAGAAGACACAAAAGAAGCAAATATAAAAGAAGTTAACAAAAAAGAAGTAAATATAAAAGGAGTTAACAAAAAAGAAGTTAACAAAAAAGATTAAACAAAAAAGGAGTAACAAAAAGCAGTAAACAAAAAAGGAGTTAGCAAAAAAGGAGTTAACAAAAAAGAAGCAAATATAAAAGGAGTAAACAAAAAACGAGTTAACAAAAAAGAAGTAAAGAAAAAAGGAGGAAACAAAAAAGGACTTAACAAAAAAGAAGCGAATATAAAAGAAGTTAACAAAAAAGAATCAAATATAAAAGGAGTTAAAAAAAAGGAGTTAACAAAAAAGGAGTTAACAAAAAAGGAGAAAACAAAAAACGAGCAAATAAAAAAGAAGTTAAAAATAAGAAGCAAATATAAAAGGTGTTAACAAAATAGGAGTTACAAAAAAGGAGGAACCAATATGGAGTTTACAAAAAAGAAGCAAATATAAAAGGAGTTAACAAAAAATGAGTAAACAAATAAGGAGTTAACAAAAAAGAGGCAAATATAAAAGGAGTTAACAAAAAAGGAGTTAACAAAAAGAAGCAAATATAAAAGAAGTTAACAAAAAATGAGTAAACAAATAAGGAGTTAACAAAAAAGAGGCAAACATAAAAGGAGTTAACAAAAAAGGAGTTAACAAAAAGAAGCAAATATAAAAGAAGTTATCAAAAAAGAAGCAAATATAAAAGGAGTTAACAAAAAAGGAGTTAACCAAAAAAAGTAATCAAAAAAGGAGTAAACAAAAAAGAAGCAAATATAAAAGAAGTTAACAAATAAGGAGTAAACAAAAAAGAAGCAAATATAAAAGGAGTTCACAAAAATGGAGTTAACTAATAAGGAGTTAACAAAGAAGAAGCAAACATAAAAGGAGTTAACAAAAAAAGGATTTAACAAAAAAGGAGTAAACAAAAAAGGAGTAAACAAAAAAGAAGCAAATATAAAAGGAGTTAACACAAAAGGAGTTAACAAATAAGGAGTTAACAAAAAGGAAGCAAACATAAAAGGAGTTAATAAAAAAAGGAGTTAACAAAAAATGAGTAAACAAAAAAGGAGTAAAAAAAGGAGTTAACAAAAAAGATGGAAATATTAAAGGAGTTAACAAACAAGGAGTTAACAAAAAAGGAGTTAACAAAAAAGGAGTAAACAAAAAAGGAGTTAACGAAAAAGAAGCGAATATAAAAGAAGTTAACAAAAAAGGAGCAATTATAAAAGGAGTTAACAAAAAAGAAGCAAATATATAACGAGTTAACAAAAAAGGAGCGTACAAAAAAAGTAAACAAAAAAGGAGTTAACAAAAAAGAAGCAAATATAAAAGGAGTTAACAAAAAAGGAGTAAACAAATAAGGAGTTAACAAAAAAGAAGAAAATATAAAAGGAGTTAACAGAAAAAGAGTTAACAAAAAAGGAGTAAACAAAAAAAGAAGCAAGTATTAAAGGAGTTAACAAATAAGGAGTTAACAAAAAAGAAGCAAATATAAAAGGAGTTAACAAAAAAGGAGTTAACAAAAAGAAGCAAATATAAAAGTAGATAACAAAAAAGAAGAAAATATAAAAGGAGTTATCAAAAAAGGAGTTACCAAATAGGAGTTAAAAAAAAGGAGTTAGCAAAAAGAGGCAAATATAAAAGGAGTTAACAAAAAAGAAGAAAATATAAAAGGAGTTAACAAAATATGAGTTGCCAAATGAGGAGTAAACAAAAAAGGAGTTATAAAAAAGAAGTGAATATAAAAGGAGTTAACAAAAAAGAAGGTTATATAGAAAGAGTTAACAAAAAAGGAGTTAACAAATAAGGAGTTAACACAATAGAAGCAAACATAAAAGGAGTAAACAAAAAAAGAGTTAACAAAAAAGGAGTTAACAAAAAAGGAGTAACATAAAAGAGTAAACAAAAAAAGGGTTAGCAAAAAAGGAGTTAACAAAAAAGAAGCAAAAATAAAAGGAGTTAACAAAAAAGGAGTAGACAAAAAAGAAGCAAATATAAAAGAAGTTAAGAAAAAAGAAGCAAATATAAAAGGAATTAACAAAAAAGAAGTTAACAAAAAAGATTTAACAAAAAAGGAGTAACAAAAAGGGGTAAACAAAAAAGGAGTTAGCAAAAAAGGAGTTAACCAAAAAGAAGCAAATATAAAAGGAGTTAACAAAAAAGAAGCAAATATAAAAGGAGTTAACAAAAAAGGAGTAAACAAATAGAGAGTTAACAAAAAAGAAGCAAACACAAAAGGAGTTAACAAAAAAGGAGTTAACAAAAAAGAAGTAAAGAAAAAAGGGGTAAACAAAAAAGGAGTAAACAAAAAAGGAGTTAACAAAAAAGAAGCAAATATATAACGAGTTAACAAAAAAGGAGCGTACAAAAAAAGTAAACAAAAAAGGAGTTAACAAAAAAGAAGCAAATATAAAAGGAGTTTACAAATATGGAGCAAACAAATAAGGAGTTAACAAAAAAGAAGCAAATATAAAAAGAGTAAACAGAAAAAGAGTTAACAAAAAAGAGTAAACAAAAAAGAAGCAAGTATTAAAGGAGTTAACAAATAAGGAGTTAACAAAAAAGAAGCAAATATAAAAGGAGTTAACAAAAAAGAAGCAAATATAAAAGGAGTTAACAAAAAAGGAGTAAACAAATAGAGAGTTAACAAAAAAGAAGCAAACACAAAAGGAGTTAACAAAAAAGGAGTTAACAAAAAAGAAGTAAAGAAAAAAGGGGTAAACAAAAAAGGACTTAACAAAAAAGAAGCGAATAGAAGAAGTTAACAAAAAAGAATCAAATATAAAAGGAGTTAAAAAAAAGGAGTTAACAAAAAAGAAGTTAACAAAAAAGATTAAACAAAAAAGGAGTAACAAAAAGGAGTAAACAAAAAAGGAGTTAGCAAAAAAAGAGTTAACAAAAAAGAAGCAAATATAAAAGGAGTTACCAAAAAAGGAGTTGACAAAAAAGAAGCAAATATAAAAGGAGTAAACAAAAAAGAAGCAAATATAAAAGGAGTTAACAAAAAAGGAGTTGACAAAAAACAAGCAAATATAAAAGGAATTAACAAAAAAGGAGTTATCAAATAGAGAGGTAACAAAATAGAAGCAAACATAAAAGTAGTTAACAATAAAAGAGTTAACTAAAAAGGAGTTAATAAAAAAGAAGCAAATATAAAAGGAGTTAACAAAAAAGGAGTTAACAAAAAAGATGTACACAAAAAAAGAGTAAACAAAAAAGGACTTAACAAAAAAGAAGCGAATATAAAAGAAGTTAACAAAAAAGAATCAAAAATAAAAGGAGTTAAAAAAAAGGAGTTAACAAAAAAGGAGTTAACAAAAAAGGAGTAAACAAAAAACGAGCAAATAAAAAAGAAGTTAAAAAAAAGGAGCAAATAAAAAAGGTGTTAACAAAAAAGGAGTTACAAAAAAGGAGGAACCAATATGAAGTTTACAAAAAAGAAGCAAATATAAAAGGTGTTAACAAAAAAGGAGTAACAAAAAAGGAGTAACAAAAAAGGAAGAAACAAAATAGGAGTTTACAAAAAAGAAGCAAATGCAAAAGGAGTTAAGAAAAAAGGAATAAACAAAAAAGGAGTAAACAAAAAAGGAGTTAACAAAAAAGAAGCAAATATATAACGAGTTAACAAAAAAGGAGCGTACAAAAAAAGTAAACAAAAAAGGAGTTAACAAAAAAGAAGCAAATATAAAAGGAGTTTACAAATATGGAGCAAACAAATAAGGAGTTAACAAAAAAGAAGCAAATATAAAAAGAGTAAACAGAAAAAGAGTTAACAAAAAAGAGTAAACAAAAAAGAAGCAAGTATTAAAGGAGTTAACAAATAAGGAGTTAACAAAAAAGAAGCAAATATTAAAGGAGTTAACAAAAAAGGAGTTAACAAAAAGAAGCAAATATAAAAGTAGTTAACAAAAAAGAAGAAAATATAAAAGGAGTTATCAAAAAAGGAGTTACCAAATGAGGAGTTAAAAAAAAGGAGTTAGCAAAAAGAGGCAAATATAAAAGGAGTTAACAAAAAAGAAGAAAATATAAAAGGAGTTAACAAAATATGAGTTGCCAAATGAGGAGTAAACAAGAAAGGAGTTAACAAAAAAGAAGGTTATATTGAAAGAGTTAACAAAAAAGGAGTTAACAAATAAGGAGTAAACACAATAGAAGCAAACATAAAAGGAGTTAACAAAAAAAGAGTTAACAAAAAAGGAGTTAACAAAAAAGGAGTAAAAAAAAGGAGTAAACAAAAAAGGAGTTAGCAAAAAAGGAGTTAACAAAAAAGAAGCAAACATAAAAGGAGTTAACAAAAAAGGAGTAGACACAATAGAAGCAAACATAAAAGGAGTTAACAAAAAAAGAGTTAACAAAAAAGGAGTTAACAAAAAAGGAGTAAAATAAAGGAGTAAAATAAAGGAGTAAACAAAAAAGGAGTTAGCAAAAAAGGAGTTAACAAAAAAGAAGCAAATATAAAAGGAGTTAATAAAAAAGGAGAAGACACAAAAGAAGCAAATATAAAAGAAGTTAACAAAAAAGAAGTAAATATAAAAGGAGTTAACAAAAAAGAAGTTAACAAAAAAGATTAAACAAAAAAGGAGTAACAAAAAGCAGTAAACAAAAAAGGAGTTAGCAAAAAAGGAGTTAACAAAAAAGAAGCAAATATAAAAGGAGTAAACAAAAAACGAGTTAACAAAAAAGAAGTAAAGAAAAAAGGAGGAAACAAAAAAGGACTTAACAAAAAAGAAGCGAATATAAAAGAAGTTAACAAAAAAGAATCAAATATAAAAGGAGTTAAAAAAAAGGAGTTAACAAAAAAGGAGTTAACAAAAAAGGAGAAAACAAAAAACGAGCAAATAAAAAAGAAGTTAAAAATAAGAAGCAAATATAAAAGGTGTTAACAAAATAGGAGTTACAAAAAAGGAGGAACCAATATGGAGTTTACAAAAAAGAAGCAAATATAAAAGGAGTTAACAAAAAATGAGTAAACAAATAAGGAGTTAACAAAAAAGAGGCAAATATAAAAGGAGTTAACAAAAAAGGAGTTAACAAAAAGAAGCAAATATAAAAGAAGTTAACAAAAAATGAGTAAACAAATAAGGAGTTAACAAAAAAGAGGCAAACATAAAAGGAGTTAACAAAAAAGGAGTTAACAAAAAGAAGCAAATATAAAAGAAGTTATCAAAAAAGAAGCAAATATAAAAGGAGTTAACAAAAAAGGAGTTAACCAAAAAAAGTAATCAAAAAAGGAGTAAACAAAAAAGAAGCAAATATAAAAGAAGTTAACAAATAAGGAGTAAACAAAAAAGAAGCAAATATAAAAGCAGTTCACAAAAATGGAGTTAACTAATAAGGAGTTAACAAAGAAGAAGCAAACATAAAAGGAGTTAACAAAAAAAGGATTTAACAAAAAAGGAGTAAACAAAAAAGGAGTAAACAAAAAAGAAGCAAATATAAAAGGAGTTAACACAAAAGGAGTTAACAAATAAGGAGTTAACAAAAAGGAAGCAAACATAAAAGGAGTTAATAAAAAAAGGAGTTAACAAAAAATGAGTAAACAAAAAAGGAGTAAAAAAAGGAGTTAACAAAAAAGATGGAAATATTAAAGGAGTTAACAAACAAGGAGTTAACAAAAAAGGAGTTAACAAAAAAGGAGTAAACAAAAAAGGAGTTAACGAAAAAGAAGCGAATATAAAAGAAGTTAACAAAAAAGGAGCAATTATAAAAGGAGTTAACAAAAAAGAAGCAAATATATAACGAGTTAACAAAAAAGGAGCGTACAAAAAAAGTAAACAAAAAAGGAGTTAACAAAAAAGAAGCAAATATAAAAGGAGTTAACAAAAAAGGAGTAAACAAATAAGGAGTTAACAAAAAAGAAGAAAATATAAAAGGAGTTAACAGAAAAAGAGTTAACAAAAAAGGAGTAAACAAAAAAAGAAGCAAGTATTAAAGGAGTTAACAAATAAGGAGTTAACAAAAAAGAAGCAAATATAAAAGGAGTTAACAAAAAAGGAGTTAACAAAAAGAAGCAAATATAAAAGTAGATAACAAAAAAGAAGAAAATATAAAAGGAGTTATCAAAAAAGGAGTTACCAAATAGGAGTTAAAAAAAAGGAGTTAACAAAAAAGAAGCAAATATATAACGAGTTAACAAAAAAGGAGCGTACAAAAAAAGTAAACAAAAAAGGAGTTAACAAAAAAGAAGCAAATATAAAAGGAGTTTACAAATATGGAGCAAACAAATAAGGAGTTAACAAAAAAGAAGCAAATATAAAAAGAGTAAACAGAAAAAGAGTTAACAAAAAAGAGTAAACAAAAAAGAAGCAAGTATTAAAGGAGTTAACAAATAAGGAGTTAACAAAAAAGAAGCAAATATAAAAGGAGTTAACAAAAAAGAAGCAAATATAAAAGGAGTTAACAAAAAAGGAGTAAACAAATAGAGAGTTAACAAAAAAGAAGCAAACACAAAAGGAGTTAACAAAAAAGGAGTTAACAAAAAAGAAGTAAAGAAAAAAGGGGTAAACAAAAAAGGACTTAACAAAAAAGAAGCGAATAGAAGAAGTTAACAAAAAAGAATCAAATATAAAAGGAGTTAAAAAAAAGGAGTTAACAAAAAAGAAGTTAACAAAAAAGATTAAACAAAAAAGGAGTAACAAAAAGGAGTAAACAAAAAAGGAGTTAGCAAAAAAAGAGTTAACAAAAAAGAAGCAAATATAAAAGGAGTTACCAAAAAAGGAGTTGACAAAAAAGAAGCAAATATAAAAGGAGTAAACAAAAAAGAAGCAAATATAAAAGGAGTTAACAAAAAAGGAGTTGACAAAAAACAAGCAAATATAAAAGGAATTAACAAAAAAGGAGTTATCAAATAGAGAGGTAACAAAATAGAAGCAAACATAAAAGTAGTTAACAATAAAAGAGTTAACTAAAAAGGAGTTAATAAAAAAGAAGCAAATATAAAAGGAGTTAACAAAAAAGGAGTTAACAAAAAAGATGTACACAAAAAAAGAGTAAACAAAAAAGGACTTAACAAAAAAGAAGCGAATATAAAAGAAGTTAACAAAAAAGAATCAAAAATAAAAGGAGTTAAAAAAAAGGAGTTAACAAAAAAGGAGTTAACAAAAAAGGAGTAAACAAAAAACGAGCAAATAAAAAAGAAGTTAAAAAAAAGGAGCAAATAAAAAAGGTGTTAACAAAAAAGGAGTTACAAAAAAGGAGGAACCAATATGAAGTTTACAAAAAAGAAGCAAATATAAAAGGTGTTAACAAAAAAGGAGTAACAAAAAAGGAGTAACAAAAAAGGAAGAAACAAAATAGGAGTTTACAAAAAAGAAGCAAATGCAAAAGGAGTTAAGAAAAAAGGAATAAACAAAAAAGGAGTAAACAAAAAAGGAGTTAACAAAAAAGAAGCAAATATATAACGAGTTAACAAAAAAGGAGCGTACAAAAAAAGTAAACAAAAAAGGAGTTAACAAAAAAGAAGCAAATATAAAAGGAGTTTACAAATATGGAGCAAACAAATAAGGAGTTAACAAAAAAGAAGCAAATATAAAAAGAGTAAACAGAAAAAGAGTTAACAAAAAAGAGTAAACAAAAAAGAAGCAAGTATTAAAGGAGTTAACAAATAAGGAGTTAACAAAAAAGAAGCAAATATTAAAGGAGTTAACAAAAAAGGAGTTAACAAAAAGAAGCAAATATAAAAGTAGTTAACAAAAAAGAAGAAAATATAAAAGGAGTTATCAAAAAAGGAGTTACCAAATGAGGAGTTAAAAAAAAGGAGTTAGCAAAAAGAGGCAAATATAAAAGGAGTTAACAAAAAAGAAGAAAATATAAAAGGAGTTAACAAAATATGAGTTGCCAAATGAGGAGTAAACAAGAAAGGAGTTAACAAAAAAGAAGGTTATATTGAAAGAGTTAACAAAAAAGGAGTTAACAAATAAGGAGTAAACACAATAGAAGCAAACATAAAAGGAGTTAACAAAAAAAGAGTTAACAAAAAAGGAGTTAACAAAAAAGGAGTAAAAAAAAGGAGTAAACAAAAAAGGAGTTAGCAAAAAAGGAGTTAACAAAAAAGAAGCAAACATAAAAGGAGTTAACAAAAAAGGAGTAGACACAATAGAAGCAAACATAAAAGGAGTTAACAAAAAAAGAGTTAACAAAAAAGGAGTTAACAAAAAAGGAGTAAAATAAAGGAGTAAAATAAAGGAGTAAACAAAAAAGGAGTTAGCAAAAAAGGAGTTAACAAAAAAGAAGCAAATATAAAAGGAGTTAATAAAAAAGGAGAAGACACAAAAGAAGCAAATATAAAAGAAGTTAACAAAAAAGAAGTAAATATAAAAGGAGTTAACAAAAAAGAAGTTAACAAAAAAGATTAAACAAAAAAGGAGTAACAAAAAGCAGTAAACAAAAAAGGAGTTAGCAAAAAAGGAGTTAACAAAAAAGAAGCAAATATAAAAGGAGTAAACAAAAAACGAGTTAACAAAAAAGAAGTAAAGAAAAAAGGAGGAAACAAAAAAGGACTTAACAAAAAAGAAGCGAATATAAAAGAAGTTAACAAAAAAGAATCAAATATAAAAGGAGTTAAAAAAAAGGAGTTAACAAAAAAGGAGTTAACAAAAAAGGAGAAAACAAAAAACGAGCAAATAAAAAAGAAGTTAAAAATAAGAAGCAAATATAAAAGGTGTTAACAAAATAGGAGTTACAAAAAAGGAGGAACCAATATGGAGTTTACAAAAAAGAAGCAAATATA
Organism: Ischnura elegans; assembly: GCF_921293095.1. Lineage (NCBI taxonomy): Eukaryota > Metazoa > Arthropoda > Insecta > Odonata > Coenagrionidae > Ischnura > Ischnura elegans. The sequence goes on along the minus strand of NC_060250.1, from coordinate 116,079,367 downwards.
AAAGGAGTTAACAAAAAATGAGTAAACAAATAAGGAGTTAACAAAAAAGAGGCAAATATAAAAGGAGTTAACAAAAAAGGAGTTAACAAAAAGAAGCAAATACAAGATAAGTTAACAAAAAATAAGTTAACTAATAAGGAGTTAACAAAAAAGAGGCAAACATAAAAGGAGTTAACAAAAAAGGAGTTAACAAAAAGAAGCAAATATAAAAGAAGTTATCAAAAAAGAAGCAAATATAAAAGGAGTTAACAAAAAAGGAGTTAACCAAAAAAAGTAATCAAAAAAGGAGTAAACAAAAAAGAAGCAAATATAAAAGAAGTTAACAAATAAGGAGTAAACAAAAAAGAAGCAAATATAAAAGCAGTTCACAAAAATGGAGTTAACTAATAAGGAGTTAACAAAGAAGAAGCAAACATAAAAGGAGTTAACAAAAAAAGGATTTAACAAAAAAGGAGTAAACAAAAAAGGAGTAAACAAAAAAGAAGCAAATATAAAAGGAGTTAACACAAAAGGAGTTAACAAAAAAGGAGTTAACAAAAAGGAAGCAAACATAAAAGGAGTTAATAAAAAAAGGAGTTAACAAAAAATGAGTAAACAAAAAAGGAGTAAAAAAAGGAGTTAACAAAAAAGATGGAAATATTAAAGGAGTTAACAAACAAGGAGTTAACAAAAAAGGAGTTAACAAAAAAGGAGTAAACAAAAAAGGAGTTAACGAAAAAGAAGCGAATATAAAAGAAGTTAACAAAAAAGGAGCAATTATAAAAGGAGTTAACAAAAAAGAAGCAAATATATAACGAGTTAACAAAAAAGGAGCGTACAAAAAAAGTAAACAAAAAAGGAGTTAACAAAAAAGAAGCAAATATAAAAGGAGTTAACAAAAAAGGAGTAAACAAATAAGGAGTTAACAAAAAAGAAGAAAATATAAAAGGAGTTAACAAAAAAAGAGTAAACAAAAAAGGAGTAAACAAAAAAAGAAGCAAATGTAAAAGGAGTTAACAAAAAAGGAGTTAACAAAAAAGAAGCAAATATAAAAGGAGTTAACAAAAAAGGAGTTAACAAAAAGAAGCAAATATAAAAGTAGATAACAAAAAAGAAGAAAATATAAAAGGAGTTATCAAAAAAGGAGTTACCAAATAGGAGTTAAAAAAAAGGAGTTAGCAAAAAGAGGCAAATATAAAAGGAGTTAACAAAAAAGAAGAAAATATAAAAGGAGTTAACAAAATATGAGTTGCCAAATGAGGAGTAAACAAAAAAGGAGTTATAAAAAAGAAGTGAATATAAAAGGAGTTAACAAAAAAGAAGGTTATATAGAAAGAGTTAACAAAAAAGGAGTTAACAAATAAGGAGTTAACACAATAGAAGCAAACATAAAAGGAGTAAACAAAAAAAGAGTTAACAAAAAAGGAGTTAACAAAAAAGGAGTAACATAAAAGAGTAAACAAAAAAAGGGTTAGCAAAAAAGGAGTTAACAAAAAAGAAGCAAAAATAAAAGGAGTTAACAAAAAAGGAGTAGACAAAAAAGAAGCAAATATAAAAGAAGTTAAGAAAAAAGAAGCAAATATAAAAGGAATTAACAAAAAAGAAGTTAACAAAAAAGATTTAACAAAAAAGGAGTAACAAAAAGGGGTAAACAAAAAAGGAGTTAGCAAAAAAGGAGTTAACCAAAAAGAAGCAAATATAAAAGGAGTTAACAAAAAAGAAGCAAATATAAAAGGAGTTAACAAAAAAGGAGTAAACAAATAGAGAGTTAACAAAAAAGAAGCAAACACAAAAGGAGTTAACAAAAAAGGAGTTAACAAAAAAGAAGTAAAGAAAAAAGGGGTAAACAAAAAAGGAGTAAACAAAAAAGGAGTTAACAAAAAAGAAGCAAATATATAACGAGTTAACAAAAAAGGAGCGTACAAAAAAAGTAAACAAAAAAGGAGTTAACAAAAAAGAAGCAAATATAAAAGGAGTTTACAAATATGGAGCAAACAAATAAGGAGTTAACAAAAAAGAAGCAAATATAAAAAGAGTAAACAGAAAAAGAGTTAACAAAAAAGAGTAAACAAAAAAGAAGCAAGTATTAAAGGAGTTAACAAAAAAGGAGTTAACAAAAAAGAAGCAAATATAAAAGGAGTTAACAAAAAAGAAGCAAATATAAAAGGAGTTAACAAAAAAGGAGTAAACAAATAAGGAGTTAACAAAAAAGAAGCAAATATAAAAGGAGTTAACAAAAAAGGAGTTAACAAAAAAGAAGTAAAGAAAAAAGGGGTAAACAAAAAAGGACTTAACAAAAAAGAAGCGAATAGAAGAAGTTAACAAAAAAGAATCAAATATAAAAGGAGTTAAAAAAAAGGAGTTAACAAAAAAGAAGTTAACAAAAAAGATTAAACAAAAAAGGAGTAACAAAAAGGAGTAAACAAAAAAGGAGTTAGCAAAAAAAGAGTTAACAAAAAAGAAGCAAATATAAAAGGAGTTACCAAAAAAGGAGTTGACAAAAAAGAAGCAAATATAAAAGGAGTTAACAAAAAAGAAGCAAACATAAAAGGAGTTAACAAAAAAGGAGTTGACAAAAAACAAGCAAATATAAAAGGAATTAACAAAAAAGGAGTTATCAAATAGAGAGGTAACAAAATAGAAGCAAACATAAAAGTAGTTAACAATAAAAGAGTTAACTAAAAAGGAGTTAATAAAAAAGAAGCAAATATAAAAGGAGTTAACAAAAAAGGAGTTAACAAAAAAGATGTACACAAAAAAAGAGTAAACAAAAAAGGACTTAACAAAAAAGAAGCGAATATAAAAGAAGTTAACAAAAAAGAATCAAAAATAAAAGGAGTTAAAAAAAAGGAGTTAACAAAAAAGGAGTTAACAAAAAAGGAGTAAACAAAAAACGAGCAAATAAAAAAGAAGTTAAAAAAAAGGAGCAAATAAAAAAGGTGTTAACAAAAAAGGAGTTACAAAAAAGGAGGAACCAATATGAAGTTTACAAAAAAGAAGCAAATATAAAAGGTGTTAACAAAAAAGGAGTAACAAAAAAGGAGTAACAAAAAAGGAAGAAACAAAATAGGAGTTTACAAAAAAGAAGCAAATGCAAAAGGAGTTAAGAAAAAAGGAATAAACAAAAAAGGAGTAAACAAAAAAGGAGTTAACAAAAAAGAAGCAAATATATAACGAGTTAACAAAAAAGGAGCGTACAAAAAAAGTAAACAAAAAAGGAGTTAACAAAAAAGAAGCAAATATAAAAGGAGTTTACAAATATGGAGCAAACAAATAAGGAGTTAACAAAAAAGAAGCAAATATAAAAAGAGTAAACAGAAAAAGAGTTAACAAAAAAGAGTAAACAAAAAAGAAGCAAGTATTAAAGGAGTTAACAAATAAGGAGTTAACAAAAAAGAAGCAAATATTAAAGGAGTTAACAAAAAAGGAGTTAACAAAAAGAAGCAAATATAAAAGTAGTTAACAAAAAAGAAGAAAATATAAAAGGAGTTATCAAAAAAGGAGTTACCAAATGAGGAGTTAAAAAAAAGGAGTTAGCAAAAAGAGGCAAATATAAAAGGAGTTAACAAAAAAGAAGAAAATATAAAAGGAGTTAACAAAATATGAGTTGCCAAATGAGGAGTAAACAAGAAAGGAGTTAACAAAAAAGAAGGTTATATTGAAAGAGTTAACAAAAAAGGAGTTAACAAATAAGGAGTAAACACAATAGAAGCAAACATAAAAGGAGTTAACAAAAAAAGAGTTAACAAAAAAGGAGTTAACAAAAAAGGAGTAAAAAAAAGGAGTAAACAAAAAAGGAGTTAGCAAAAAAGGAGTTAACAAAAAAGAAGCAAACATAAAAGGAGTTAACAAAAAAGGAGTAGACACAATAGAAGCAAACATAAAAGGAGTTAACAAAAAAAGAGTTAACAAAAAAGGAGTTAACAAAAAAGGAGTAAAATAAAGGAGTAAAATAAAGGAGTAAACAAAAAAGGAGTTAGCAAAAAAGGAGTTAACAAAAAAGAAGCAAATATAAAAGGAGTTAATAAAAAAGGAGAAGACACAAAAGAAGCAAATATAAAAGAAGTTAACAAAAAAGAAGTAAATATAAAAGGAGTTAACAAAAAAGAAGTTAACAAAAAAGATTAAACAAAAAAGGAGTAACAAAAAGCAGTAAACAAAAAAGGAGTTAGCAAAAAAGGAGTTAACAAAAAAGAAGCAAATATAAAAGGAGTAAACAAAAAACGAGTTAACAAAAAAGAAGTAAAGAAAAAAGGAGGAAACAAAAAAGGACTTAACAAAAAAGAAGCGAATATAAAAGAAGTTAACAAAAAAGAATCAAATATAAAAGGAGTTAAAAAAAAGGAGTTAACAAAAAAGGAGTTAACAAAAAAGGAGAAAACAAAAAACGAGCAAATAAAAAAGAAGTTAAAAATAAGAAGCAAATATAAAAGGTGTTAACAAAATAGGAGTTACAAAAAAGGAGGAACCAATATGGAGTTTACAAAAAAGAAGCAAATATAAAAGGAGTTAACAAAAAATGAGTAAACAAATAAGGAGTTAACAAAAAAGAGGCAAATATAAAAGGAGTTAACAAAAAAGGAGTTAACAAAAAGAAGCAAATATAAAAGAAGTTAACAAAAAATGAGTAAACAAAAAAGGAGTAAACAAAAAAGGAGTTAACAAAAAAGAAGCAAATATATAACGAGTTAACAAAAAAGGAGCGTACAAAAAAAGTAAACAAAAAAGGAGTTAACAAAAAAGAAGCAAATATAAAAGGAGTTTACAAAAAAGGAGCAAACAAATAAGGAGTTAACAAAAAAGAAGCAAATATAAAAAGAGTTAACAGAAAAAGAGTTAACAAAAAAGAGTAAACAAAAAAGAAGCAAGTATTAAAGGAGTTAACAAATAAGGAGTTAACAAAAAAGAAGCAAATATTAAAGGAGTAAACAAATAAGGAGTTAACAAAAAAGAAGCAAACATAAAAGGAGTTAACAAAAAAGGAGTTAATAAAAAGAAGCAAATATAAAAGGAGTTAACAAAAAGGAAGAAAATATAAAAGGAGTTAACAAAAAAGGATTTGCCAAATGAGGAGTAAACAAAAAAGGAGTTAACAAAAAAGAAGAAAATATAAAAGGAGTTAACAAAAAAGGAGTTAAAAAAAAAGGAGTAAACAAAAAAGGAGTTGAGAAATAAGGAGTTAGCAAAAAAGTTGGAAATATAAAAGGAGTTAACAAAAAAGGAGTTAACAAAAAAGGAGTGAACAAAAAGGAGTAAACAAAAAAGAAGCAAATGTAAAAGGAGTAAACAAAAAAGGAGTTAACAAATAAGGAGTTAACATAAAACAAGCAAACATAAAAGGAGTTAACAAAAAAAAGGAGTTAACAAAAAAGGGGGAAACAAAAAAGGAGAAAAAAAACGAGTTAACAAAAAAGATGGAAATATAAAAGGAGTTAACAAAAAAAGAGTTAACAAAAAAGGAGTAAACAAAAAAGAAGCAAATATAAAAGGAGTTAACAAAAAAGGAGTTAACAAATAAGGAGTTAACAAAAAAGAAGAGAACATAAAAGGAGTTAACAAAAAAGGAGTTAACAAAAAGAAGCAAATATAAAAGAAGTTAACAAAAAAGAAGAAAATATAAAAGGAGTTAACAAAAATGGAGTTAACAAAAAAGAAGCAAATATGAAAGGAGTTAACAAAAAAGGAGTAAACAAATAAGGATTTAACAAAAAAGAAGCAAATATAAAAGGAGTTAACAGAAAAAGAGTTAACAAAAAAGGAGTAAACAAAAAAGAAGCAAATTTTAAAGGAGTTAACAAAAAAGGAGTTAACAAAAAAGGATTTAACAAATAAGGAGTTAACAAAAAAGAAGCAAATATAAAAGGAGTTAACAAAAAAGGAGTTAACAAAAAGAAGCAAATATAATAGTAGTTAACAAAAAAGAAGAAAATATTAAATGAGTTAACAAAAAAGGAGTTACCAAATGAGGAGTTATCAAAAAAGGAGTTAGCAAAAAGAGGCAAATATAAAAGGAGTTAAAACAAAAAAGAAGAAAATATAAAAGGAGTTAACAAAATATGAGTTCCCAAATGAGGAGTAAACAAAAAAGAGTTAACAAAAAAGTAGCAAATGTAAAAGGAGCTAACAAAAAAGGAGTAAACAAAAATGGAGTTAACAAAAAAGATGAATATATAAAAGGAGGAAACAAGAAAGGAGTTAACAAAAAAGGAGTACCAAAAAAGAATAAAATATAAAAGGAGCTAACAAAAAAGGAGTTAACAAAAAAGGATTAAGCAAAAAAGGATTTAACAAAAAAAAAGCAAATATAAAAGGAGTTAACAAAAAATGAGTTAACAAGAAAGGGGTAAACAAAAAAGGAGTAACAAAAAGAAGCAAATATATAAGAAGTTAACAAAAAAGGAGTTATCTAAAGAAGTATACAAAAAAGGAGTTAACAAAAAAGAAGCAAATATAAAGGAGTTAACAAAAAAAGAGTAAACAAAAAAGGATGAAACAAAAAAGGAGTAAAAAAAAGAAGCAAATATAAAAGGAGTTAACAAAAAAGAAGGTTTAATAGAAGGAGTTAACAAAAAAGGAGTTAACAAATAAGGAGTTAACACAATAGAAGAAAACATAAAAGGAGTTAACAAAAAAAGAGTTAACAAAATAGGAGTTAACAAAAAAAGGAGTAAAAAAAGGAGTAAACAAAAAACGAGTTAGCAAAAAAAGAGTTAACAAAAAAGAAGCAAATATAAAAGGAGTTACCAAAAAAGGAGTTGACAAAAAAGAAGCAAATATAAAAGGAGTAAACAAAAAAGAAGCAAATATAAAAGGAGTTAACAAAAAAGAAGTTGACAAAAAACAAGCAAATATAAAAGGAATTAACAAAAAAGGAGTTAACAAATAGAGAGGTAACAAAAAAGAAGCAAACATAAAAGGAGTTAACAATAAAAGAGTTAACTAAAAAGGAGTTAATAAAAAAGAAGCAAATATAAAAGGAGTTAACAAAAAAGGAGTTAACAAAAAAGATGTACACAAAAAAAGAGTAAACAAAAAAAGGACTTAACAAAAAAGGAGCGAATATAAAAGAAGTTAACAAAAAAGAATCAAAAATAAAAGGAGTTAAAAAAAAGGAGTTAACAAAAAAGGAGTTAACAAAAAAGGAGTAAACAAAAAACGAGCAAATAAAAAAGAAGTTAAAAAAAGAAGCAAATAAAAAAGGTGTTAACAAAAAAGGAGTTACAAAAAAGGAGGAACCAATATGAAGTTTACAAAAAAGAAGCAAATATAAAAGGTCTTAACAAAAAAGGAGTAACAAAAAAGGAGTAACAAAAAAGGAAGAAACAAAATAGGAGTTTACAAAAAAGAAGCAAATGCAAAAGGAGTTAAGAAAAAAGGAATAAACAAAAAAGGAGTAAACAAAAAAGGAGTTAACAAAAAAGAAGCAAATATATAACGAGTTAACAAAAAAGGAGCGTACAAAAAAAGTAAACAAAAAAGGAGTTAACAAAAAAGAAGCAAATATAAAAGGAGTTTACAAAAAAGGAGCAAACAAATAAGGAGTTAACAAAAAAGAAGCAAATATAAAAAGAGTTAACAGAAAAAGAGTTAACAAAAAAGAGTAAACAAAAAAGAAGCAAGTAATTAAGGAGTTAACAAATAAGGAGTTAACAAAAAAGAAGCAAATATTAAAGGAGTAAACAAATAAGGAGTTAACAAAAAAGAAGCAAACATAAAAGGAGTTAACAAAAAAGGAGTTAATAAAAAGAAGCAAATATAAAAGGAGTTAACAAAAAGGAAGAAAATATAAAAGGAGTTAACAAAAAAGGATTTGCCAAATGAGGAGTAAACAAAAAAGGAGTTAACAAAAAAGAAGAAAATATAAAAGGAGTTAACAAAAAAGGAGTTAAAAAAAAAGGAGTAAACAAAAAAGGAGTTGAGAAATAAGGAGTTAGCAAGAAAGTTGGAAATATAAAAGGAGTTAACAAAAAAGGAGTTAACAAAAAAGGAGTGAACAAAAAGGAGTAAACAAAAAAGAAGCAAATGTAAAAGGAGTAAACAAAAAAGGAGTTAACAAATAAGGAGCTAACATAAAAGAAGCAAACATAAAAGGAGTTAACAAAAAAAAGGAGTTAACAAAAAAGGGGGAAACAAAAAAGGAGAAAAAAAACGAGTTAACAAAAAAGATGGAAATATAAAAGGAGTTAACAAAAAATGAGTAAAAAAAAGGAGTTAACGAAAAAGAAACGAATATAAAAGAGGATAACAAAAAAGGAGCAAATATAAAAGGAGTTAAACAAAAAGGAGTTAAAAAAAAGGATCAAACAAAAAACGAGTAAAAAAAAAGAAGCAAATATAAAAGGAGTTAACAAAAAAGGAATAAACAAAAAAGGATTAATAAAAAGGAGTAAATAAAAAGGAAGCAAATATAAAACGAGTTAACAAAAAAGGAGTTAACAAAAAAAGTAAACAAAAAAGGAGTTAACAAAAACGAAGCCAATATAAAAGAAGTTAACAAAAAAGGAGTAAACAAATAAGAAGTTAACAAAAAAGAAGCAAATATAAAAGGAGTTAACAAAAAAAGAGTTAACAAAAAAGGAGTAAACAAAAAAGAAGCAAATATAAAAGGAGTTAACAAAAAAGGAGTTAACAAATAAGGAGTAAACAAAAAAGAAGAGAACATAAAAGGAGTTAACAAAAAAGGAGTTAACAAAAAGAAGCAAATATAAAAGAAGTTAACAAAAAAGAATCAAAAATAAAAGGAGTTAACAAAAAAGGAGTTAACAAAAAAGAAGCAAATATAAAAGGAGTTAACAAAAAAGGAGTTAACAAATAAGGAGTTAACAAAAAAGAAGCAAATATAAAAGGAGTTAACACAAAAAGGAGTTAAAAAAAGGAGTAAACAAAAAAGGATTTAACAAATAAGGAGTTAACAAAAAAGAAGCAAATATAAAAGGAGTTAACAAAAAAGGAGTTAACAAAAAGAAGCAAATATAATAGTAGTTATCAAAAAAGAAGAAAATATTAAATGAGTTAACAAGAAAGGAATTACCAAATGAGGAGTTATCAAAAAAGGAGTTAGCAAAAAGAGGCAAATATAAAAGGAGTTAAAACAAAAAAGAAGAAAATATAAAAGGAGTTAACAAAATATGAGTTCCCAAATGAGGAGTAAACAAAAAAAGAGTTAACAAAAAAGTAGCAGATGTAAAAGGAGCTAAAAAAAAAAGGAGTAAACAAAAATGGAGTTAACAAAAAAGATGAATATATAAAAGGTGGAAACAAAAAAGGAGTTAACAAAAAAGGAGTACCAAAAAAGAAGCAAATATAAAAGGAGCTAACAAAAAAGGAGTTAACAAAAAAGGATTAAGCAAAAAAGGATTTAACAAAAAAAAAGCAAATATAAAAGGAGTTAACAAAAAATGAGTTAACAAAAAAGGGGTAAACAAAAAAGGAGTAACAAAAAGAAGCAAATATATAAGAAGTTAACAAAAAAGGAGTTATCTAAAGAAGTATACAAAAAAGGAGTTAACAAAAAAGAAGCAAATATAAAGGAGTTAACAAAAAAAGAGTAAACAAAAAAGGATGAAACAAAAAAGGAGTAAAAAAAAGAAGCAAATATAAAAGGAATTAACAAAAAAGAAGGTTTAATAGAAGGAGTTAACAAAAAATGAGTTAACAAATAAGGAGTTAACACAATAGAAGAAAACATAAAAGGAGTTAACAAAAAAAGAGTTAACAAAATAGGAGTTAACAAAAAAGGAGTAAAAAAAGGAGTAAACAAAAAAGGAGTTAGCAAAAAAAGAGTTAACAAAAAAGAAGCAAATATAAAAGGAGTTACCAAAAAAGGAGTTGACAAAAAAGAAGCAAATATAAAAGGAGTAAACAAAAAAGAAGCAAATATAAAAGGAGTTAACAAAAAAGGAGTTGACAAAAAACAAGCAAATATAAAAGGAATTAACAAAAAAGGAGTTATCAAATAGAGAGGTAACAAAAAAGAAGCAAACATAAAAGTAGTTAACAATAAAAGAGTTAACTAAAAAGGAGTTAATAAAAAAGAAGCAAATATAAAAGTAGTTAACAAAAAAGGAGTTAACAAAAAAGATGTACACAAAAAAAGAGTAAACAAAAAAGGACTTAACAAAAAAGAAGCGAATATAAAAGAAGTTAACAAAAAAGAATCAAAAATAAAAGGAGTTAAAAAAAAGGAGTTAACAAAAAAGGAGTTAACAAAAAAGGAGTAAACAAAAAACGAGCAAATAAAAAAGAAGTTAAAAAAAAGGAGCAAATAAAAAAGGTGTTAACAAAAAAGGAGTTACAAAAAAGGAGGAACCAATATGAAGTTTACAAAAAAAAAGCAAATATAAAAGGTGTTAACAAAAAAGGAGTAACAAAAAAGGAGTAACAAAAAGAAGCAAATATATAAGAAGTTAACAAAAAAGGAGTTATCTAAAGAAGTATACAAAAAAGGAGTTAACAAAAAAGAAGCAAATATAAAGGAGTTAACAAAAAAAGAGTAAACAAAAAAGGATGAAACAAAAAAGGAGTAAAAAAAGAAGCAAATATAAAAGGAGTTAACAAAAAAGAAGGTTTAATAGAAGGAGTTAACAAAAAAGGAGTTAACAAATAAGGAGTTAACACAATAGAAGAAAACATAAAAGGAGTTAACAAAAAAAGAGTTAACAAAATAGGAGTTAACAAAAAAGGAGTAAAAAAAGGAGTAAACAAAAAAGGAGTTAGCAAAAAAAGAGTTAACAAAAAAGAAGCAAATATAAAAGGAGTTACCAAAAAAGGAGTTGACAAAAAAGAAGCAAATATAAAAGGAGTAAACAAAAAAGAAGCAAATATAAAAGGAGTTAACAAAAAAGAAGTTGACAAAAAACAAGCAAATATAAAAGGAATTAACAAAAAAGGAGTTAACAAATAGAGAGGTAACAAAAAAGAAGCAAACATAAAAGGAGTTAACAATAAAAGAGTTAACTAAAAAGGAGTTAATAAAAAAGAAGCAAATATAAAAGGAGTTAACAAAGAAGGAGTTAACAAAAAAGATGTACACAAAAAAAGAGTAAACAAAAAAAGGACTTAACAAAAAAGGAGCGAATATAAAAGAAGTTAACAAAAAAGAATCAAAAATAAAAGAAGTTAAAAAAAAGGAGTTAACAAAAAAGGAGTTAACAAAAAAGGAGTAAACAAAAAACGAGCAAATAAAAAAGAAGTTAAAAAAAGAAGCAAATAAAAAAGGTGTTAACAAAAAAGGAGTTACAAAAAAGGAGGAACCAATATGAAGTTTACAAAAAAGAAGCAAATATAAAAGGTGTTAACAAAAAAGGAGTAACAAAAAAGGAGTAACAAAAAAGGAAGAAACAAAATAGGAGTTTACAAAAAAGAAGCAAATGCAAAAGGAGTTAAGAAAAAAGGAATAAACAAAAAAGGAGTAAACAAAAAAGGAGTTAACAAAAAAGAAGCAAATATATAACGAGTTAACAAAAAAGGAGCGTACAAAAAAAGTAAACAAAAAAGGAGTTAACAAAAAAGAAGCAAATATCAAAGGAGTTTACAAAAAAGGAGCAAACAAATAAGGAGTTAACAAAAAAGAAGCAAATATAAAAAGAGTTAACAGAAAAAGAGTTAACAAAAAAGAGTAAACAAAAAAGAAGCAAGTATTAAAGGAGTTAACAAATAAGGAGTTAACAAAAAAGAAGCAAATATTAAAGGAGTAAACAAATAAGGAGTTAACAAAAAAGAAGCAAACATAAAAGGAGTTAACAAAAAAGGAGTTAATAAAAAGAAGCAAATATAAAAGGAGTTAACAAAAAGGAAGAAAATATAAAAGGAGTTAACAAAAAAGGATTTGCCAAATGAGGAGTAAACAAAAAAGGAGTTAACAAAAAAGAAGAAAATATAAAAGGAGTTAACAAAAAAGGAGTTAACAAAAAAGGAGTAAACAAAAAAGGAGTTGAGAAATAAGGAGTTAGCAAAAAAGTTGGAAATATAAAAGGAGTTAACAAAAAAGGAGTTAACAAAAAAGGAGTGAACAAAAAGGAGTAAACAAAAAAGAAGCAAATGTAAAAGGAGTAAACAAAAAAGGAGTTAACAAATAAGGAGTTAACATAAAAGAAGCAAACATAAAAGGAGTTAACAAAAAAAAGGAGTTAACAAAAAAGGGGGAAACAAAAAAGGAGAAAAAAAACGAGTTAACAAAAAAGATGGAAATATAAAAGGAGTTAACAAAAAATGAGTAAAAAAAAAGGAGTTAACGAAAAAGAAGCGAATATAAAAGAGGATAACAAAAAAGGAGCAAATATAAAAGGAGTTAAACAAAAAGGAGTTAAAAAAAAGGATCAAACAAAAAACGAGTAAAAAAAAAGAAGCAAATATAAAAGGAGTTAACAAAAAAGGAATAAACAAAAAAGGATTAACAAAAAGGAGTAAATAAAAAGGAAGCAAATATAAAACGAGTTAACAAAAAAGGAGTTAACAAAAAAAGTAAACAAAAAAGGAGTTAACAAAAACGAAGCCAATATAAAAGAAGTTAACAAAAAAGGAGTAAACAAATAAGAAGTTAACAAAAAAGAAGCAAATATAAAAGGAGTTAACAAAAAAAGAGTTAACAAAAAAGGAGTAAACAAAAAAGAAGCAAATATAAAAGGAGTTAACAAAAAAGGAGTTAACAAATAAGGAGTTAACAAAAAAGAAGAGAACATAAAAGGAGTTAACAAAAAAGGAGTTAACAAAAAGAAGCAAATATAAAAGAAGTTAACAAAAAAGAAGAAAACATAAAAGGAGTTAACAAAAAAAGAGTTAACAAAATAGGAGTTAACAAAAAAGGAGTAAAAAAAGGAGTAAACAAAAAAGGAGTTAGCAAAAAAAGAGTTAACAAAAAAGAAGCAAATATAAAAGGAGTTACCAAAAAAGGAGTTGACAAAAAAGAAGCAAATATAAAAGGAGTAAACAAAAAAGAAGCAAATATAAAAGGAGTTAACAAAAAAGGAGTTGACAAAAAACAAGCAAATATAAAAGGAATTAACAAAAAAGGAGTTATCAAATAGAGAGGTAACAAAAAAGAAGCAAACATAAAAGTAGTTAACAATAAAAGAGTTAACTAAAAAGGAGTTAATAAAAAAGAAGCAAATATAAAAGTAGTTAACAAAAAAGGAGTTAACAAAAAAGATGTACACAAAAAAAGAGTAAACAAAAAAGGACTTAACAAAAAAGAAGCGAATATAAAAGAAGTTAACAAAAAAGAATCAAAAATAAAAGGAGTTAAAAAAAAGGAGTTAACAAAAAAGGAGTTAACAAAAAAGGAGTAAACAAAAAACGAGCAAATAAAAAAGAAGTTAAAAAAAAGGAGCAAATAAAAAAGGTGTTAACAAAAAAGGAGTTACAAAAAAGGAGGAACCAATATGAAGTTTACAAAAAAAAAGCAAATATAAAAGGTGTTAACAAAAAAGGAGTAACAAAAAAGGAGTAACAAAAAGAAGCAAATATATAAGAAGTTAACAAAAAAGGAGTTATCTAAAGAAGTATACAAAAAAGGAGTTAACAAAAAAGAAGCAAATATAAAGGAGTTAACAAAAAAAGAGTAAACAAAAAAGGATGAAACAAAAAAGGAGTAAAAAAAGAAGCAAATATAAAAGGAGTTAACAAAAAAGAAGGTTTAATAGAAGGAGTTAACAAAAAAGGAGTTAACAAATAAGGAGTTAACACAATAGAAGAAAACATAAAAGGAGTTAACAAAAAAAGAGTTAACAAAATAGGAGTTAACAAAAAAGGAGTAAAAAAAGGAGTAAACAAAAAAGGAGTTAGCAAAAAAAGAGTTAACAAAAAAGAAGCAAATATAAAAGGAGTTACCAAAAAAGGAGTTGACAAAAAAGAAGCAAATATAAAAGGAGTAAACAAAAAAGAAGCAAATATAAAAGGAGTTAACAAAAAAGAAGTTGACAAAAAACAAGCAAATATAAAAGGAATTAACAAAAAAGGAGTTAACAAATAGAGAGGTAACAAAAAAGAAGCAAACATAAAAGGAGTTAACAATAAAAGAGTTAACTAAAAAGGAGTTAATAAAAAAGAAGCAAATATAAAAGGAGTTAACAAAGAAGGAGTTAACAAAAAAGATGTACACAAAAAAAGAGTAAACAAAAAAAGGACTTAACAAAAAAGGAGCGAATATAAAAGAAGTTAACAAAAAAGAATCAAAAATAAAAGAAGTTAAAAAAAAGGAGTTAACAAAAAAGGAGTTAACAAAAAAGGAGTAAACAAAAAACGAGCAAATAAAAAAGAAGTTAAAAAAGAAGCAAATAAAAAAGGTGTTAACAAAAAAGGAGTTACAAAAAAGGAGGAACCAATATGAAGTTTACAAAAAAGAAGCAAATATAAAAGGTGTTAACAAAAAAGGAGTAACAAAAAAGGAGTAACAAAAAAGGAAGAAACAAAATAGGAGTTTACAAAAAAGAAGCAAATGCAAAAGGAGTTAAGAAAAAAGGAATAAACAAAAAAGGAGTAAACAAAAAAGGAGTTAACAAAAAAGAAGCAAATATATAACGAGTTAACAAAAAAGGAGCGTACAAAAAAAGTAAACAAAAAAGGAGTTAACAAAAAAGAAGCAAATATCAAAGGAGGTACAAAAAAGGAGCAAACAAATAAGGAGTTAACAAAAAAGAAGCAAATATAAAAAGAGTTAACAGAAAAAGAGTTAACAAAAAAGAGTAAACAAAAAAGAAGCAAGTATTAAAGGAGTTAACAAATAAGGAGTTAACAAAAAAGAAGCAAATATTAAAGGAGTAAACAAATAAGGAGTTAACAAAAAAGAAGCAAACATAAAAGGAGTTAACAAAAAAGGAGTTAATAAAAAGAAGCAAATATAAAAGGAGTTAACAAAAAGGAAGAAAATATAAAAGGAGTTAACAAAAAAGGATTTGCCAAATGAGGAGTAAACAAAAAAGGAGTTAACAAAAAAGAAGAAAATATAAAAGGAGTTAACAAAAAAGGAGTTAACAAAAAAGGAGTAAACAAAAAAGGAGTTGAGAAATAAGGAGTTAGCAAAAAAGTTGGAAATATAAAAGGAGTTAACAAAAAAGGAGTTAACAAAAAAGGAGTGAACAAAAAGGAGTAAACAAAAAAGAAGCAAATGTAAAAGGAGTAAACAAAAAAGGAGTTAACAAATAAGGAGTTAACAAAAAAGAAGCAAACATAAAAGGAGTTAACAAAAAAAAGGAGTTAACAAAAAAGGGGGAAACAAAAAAGGAGAAAAAAAACGAGTTAACAAAAAAGATGGAAATATAAAAGGAGTTAACAAAAAATGAGTAAAAAAAAAGGAGTTAACGAAAAAGAAGCGAATATAAAAGAGGATAACAAAAAAGGAGCAAATATAAAAGGAGTTAAACAAAAAGGAGTTAAAAAAAAGGATCAAACAAAAAACGAGTAAAAAAAAAGAAGCAAATATAAAAGGAGTTAACAAAAAAGGAATAAACAAAAAAGGATTAATAAAAAGGAGTAAATAAAAAGGAAGCAAATATAAAACGAGTTAACAAAAAAGGAGTTAACAAAAAAAGTAAACAAAAAAGGAGTTAACAAAAACGAAGCCAATATAAAAGAAGTTAACAAAAAAGGAGTAAACAAATAAGAAGTTAACAAAAAAGAAGCAAATATAAAAGGAGTTAACAAAAAAAGAGTTAACAAAAAAGGAGTAAACAAAAAAGAAGCAAATATAAAAGGAGTTAACAAAAAAGGAGTTAACAAATAAGGAGTTAACAAAAAAGAAGAGAACATAAAAGGAGTTAACAAAAAAGGAGTTAACAAAAAAGGAGTAAACAAAAAAGAAGAAAATATAAAAGGAGTTAACAAAAAAGGAGTTAACAAAAAAGAAGCAAATATAAAAGGAGTTAACAAAAAAGGAGTAAACAAATAAGGAGTTAACAAAAAAGAAGCAAATATAAAAGGAGTTAACAGAAAAAGAGTTAACAAAAAAGGAGTAAACAAAAAAGGATTTAACAAATAAGGAGTTAACAAAAAAGAAGCAAATATAAAAGGAGTTAACAAAAAAGGAGTTAACAAAAAGAAGCAAATATAATAGTAGTTATCAAAAAAGAAGAAAATATTAAATGAGTTAACAAGAAAGGAATTACCAAATGAGGAGTTATCAAAAAAGGAGTTAGCAAAAAGAGGCAAATATAAAAGGAGTTAAAACAAAAAAGAAGAAAATAAAAAAGGAGTTAACAAAATATGAGTTCCCAAATGAGGAGTAAACAAAAAAAGAGTTAACAAAAAAGTAGCAAATGTAAAAGGAGCTAAAAAAAAAGGAGTAAACAAAAATGGAGTTAACAAAAAAGATGAATATATAAAAGGTGGAAACAAAAAAGTAGTTAACAAAAAAGATGTACCAAAAAAGAAGCAAATATAAAAGGAGCTAACAAAAAAGGAGTTAACAAAAAAGGATTAAGCAAAAAAGGATTTAACAAAAAAAAAGCAAATATAAAAGGAGTTAACAAAAAATGAGTTAACAAAAAAGGGGTAAACAAAAAAGGAGTAACAAAAAGAAGCAAATATATAAGAAGTTAACAAAAAAGGAGTTATCTAAAGAAGTATACAAAAAAGGAGTTAACAAAAAAGAAGCAAATATAAAGGAGTTAACAAAAAAAGAGTAAACAAAAAAGGATGAAACAAAAAAGGAGTAAAAAAAGAAGCAAATATAAAAGGAATTAACAAAAAAGAAGGTTTAATAGAAGGAGTTAACAAAAAAGGAGTTAACAAATAAGGAGTTAACACAATAGAAGAAAACATAAAAGGAGTTAACAAAAAAAGAGTTAACAAAATAGGAGTTAACAAAAAAGGAGTAAAAAAAGGAGTAAACAAAAAAGGAGTTAGCAAAAAAAGAGTTAACAAAAAAGAAGCAAATATAAAAGGAGTTACCAAAAAAGGAGTTGACAAAAAAGAAGCAAATATAAAAGGAGTAAACAAAAAAGAAGCAAATATAAAAGGAGTTAACAAAAAAGGAGTTGACAAAAAACAAGCAAATATAAAAGAAATTAACAAAAAAGGAGTTATCAAATAGAGAGGTAACAAAAAAGAAGCAAACATAAAAGTAGTTAACAATAAAAGAGTTAACTAAAAAGGAGTTAATAAAAAAGAAGCAAATATAAAAGGAGTTAACAAAAAAGGAGTTAACAAAAAAGATGTACACAAAAAAAGAGTAAACAAAAAAGGACTTAACAAAAAAGAAGCGAATATAAAAGAAGTTAAAAAAAAAGAATCAAAAATAAAAGGAGTTAAAAAAAAGGAGTTAACAAAAAAGGAGTTAACAAAAAAGGAGTAAACAAAAAACGAGCAAATAAAAAAGAAGTTAAAAAAAAGGAGCAAATAAAAAAGGTGTTAACAAAAAAGGAGTTACAAAAAAGGAGGAACCAATATGAAGTTTACAAAAAAAAAGCAAATATAAAAGGAGTTAACAAAAAATGAGTTAACAAGAAAGGGGTAAACAAAAAAGGAGTAACAAAAAGAAGCAAATATATAAGAAGTTAACAAAAAAGGAGTTATCTAAAGAAGTATACAAAAAAGGAGTTAACAAAAAAGAAGCAAATATAAAGGAGTTAACAAAAAAAGAGTAAACAAAAAAGGATGAAACAAAAAAGGAGTAAAAAAAAGAAGCAAATATAAAAGGAGTTAACAAAAAAGAAGGTTTAATAGAAGGAGTTAACAAAAAAGGAGTTAACAAATAAGGAGTTAACACAATAGAAGAAAACATAAAAGGAGTTAACAAAAAAAGAGTTAACAAAATAGGAGTTAACAAAAAAAGGAGTAAAAAAAGGAGTAAACAAAAAACGAGTTAGCAAAAAAAGAGTTAACAAAAAAGAAGCAAATATAAAAGGAGTTACCAAAAAAGGAGTTGACAAAAAAGAAGCAAATATAAAAGGAGTAAACAAAAAAGAAGCAAATATAAAAGGAGTTAACAAAAAAGAAGTTGACAAAAAACAAGCAAATATAAAAGGAATTAACAAAAAAGGAGTTAACAAATAGAGAGGTAACAAAAAAGAAGCAAACATAAAAGGAGTTAACAAAAAAAGAGTTAACAAAAAAGGAGTTAACAAAAAAGAAGCAAATATAAAAGGAGTTAACAAAGAAGGAGTTAACAAAAAAGATGTACACAAAAAAAGAGTAAACAAAAAAAGGACTTAACAAAAAAGGAGCGAATATAAAAGAAGTTAACAAAAAAGAATCAAAAATAAAAGGAGTTAAAAAAAAGGAGTTAACAAAAAAGGAGTTAACAAAAAAGGAGTAAACAAAAAACGAGCAAATAAAAAAGAAGTTAAAAAAAGAAGCAAATAAAAAAGGTGTTAACAAAAAAGGAGTTACAAAAAAGGAGGAACCAATATGAAGTTTACAAAAAAGAAGCAAATATAAAAGGTCTTAACAAAAAAGGAGTAACAAAAAAGGAGTAACAAAAAAGGAAGAAACAAAATAGGAGTTTACAAAAAAGAAGCAAATGCAAAAGGAGTTAAGAAAAAAGGAATAAACAAAAAAGGAGTAAACAAAAAAGGAGTTAACAAAAAAGAAGCAAATATATAACGAGTTAACAAAAAAGGAGCGTACAAAAAAAGTAAACAAAAAAGGAGTTAACAAAAAAGAAGCAAATATAAAAGGAGTTTACAAAAAAGGAGCAAACAAATAAGGAGTTAACAAAAAAGAAGCAAATATAAAAAGAGTTAACAGAAAAAGAGTTAACAAAAAAGAGTAAACAAAAAAGAAGCAAGTATTAAAGGAGTTAACAAATAAGGAGTTAACAAAAAAGAAGCAAATATTAAAGGAGTAAACAAATAAGGAGTTAACAAAAATGAAGCAAACATAAAAGGAGTTAACAAAAAAGGAGTTAATAAAAAGAAGCAAATATAAAAGGAGTTAACAAAAAGGAAGAAAATATAAAAGGAGTTAACAAAAAAGGATTTGCCAAATGAGGAGTAAACAAAAAAGGAGTTAACAAAAAAGAAGAAAATATAAAAGGAGTTAACAAAAAAGGAGTTAAAAAAAAGGAGTAAACAAAAAAGGAGTTGAGAAATAAGGAGTTAGCAAGAAAGTTGGAAATATAAAAGGAGTTAACAAAAAAGGAGTTAACAAAAAAGGAGTGAACAAAAAGGAGTAAACAAAAAAGAAGCAAATGTAAAAGGAGTAAACAAAAAAGGAGTTAACAAATAAGGAGCTAACATAAAAGAAGCAAACATAAAAGGAGTTAACAAAAAAAAGGAGTTAACAAAAAAGGGGGAAACAAAAAAGGAGAAAAAAAACGAGTTAACAAAAAAGATGGAAATATAAAAGGAGTTAACAAAAAATGAGTAAAAAAAAGGAGTTAACGAAAAAGAAACGAATATAAAAGAGGATAACAAAAAAGGAGCAAATATAAAAGGAGTTAAACAAAAAGGAGTTAAAAAAAAGGATCAAACAAAAAACGAGTAAAAAAAAAGAAGCAAATATAAAAGGAGTTAACAAAAAAGGAATAAACAAAAAAGGATTAATAAAAAGGAGTAAATAAAAAGGAAGCAAATATAAAACGAGTTAACAAAAAAGGAGTTAACAAAAAAAGTAAACAAAAAAGGAGTTAACAAAAACGAAGCCAATATAAAAGAAGTTAACAAAAAAAGGTGTAAACAAATAAGAAGTTAACAAAAAAGAAGCAAATATAAAAGGAGTTAACAAAAAAAGAGTTAACAAAAAAGGAGTAAACAAAAAAGAAGCAAATATAAAAGGAGTTAACAAAAAAGGAGTTAACAAATAAGGAGTAAACAAAAAAGAAGAGAACATAAAAGGAGTTAACAAAAAAGGAGTTAACAAAAAGAAGCAAATATAAAAGAAGTTAACAAAAAAGAAGAAAATATAAAAGGAGTTAACAAAAAAGGAGTTAACAAAAAAGAAGCAAATATAAAAGGAGTTAACAAAAAAGGAGTAAACAAATAAGGAGTTAACAAAAAAGAAGCAAATATAAAAGGAGTTAACAGAAAAAGAGTTAACAAAAAAGGAGTAAACAAAAAAGGATTTAACAAATAAGGAGTTAACAAAAAAGAAGCAAATATAAAAGGAGTTAACAAAAAAGGAGTTAACAAAAAGAAGCAAATATAATAGTAGTTATCAAAAAAGAAGAAAATATTAAATGAGTTAACAAGAAAGGAATTACCAAATGAGGAGTTATCAAAAAAGGAGTTAGCAAAAAGAGGCAAATATAAAAGGAGTTAAAACAAAAAAGAAGAAAATATAAAAGGAGTTAACAAAATATGAGTTCCCAAATGAGGAGTAAACAAAAAAAGAGTTAACAAAAAAGTAGCAAATGTAAAAGGAGCTAAAAAAAAAAGGAGTAAACAAAAATGGAGTTAACAAAAAAGATGAATATATAAAAGGTGGAAACAAAAAAGGAGTTAACAAAAAAGGAGTACCAAAAAAGAAGCAAATATAAAAGGAGCTAACAAAAAAGGAGTTAACAAAAAAGGATTAAGCAAAAAAGGATTTAACAAAAAAAAAGCAAATATAAAAGGAGTTAACAAAAAATGAGTTAACAAAAAAGGGGTAAACAAAAAAGGAGTAACAAAAAGAAGCAAATATATAAGAAGTTAACAAAAAAGGAGTTATCTAAAGAAGTATACAAAAAAGGAGTTAACAAAAAAGAAGCAAATATAAAGGAGTTAACAAAAAAAGAGTAAACAAAAAAGGATGAAACAAAAAAGGAGTAAAAAAAAGAAGCAAATATAAAAGGAATTAACAAAAAAGAAGGTTTAATAGAAGGAGTTAACAAAAAAGGAGTTAACAAATAAGGAGTTAACACAATAGAAGAAAACATAAAAGGAGTTAACAAAAAAAGAGTTAACAAAATAGGAGTTAACAAAAAAGGAGTAAAAAAAGGAGTAAACAAAAAAGGAGTTAGCAAAAAAAGAGTTAACAAAAAAGAAGCAAATATAAAAGGAGTTACCAAAAAAGGAGTTGACAAAAAAGAAGCAAATATAAAAGGAGTAAACAAAAAAGAAGCAAATATAAAAGGAGTTAACAAAAAAGGAGTTGACAAAAAACAAGCAAATATAAAAGGAATTAACAAAAAAGGAGTTATCAAATAGAGAGGTAACAAAAAAGAAGCAAACATAAAAGTAGTTAACAATAAAAGAGTTAACTAAAAAGGAGTTAATAAAAAAGAAGCAAATATAAAAGTAGTTAACAAAAAAGGAGTTAACAAAAAAGATGTACACAAAAAAAGAGTAAACAAAAAAGGACTTAACAAAAAAGAAGCGAATATAAAAGAAGTTAACAAAAAAGAATCAAAAATAAAAGGAGTTAAAAAAAAGGAGTTAACAAAAAAGGAGTAAACAAAAAACGAGCAAATAAAAAAGAAGTTAAAAAAAAGGAGCAAATAAAAAAGGTGTTAACAAAAAAGGAGTTACAAAAAAGGAGGAACCAATATGAAGTTTACAAAAAAAAAGCAAATATAAAAGGTGTTAACAAAAAAGGAGTAACAAAAAAGGAGTAACAAAAAGAAGCAAATATATAAGAAGTTAACAAAAAAGGAGTTATCTAAAGAAGTATACAAAAAAGGAGTTAACAAAAAAGAAGCAAATATAAAGGAGTTAACAAAAAAAGAGTAAACAAAAAAGGATGAAACAAAAAAGGAGTAAAAAAAGAAGCAAATATAAAAGGAGTTAACAAAAAAGAAGGTTTAATAGAAGGAGTTAACAAAAAAGGAGTTAACAAATAAGGAGTTAACACAATAGAAGAAAACATAAAAGGAGTTAACAAAAAAAGAGTTAACAAAATAGGAGTTAACAAAAAAGGAGTAAAAAAAGGAGTAAACAAAAAAGGAATTAGCAAAAAAAGAGTTAACAAAAAAGAAGCAAATATAAAAGGAGTTACCAAAAAAGGAGTTGACAAAAAAGAAGCAAATATAAAAGGAGTAAACAAAAAAGAAGCAAATATAAAAGGAGTTAACAAAAAAGAAGTTGACAAAAAACAAGCAAATATAAAAGGAATTAACAAAAAAGGAGTTAACAAATAGAGAGGTAACAAAAAAGAAGCAAATATAAAAGGAGTTAACAATAAAAGAGTTAACTAAAAAGGAGTTAATAAAAAAGAAGCAAATATAAAAGGAGTTAACAAAGAAGGAGTTAACAAAAAAGATGTACACAAAAAAAGAGTAAACAAAAAAAGGACTTAACAAAAAAGGAGCGAATATAAAAGAAGTTAACAAAAAAGAATCAAAAATAAAAGGAGTTAAAAAAAAGGAGTTAACAAAAAAGGAGTTAACAAAAAAGGAGTAAACAAAAAACGAGCAAATAAAAAAGAAGTTAAAAAAAGAAGCAAATAAAAAAGGTGTTAACAAAAAAGGAGTTACAAAAAAGGAGGAACCAATATGAAGTTTACAAAAAAGAAGCAAATATAAAAGGTGTTAACAAAAAAGGAGTAACAAAAAAGGAGTAACAAAAAAGGAAGAAACAAAATAGGAGTTTACAAAAAAGAAGCAAATGCAAAAGGAGTTAAGAAAAAAGGAATAAACAAAAAAGGAGTAAACAAAAAAGGAGTTAACAAAAAAGAAGCAAATATATAACGAGTTAACAAAAAAGGAGCGTACAAAAAAAGTAAACAAAAAAGGAGTTAACAAAAAAGAAGCAAATATCAAAGGAGTTTACAAAAAAGGAGCAAACAAATAAGGAGTTAACAAAAAAGAAGCAAATATAAAAAGAGTTAACAGAAAAAGAGTTAACAAAAAAGAGTAAACAAAAAAGAAGCAAGTATTAAAGGAGTTAACAAATAAGGAGTTAACAAAAAAGAAGCAAATATTAAAGGAGTAAACAAATAAGGAGTTAACAAAAAAGAAGCAAACATAAAAGGAGTTAACAAAAAAGGAGTTAATAAAAAGAAGCAAATATAAAAGGAGTTAACAAAAAGGAAGAAAATATAAAAGGAGTTAACAAAAAAGGATTTGCCAAATGAGGAGTAAACAAAAAAGGAGTTAACAAAAAAGAAGAAAATATAAAAGGAGTTAACAAAAAAGGAGTTAACAAAAAAGGAGTAAACAAAAAAGGAGTTGAGAAATAAGGAGTTAGCAAAAAAGTTGGAAATATAAAAGGAGTTAACAAAAAAGGAGTTAACAAAAAAGGAGTGAACAAAAAGGAGTAAACAAAAAAGAAGCAAATGTAAAAGGAGTAAACAAAAAAGGAGTTAACAAATAAGGAGTTAACATAAAAGAAGCAAACATAAAAGGAGTTAACAAAAAAAAGGAGTTAACAAAAAAGGGGTAAACAAAAAAGGAGAAAAAAAACGAGTTAACAAAAAAGATGGAAATATAAAAGGAGTTAACAAAAAATGAGTAAAAAAAAAGGAGTTAACGAAAAAGAAGCGAATATAAAAGAGGATAACAAAAAAGGAGCAAATATAAAAGGAGTTAAACAAAAAGGAGTTAAAAAAAAGGATCAAACAAAAAACGAGTAAAAAAAAAGAAGCAAATATAAAAGGAGTTAACAAAAAAGGAATAAACAAAAAAGGATTAATAAAAAGGAGTAAATAAAAAGGAAGCAAATATAAAACGAGTTAACAAAAAAGGAGTTAACAAAAAAAGTAAACAAAAAAGGAGTTAACAAAAACGAAGCCAATATAAAAGAAGTTAACAAAAAAGGAGTAAACAAATAAGAAGTTAACAAAAAAGAAGCAAATATAAAAGGAGTTAACAAAAAAAGAGTTAACAAAAAAGGAGTAAACAAAAAAGAAGCAAATATAAAAGGAGTTAACAAAAAAGGAGTTAACAAATAAGGAGTTAACAAAAAAGAAGAGAACATAAAAGGAGTTAACAAAAAAGGAGTTAACAAAAAAGAAGCAAATATAAAAGAAGTTAACAAAAAAGAAGAAAATATAAAAGGAGTTAACAAAAAAGGAGTTAACAAAAAAGAAGCAAATATAAAAGGAGTTAACAAAAAAGGAGTAAACAAATAAGGAGTTAACAAAAAAGAAGCAAATATAAAAGGAGTTACAAAGTAGTGGCAAACAAAAAAGGAGTTAACAAAGAAGAAGTAAACAAAAAAGGAGTTAACAAGTAAGGAGTGAACAAAAAAGGAGTAAACAAAAAAGGAGTTAAGAAAAAAGGAGTTAACAAAAAGAAGCAAATATAATAGTAGTTATCAAAAAAGAAGAAAATATTAAATGAGTTAACAAGAAAGGAATTACCAAATGAGGAGTTATCAAAAAAGGAGTTAGCAAAAAGAGGCAAATATAAAAGGAGTTAAAACAAAAAAGAAGAAAATAAAAAAGGAGTTAACAAAATATGAGTTCCCAAATGAGGAGTAAACAAAAAAAGAGTTAACAAAAAAGTAGCAAATGTAAAAGGAGCTAAAAAAAAAGGAGTAAACAAAAATGGAGTTAACAAAAAAGATGAATATATAAAAGGTGGAAACAAAAAAGTAGTTAACAAAAAAGATGTACCAAAAAAGAAGCAAATATAAAAGGAGCTAACAAAAAAGGAGTTAACAAAAAAGGATTAAGCAAAAAAGGATTTAACAAAAAAAAAGCAAATATAAAAGGAGTTAACAAAAAATGAGTTAACAAAAAAGGGGTAAACAAAAAAGGAGTAACAAAAAGAAGCAAATATATAAGAAGTTAACAAAAAAGGAGTTATCTAAAGAAGTATACAAAAAAGGAGTTAACAAAAAAGAAGCAAATATAAAGGAGTTAACAAAAAAAGAGTAAACAAAAAAGGATGAAACAAAAAAGGAGTAAAAAAAGAAGCAAATATAAAAGGAATTAACAAAAAAGAAGGTTTAATAGAAGGAGTTAACAAAAAAGGAGTTAACAAATAAGGAGTTAACACAATAGAAGAAAACATAAAAGGAGTTAACAAAAAAAGAGTTAACAAAATAGGAGTTAACAAAAAAGGAGTAAAAAAAGGAGTAAACAAAAAAGGAGTTAGCAAAAAAAGAGTTAACAAAAAAGAAGCAAATATAAAAGGAGTTACCAAAAAAGGAGTTGACAAAAAAGAAGCAAATATAAAAGGAGTAAACAAAAAAGAAGCAAATATAAAAGGAGTTAACAAAAAAGGAGTTGACAAAAAACAAGCAAATATAAAAGAAATTAACAAAAAAGGAGTTATCAAATAGAGAGGTAACAAAAAAGAAGCAAACATAAAAGTAGTTAACAATAAAAGAGTTAACTAAAAAGGAGTTAATAAAAAAGAAGCAAATATAAAAGGAGTTAACAAAAAAGGAGTTAACAAAAAAGATGTACACAAAAAAAGAGTAAACAAAAAAGGACTTAACAAAAAAGAAGCGAATATAAAAGAAGTTAAAAAAAAAGAATCAAAAATAAAAGGAGTTAAAAAAAAGGAGTTAACAAAAAAGGAGTTAACAAAAAAGGAGTAAACAAAAAACGAGCAAATAAAAAAGAAGTTAAAAAAAAGGAGCAAATAAAAAAGGTGTTAACAAAAAAGGAGTTACAAAAAAGGAGGAACCAATATGAAGTTTACAAAAAAAAAGCAAATATAAAAGGTGTTAACAAAAAAGGAGTAACAAAAAAGGAGTAACAAAAAAGGAAGAAACAAAATAGGAGTTTACAAAAAAGAAGCAAATGCAAAAGGAGTTAAGAAAAAAGGAATAAACAAAAAAGGAGTTAACAAAAAAGGAGTTAACAAAAAAGAAGCAAATATATAACGAGTTAACAAAAAAGGAGCGTACAAAAAAAGTAAACAAAAAAGGAGTTAACAAAAAAGAAGCAAATATAAAAGGAGTTTAAAAAAATGGAGCAAACAAATAAGGAGTTAACAAAAAAGAAGCAAATATAAAAAGAGTTAACAGAAAAAGAGTTAACAAAAAAGAGTAAACAAAAAAGAAGCAAGTATTAAAGGAGTTAACAAATAAGGAGTTAACAAAAAAGAAGCAAATATTAAAGGAGTTAACAAAAAAGGAGTTAACAAAAAGAAGCAAATATAAAAGTAGTTAACAAAAAAGAAGAAAATATAAAAGGAGTTATCAAAAAAGGAGTTAACAAAAAGAAGCAAATATAATAGTAGTTATCAAAAAAGAAGAAAATATTAAATGAGTTAACAAGAAAGGAATTACCAAATGAGGAGTTATCAAAAAAGGAGTTAGCAAAAAGAGGCAAATATAAAAGGAGTTAAAACAAAAAAGAAGAAAATAAAAAAGGAGTTAACAAAATATGAGTTCCCAAATGAGGAGTAAACAAAAAAAGAGTTAACAAAAAAGTAGCAAATGTAAAAGGAGCTAAAAAAAAAGGAGTAAACAAAAATGGAGTTAACAAAAAAGATGAATATATAAAAGGTGGAAACAAAAAAGTAGTTAACAAAAAAGATGTACCAAAAAAGAAGCAAATATAAAAGGAGCTAACAAAAAAGGAGTTAACAAAAAAGGATTAAGCAAAAAAGGATTTAACAAAAAAAAAGCAAATATAAAAGGAGTTAACAAAAAATGAGTTAACAAAAAAGGGGTAAACAAAAAAGGAGTAACAAAAAGAAGCAAATATATAAGAAGTTAACAAAAAAGGAGTTATCTAAAGAAGTATACAAAAAAGGAGTTAACAAAAAAGAAGCAAATATAAAGGAGTTAACAAAAAAAGAGTAAACAAAAAAGGATGAAACAAAAAAGGAGTAAAAAAAGAAGCAAATATAAAAGGAATTAACAAAAAAGAAGGTTTAATAGAAGGAGTTAACAAAAAAGGAGTTAACAAATAAGGAGTTAACACAATAGAAGAAAACATAAAAGGAGTTAACAAAAAAAGAGTTAACAAAATAGGAGTTAACAAAAAAGGAGTAAAAAAAGGAGTAAACAAAAAAGGAGTTAGCAAAAAAAGAGTTAACAAAAAAGAAGCAAATATAAAAGGAGTTACCAAAAAAGGAGTTGACAAAAAAGAAGCAAATATAAAAGGAGTAAACAAAAAAGAAGCAAATATAAAAGGAGTTAACAAAAAAGGAGTTGACAAAAAACAAGCAAATATAAAAGAAATTAACAAAAAAGGAGTTATCAAATAGAGAGGTAACAAAAAAGAAGCAAACATAAAAGTAGTTAACAATAAAAGAGTTAACTAAAAAGGAGTTAATAAAAAAGAAGCAAATATAAAAGGAGTTAACAAAAAAGGAGTTAACAAAAAAGATGTACACAAAAAAAGAGTAAACAAAAAAGGACTTAACAAAAAAGAAGCGAATATAAAAGAAGTTAAAAAAAAAGAATCAAAAATAAAAGGAGTTAAAAAAAAGGAGTTAACAAAAAAGGAGTTAACAAAAAAGGAGTAAACAAAAAACGAGCAAATAAAAAAGAAGTTAAAAAAAAGGAGCAAATAAAAAAGGTGTTAACAAAAAAGGAGTTACAAAAAAGGAGGAACCAATATGAAGTTTACAAAAAAAAAGCAAATATAAAAGGTGTTAACAAAAAAGGAGTAACAAAAAAGGAGTAACAAAAAAGGAAGAAACAAAATAGGAGTTTACAAAAAAGAAGCAAATGCAAAAGGAGTTAAGAAAAAAGGAATAAACAAAAAAGGAGTAAACAAAAAAGGAGTTAACAAAAAAGAAGCAAATATATAACGAGTTAACAAAAAAGGAGCGTACAAAAAAAGTAAACAAAAAAGGAGTTAACAAAAAAGAAGCAAATATAAAAGGAGTTTAAAAAAATGGAGCAAACAAATAAGGAGTTAACAAAAAAGAAGCAAATATAAAAAGAGTTAACAGAAAAAGAGTTAACAAAAAAGAGTAAACAAAAAAGAAGCAAGTATTAAAGGAGTTAACAAATAAGGAGTTAACAAAAAAGAAGCAAATATTAAAGGAGTTAACAAAAAAGGAGTTAACAAAAAGAAGCAAATATAAAAGTAGTTAACAAAAAAGAAGAAAATATAAAAGGAGTTATCAAAAAAGGAGTTACCAAATGAGGAGTTAAAAAAAAGGAGTTAGCAAAAAGAGGAATTTATAAAAGGAGTTAACAAAAAAGAAGAAAATATAAAAGGAGTTAACAAAATATGAGTTGCCAAATGAGGAGTAAACAAAAAAGGAGTTAACAAAAAAGAAGGTTATATAGAAAGAGTTAACAAAAAAGGAGTTAACAAATAAGGAGTTTACACAATAGAAGCAAACATAAAAGGAGTTAACAAAAAAAGAGTTAACAAAAAAGGAGTTAACAAAAAAGGAGTAAAAAAAAGGAGTAAACAAAAAAGGAGTTAGCAAAAAAGGATTTAACAAAAAAGAAGCAAATATAAAAGGAGTTAACAAAAAAGGAGTAGAAACAATAGAAGCAAACATAAAAGGAGTTAACAAAAAAAGAGTTAACAAAAAAGTAGTTAACAAAAAAGGAGTAAAATAAAGGAGTAAAATAAAGGAGTAAACAAAAAAGGA
Source organism: Ischnura elegans (assembly GCF_921293095.1). Classification (NCBI taxonomy): domain Eukaryota; kingdom Metazoa; phylum Arthropoda; class Insecta; order Odonata; family Coenagrionidae; genus Ischnura; species Ischnura elegans. The sequence continues at coordinate 116,051,076 of NC_060250.1, read as the reverse complement.
GTTAGCAAAAAAGGAGTTAACAAAAAAGAAGCAAATATAAAAGGAGTTAACAAAAAAGGAGAAGACACAAAAGAAGCAAATATAAAAGAAGTTAACAAAAAAGAAGTAAATATAAAAGGAGTTAACAAAAAAAGAGTTAACAAAAAAGGAGTTAACAAAAAAGGAGTAAAATAAAGGAGTAAAATAAAGGAGTAAACAAAAAAGGAGTTAGCAAAAAAGGAGTTAACAAAAAAGAAGCAAATATAAAAGGAGTAAACAAAAAACGAGTTAACAAAAAAGAAGTAAAGAAAAAAGGAGGAAACAAAAAAGGACTTAACAAAAAAGAAGCGAATATAAAAGAAGTTAACAAAAAAGAATCAAATATAAAAGGAGTTAAAAACAAGGAGTTAACAAAAAAGGAGTAAACAAAAAAGGAGAAAACAAAAAACGAGCAAATAAAAAAGAAGTTAAAAATAAGAAGCAAATATAAAAGGTGTTTACAAAAAAGGAGTAACAAAAAAGGAGGAACCAATATGGAGCTTACAAAAAAGAAGCAAATATAAAAGGAGTTAACAAAAAATGAGTAAACAAATAAGGAGTTAACAAAAAAGAGGCAAACATAAAAGGAGTTAACAAAAAAGGAGTTAACAAAAAGAAGCAAATATAAAAGAAGTTAACAAAAAAGAAGCAAATATTAAAGGAGTTAACAAAAAAGGAGTAAACAAAAAAGGAGTAAGCAAAAAAGGAGTTAACAAAAAAGATGCAAATATAACAGGAGTAAACAAAAAAGGAGTTAACCAAAAAGGAATCATCAAAAAAGAAGCAAATATAAAAGGAGTTAACAAAAAGATGCAAATATAAAAGGAGTAAACAAAAAAGGAGTTAACAAAAAAGGAATCATCAAAAAAGAAGCAAATATAAAAGGACTTAACAAAAAGAAGCAAATATAGAAGGAGTTAACAAAAAAGAGGAAAAAATAAAAGGAGTTAACAAAAAAGGAGATACCAAATGAGGAGTTAACAAAAAAGGAGTTAACAAAAAGAAGCAAATATAAAAGGAGTTAACAATAAAGAAGAAAATATATAAGGAGTTAACAAAACAGGAGTTGCCAAATGAGGAGAAAACAAAAAAGGAGTTAACAAAAAAAAGCAAATATAAAAGGTGATAACAAAAAAGGAGTAAACTAAAAAAGAGTAAACAAAAATGGAGTTAACAAAAAAGATGGATATATATAAAAGGAGTAAACAAAAAAGGAGTAAACAAAAAAAGAGTTAACAAAAAAGGGGGAAACAAAAAAGGAGAAAAAAAACGAGTTAACAAAAAAGATGGAAATATAAAAGGAGTTAACAAAAAAGGAGTTAACAAAAAATGAGTAAAAAAAAGGAGTTAACGAAAAAGAAGCGAATATAAAAGAGGATAACAAAAAAGGAGCAAATATAAAAAGAGTTAAACAAAAAGGAGTTAACAAAAAAGGAGTAAACAAAAAACGAGTAAACAAAAAAGAAGCAAATATAAAAGGAGTTAACAATAAAGGAATAAACAAAAAAGGATTAAAAAAAAGGGGTAAATAAAAAGGAAGCAAATATAAAACGAGTTAACAAAAAAGGAGTTAACAAAAAAAGTAAACAAAAAAGGAGTTAACAAAAACGAAGCCAATATAAAAGAAGTTAACAAAAAAGGAGTAAACAAATAAGAAGTTAACAAAAAAGAAGCAAATATAAAAGGAGTTAACAAAAAAAGAGTTAACAAAAAAGGAGTAAACAAAAAAGAAGCAAATATAAAAGGAGTTAACAAAAAAGGAGTTAACAAATAAGGAGTTAACAAAAAAGAAGAGAACATAAAAGGAGTTAACAAAAAAGGACTTAACAAAAAGAAGCAAATATAAAAGAAGTTAACAAAAAAGAAGAAAATATAAAAGGAGTTAACAAAAATGGAGTTAACAAAAAAGAAGCAAATATGAAAGAAGTTAACAAAAAAGGAGTAAACAAATAAGGATTTAACAAAAAAGAAGCAAATATAAAAGAAGTTAACAGAAAAAGAGTTAACAAAAAAGGAGTAAACAAAAAAGAAGCAAATTTTAAAGGAGTTAACAAAAAAGGAGTTAACAAATAAGGATTTAACAAATAAGGAGTTAGCAAAAAAGAAGCAAATATAAAAGGAGTTAACAAAAAAGGAGTTAACAAAAAGAAGCAAATATAATAGTAGTTAACAAAAAAGAAGAAAATATTAAATAAGTTAACAAAAAAGGAGTTACCAAATGAGGAGTTATCAAAAAAGGAGTTAGCAAAAAGAGGCAAATATAAAAGGAGTTAAAACAAAAAAGAAGAAAATATAAAAGGAGTTAACAAAATATGAGTTCCCAAATGAGGAGTAAACAAAAAAGAGTTAACAAAAAAGTAGCAAATGTAAAAGGAGCTAACAAAAAAGGAGTTATCTAAAGAAGTATACAAAAAAGGAGTTAACAAAAAAGAAGCAAATATAAAGGAGTTAACAAAAAAAGAGCAAACAAAAAAGGATGAAACAAAAAAGGAGTAAAAAAAAGAAGCAAATATAAAAGGAGTTAACAAAAAAGAAGGTTTAATAGAAGGAGTTAACAAAAAAGGAGTTAACAAATAAGGAGTTAACACAATAGAAGAAAACATAAAAGGAGTTAACAAAAAAAGACTTAACAAAATAGGAGTTAACAAAAAAAGGAGTAAAACAAGGAGTAAACAAAAAAGGAGTTAGCAAAAAAAGAGTTAACAAAAAAGAAGCAAATATAAAAGGAGTTACCAAAAAAGGAGTTGACAAAAAAGAAGCAAATATAAAAGGAGTAAACAAAAAAGAAGCAAATATAAAAGGAGTTAACAAAAAAGAAGTTGACAAAAAACAAGCAAATATAAAAGGAATTAACAAAAAAGGAGTTAACAAATAGAGAGGTAACAAAAAAGAAGCAAACATAAAAGGAGTTAACAATAAAAGAGTTAACTAAAAAGGAGTTAATAAAAAAGAAGCAAATATAAAAGGAGTTAACGAAGAAGGAGTTAACAAAAAAGATGTACACAAAAAAAGAGTAAACAAAAAAAGGACTTAACAAAAAAGGAGCGAATATAAAAGAAGTTAACAAAAAAGAATCAAAAATAAAAGGAGTTAAAAAAAAGGAGTTAACAAAAAAGGAGTTAACAAAAAAGGAGGAACCAATATGAAGTTTACAAAAAAGAAGCAAATATAAAAGGTGATAACAAAAAAGGAGTTACAAAAAAGGAGGAACCAATATGAAGTTTACAAAAAAGAAGCAAATATAAAAGGTGTTAACAAAAAAGGAGTTACAAAAAAGGAGTTACAAAAAAGGAAGAAACAAAATAGGAGTTTACAAAAAAGAAGCAAATGCAAAAGGAGTTAAGAAAAAAGGAATAAACAAAAAAGGAGTAAACAAAAAAGGAGTTAACAAAAAAGAAGCAAATATATAACGAGTTAACAAAAAAGGAGCGTACAAAAAAAGTAAACAAAAAAGGAGTTAACAAAAAAGAAGCAAATATAAAAGGAGTTTACAAAAAAGGAGCAAACAAATAAGGAGTTAACAAAAAAGAAGCAAATATAAAAAGAGTTAACAGAAAAAGAGTTAACAAAAAAGAGTAAACAAAAAAGAAGCAAGTATTAAAGGAGTTAACAAATAAGGAGTTAACAAAAAAGAAGCAAATATTAAAGGAGTAAACAAATAAGGAGTTAACAAAAAAGAAGCAAACATAAAAGGAGTTAACAAAAAAGGAGTTAATAAAAAGAAGCAAATATAAAAGGAGTTAACAAAAAGGAAGAAAATATAAAAGGAGTTAACAAAAAAGGATTTGCCAAATGAGGAGTAAACAAAAAAGGAGTTAACAAAAAAGAAGAAAATATAAAAGGAGTTAACAAAAAAGGAGTTAACAAAAAAGGAGTAAACAAAAAAGGAGTTGAGAAATAAGGAGTTAGCAAAAAAGTTGGAAATATAAAAGGAGTTTACAAAAAAGGAGTTAACAAAAAAGGAGTGAACAAAAAGGAGTAAACAAAAAAGAAGCAAATGTAAAAGGAGTAAACAAAAAAGGAGTTAACAAATAAGGAGTTAACATAAAAGAAGCAAACATAAAAGGAGTTAACAAAAAAAAAGGAGTTAACAAAAAAGGGGGAAACAAAAAAGGAGAAAAAAAACGAGTTAACAAAAAAGATGGAAATATAAAAGGAGTTAACAAAAAATGAGTAAAAAAAAGGAGTTAACGAAAAAGAAGCGAATATAAAAGAGGATAACAAAAAAGGAGCAAATATAAAAGGAGTTAAACAAAAAGGAGTTAAAAAAAAGGATCAAACAAAAAACGAGTAAAAAAAAAGAAGCAAATATAAAAGGAGTTAACAAAAAAGGAATAAACAAAAAAGGATTAATAAAAAGGAGTAAATAAAAAGGAAGCAAATATAAAACGAGTTAACAAAAAAGGAGTTAACAAAAAAAGTAAACAAAAAATAAGTTAACAAAAACGAAGCCAATATAAAAGAAGTTAACAAAAAAGGAGTAAACAAATAAGAAGTTAACAAAAAAGAAGCAAATATAAAAGGAGTTAACAAAAAAAGAGTTAACAAAAAAGGAGTAAACAAAAAAGAAGCAAATATAAAAGGAGTTAACAAAAAAGGAGTTAACAAATAAGGAGTTAACAAAAAAGAAGAGAACATAAAAGGAGTTAACAAAAAAGGAGTTAACAAAAAGAAGCAAATATAAAAGAAGTTAACAAAAAAGAAGAAAATATAAAAGGAGTTAACAAAAATGGAGTTAACAAAAAAGAAGCAAATATGAAAGGAGTTAACAAAAAAGGAGTAAACAAATAAGGATTTAACAAAAAAGAAGCAAATATAAAAGGAGTTAACAGAAAAAGAGTTAACAAAAAAGGAGTAAACAAAAAAGAAGCAAATTTTAAAGGAGTTAACAAAAAAGGAGTTAACAAAAAAGGATTTAACAAATAAGGAGTTAACAAAAAAGAAGCAAATATAAAAGGAGTTAACAAAAAAGGAGTTAACAAAAAGAAGCAAATATAATAGTAGTTAACAAAAAAGAAGAAAATATTAAATGAGTTAACAAAAAAGGAGTTACCAAATGAGGAGTTATCAAAAAAGGAGTTAGCAAAAAGAGGCAAATATAAAAGGAGTTAAAACAAAAAAGAAGAAAATATAAAAGGAGTTAACAAAATATGAGTTCCCAAATGAGGAGTAAACAAAAAAGAGTTAACAAAAAAGTAGCAAATGTAAAAGGAGCTAACAAAAAAGGAGTAAACAAAAATGGAGTTAACAAAAAAGATGAATATATAAAAGGAGGAAACAAAAAAGGAGTTAACAAAAAAGGAGTACCAAAAAAGAATAAAATATAAAAGGAGCTAACAAAAAAGGAGTTAACAAAAAAGGATTAAGCAAAAAAGGATTTAACAAAAAAAAAGCAAATATAAAAGGAGTTAACAAAAAATGAGTTAACAAGAAAGGGGTAAACAAAAAAGGAGTAACAAAAAGAAGCAAATATATAAGAAGTTAACAAAAAAGGAGTTATCTAAAGAAGTATACAAAAAAGGAGTTAACAAAAAAGAAGCAAATATAAAGGAGTTAACAAAAAAAGAGTAAACAAAAAAGGATGAAACAAAAAAGGAGTAAAAAAAAGAAGCAAATATAAAAGAAGTTAACAAAAAAGAAGGTTTAATAGAAGGAGTTAACAAAAAAGGAGTTAACAAATAAGGAGTTAACACAATAGAAGAAAACATAAAAGGAGTTAACAAAAAAAGAGTTAACAAAATAGGAGTTAACAAAAAAGGAGTAAAAAAAGGAGTAAACAAAAAAGGAGTTAGCAAAAAAAGAGTTAACAGAAAAGAAGCAAATATAAAAGGAGTTATCAAAAAAGGAGTTGACAAAAAAGAAGCAAATATAAAAGGAGTAAACAAAAAAGAAGCAAATATAAAAGGAGTTAACAAAAAAGAAGTTGACAAAAAACAAGCAAATATAAAAGGAATTAACAAAAAAGGAGTTAACAAATAGAGAGGTAACAAAAAAGAAGCAACATTAAAGGAGTTAACAATAAAAGAGTTAATTAAAAAGGAGTTAATAAAAAAGAAGCAAATATAAAAGGAGTTAACAAAGAAGGAGTTAACAAAAAAGATGTACACAAAAAAATAGGAAACAAAAAAAGGACTTAACAAAAAGAAGCAAATATAAAAGAAGTTAACAAAAAAGAAGCAAATATTAAAGGAGTTAACAAAAAAGGAGTAAACAAAAAAGGAGTAAGCAAAAAAGGAGTTAACAAAAAAGATGCAAATATAACAGGAGTAAACAAAAAAGGAGTTAACAAAAAAGGAATCATCAAAAAAGAAGCAAATATAAAAGGAGTTAACAAAAAGATGCAAATATAAAAGGAGTAAACAAAAAAGGAGTTAACAAAAAAGGAATCATCAAAAAAGAAGCAAATATAAAAGGACTTAACAAAAAGAAGCAAATATAGAAGAAGTTAACAAAAAAGAGGAAAAAATAAAAGGAGTTAACAAAAAAGGAGATACCAAATGAGGAGTTAACAAAAGAGGAGTTAACAAAAAGAAGCAAATATAAAAGGAGTTAACAATAAAGAAGAAAATATATAAGGAGTTAAAAAACAGGAGTTGCCAAATGAGGAGAAAACAAAAAAGGAGTTAACAAAAAAAAGCAAATATAAAAGGTGTTAACAAAAAAGGAGTAAACAAAAAAGGAGTAAACAAAAAAGGAGTAAACAAAAAAGGAGTAAACAAAAAAGATGGATATATATAAAAGGAGTAAACAAAAAAGGAGTAAACAAAAAAAGAGTTAACAAAAAAGGGGGAAACAAAAAAGGAGAAAAAAAACGAGTTAACAAAAAAGATGGAAATATAAAAGGAGTTAACAAAAAAGGAGTTAACAAAAAATGAGTAAAAAAAAGGAGTTAACGAAAAAGAAGCAAATATAAAAGAGGATAACAAAAAAGGAGCAAATATAAAAGGAGTTAAACAAAAAGGAGTTAACAAAAAAGGAGTAAACAAAAAACGAGTAAACAAAAAAGAAGCAAATATAAAAGGAGTTAACAATAAAGGAATAAACAAAAAAGGATTAAAAAAAAGGAGTAAATAAAAAGGAAGCAAATATAAAACGAGTTAACAAAAAAGGAGTTAACAAAAAAAGTAAACAAAAAAGGAGTTAACAAAAACGAAGCCAATATAAAAGAAGTTAACAAAAAAGGAGTAAACAAATAAGAAGTTAACAAAAAAGAAGCAAATATAAAAGGAGTTAACAAAAAAAGAGTTAACAAAAAAGGAGTAAACAAAAAAGAAGCAAATATAAAAGGAGTTAAAACAAAAAAGAAGAAAATATAAAAAGAGTTAACAAAATATGAGTTCCCAAATGAGGAGTAAACAAAAAAAGAGTTAACAAAAAAGTAGCAAATGTAAAAGGAGCTAAAAAAAAAAGGAGTAAACAAAAATGGAGTTAACAAAAAAGATGAATATATAAAAGGTGGAAACAAAAAAGGAGTTAACAAAAAAGGAGTACCAAAAAAGAAGCAAATATAAAAGGAGCTAACAAAAAAGGAGTTAACAAAAAAGGATTAAGCAAAAAAGGATTTAACAAAAAAAAAGCAAATATAAAAGGAGTTAACAAAAAATGAGTTAACAAAAAAGGGGTAAACAAAAAAGGAGTAACAAAAAGAAGCAAATATATAAGAAGTTAACAAAAAAGGAGTTATCTAAAGAAGTATACAAAAAAGGAGTTAACAAAAAAGAAGCAAATATAAAGGAGTTAACAAAAAAAGAGTAAACAAAAAAGGATGAAACAAAAAAGGAGTAAAAAAAAGAAGCAAATATAAAAGGAATTAACAAAAAAGAAGGTTTAATAGAAGGAGTTAACAAAAAAGGAGTTAACAAATAAGGAGTTAACACAATAGAAGAAAACATAAAAGGAGTTAACAAAAAAAGAGTTAACAAAATAGGAGTTAACAAAAAAGGAGTAAAAAAAGGAGTAAACAAAAAAGGAGTTAGCAAAAAAAGAGTTAACAAAAAAGAAGCAAATATAAAAGGAGTTACCAAAAAAGGAGTTGACAAAAAAGAAGCAAATATAAAAGGAGTAATTAAAAAAGAAGCAAATATAAAAGGAGTTAACAAAAAAGGAGTTGACAAAAAACAAGCAAATATAAAAGGAATTAACAAAAAAGGAGTTATCAAATAGAGAGGTAACAAAAAAGAAGCAAACATAAAAGTAGTTAACAATGAAAGAGTTAACTAAAAAGGAGTTAATAAAAAAGAAGCAAATATAAAAGGAGTTAACAAAAAAGGAGTTAACAAAAAAGATGTACACAAAAAAAGAGTAAACAAAAAAGGACTTAACAAAAAAGAAGCGAATATAAAAGAAGTTAACAAAAAAGAATCAAAAATAAAAGGAGTTAAAAAAAAGGAGTTAACAAAAAAGGAGTTAACAAAAAAGGAGTAAACAAAAAACGAGCAAATAAAAAAGAAGTTAACAAAAAAGGAGCAAATAAAAAAGGTGTTAACAAAAAAGGAGTTACAAAAAAGGAGGAACCAATATGAAGTTTACAAAAAAGAAGCAAATATAAAAGGTGTTAACAAAAAATGAGTTAACAAAAAAGGAGTAAACAAAAAAGAAGCAAATATAAAAGGAGTTAACAAAAAAGGAGTTAACAAATAAGGAGTTAACAAAAAAGAAGAGAACATAAAAGGAGTTAACAAAAAAGGAGTTAACAAAAAGAAGCAAATATAAAAGAAGTTAACAAAAAAGAAGAAAATATAAAAGGAGTTAACAAAAATGGAGTTAACAAAAAAGAAGCAAATATGAAAGGAGTTAACAAAAAAGGAGTAAACAAATAAGGATTTAACAAAAAAGAAGCAAATATAAAAGGAGTTAACAGAAAAAGAGTTAACAAAAAAGGAGTAAACAAAAAAGAAGCAAATTTTAAAGGAGTTAACAAAAAAGGAGTTAACAAAAAAGGATTTAACAAATAAGGAGTTAACAAAAAAGAAGCAAATATAAAAGGATTTAACAAAAAAGGAGTTAACAAAAAGAAGCAAATATAATAGTAGTTAACAAAAAAGAAGAAAATATTAAATGAGTTAACAAAAAAGGAGTTACCAAATGAGGAGTTATCAAAAAAGGAGTTAGCAAAAAGAGGCAAATATAAAAGGAGTTAAAACAAAAAAGAAGAAAATATAAAAGGAGTTAACAAAATATGAGTTCCCAAATGAGGAGTAAACAAAAAAGAGTTAACAAAAAAGTAGCAAATGTAAAAGGAGCTAACAAAAAAGGAGTAAACAGAAATGGAGTTAACAAAAAAGATGAATATATAAAAGGAGGAAACAAAAAAGGAGTTAACAAAAAAGGAGTACCAAAAAATAATAAAATATAAAAGGAGCTAACAAAAAAGGAGTTAACAAAAAAGGATTAAGCAAAAAAGGATTTAACAAAAAAAAAGCAAATATAAAAGGAGTTAACAAAAAATGAGTTAACAAGAAAGGGGTAAACAAAAAAGGAGTAACAAAAAGAAGCAAATATATAAGAAGTTAACAAAAAAGGAGTTATCTAAAGAAGTATACAAAAAAGGAGTTAACAAAAAAGAAGCAAATATAAAGGAGTTAACAAAAAAAGAGTAAACAAAAAAGGATGAAACAAAAAAGGAGTAAAAAAAAGAAGCAAATATAAAAGAAGTTAACAAAAAAGAAGGTTTAATAGAAGGAGTTAACAAAAAAGGAGTTAACAAATAAGGAGTTAACACAATAGAAGAAAACATAAAAGGAGTTAACAAAAAAAGAGTTAACAAAATAGGAGTTAACAAAAAAGGAGTAAAAAAAGGAGTAAACAAAAAAGGAGTTAGCAAAAAAAGAGTTAACAAAAAAGAAGCAAATATAAAAGGAGTTACCAAAAAAGGAGTTGACAAAAAAGAAGCAAATATAAAAGGAGTAAACAAAAAAGAAGCAAATATAAAAGGAGTTAACAAAAAAGAAGTTGACAACAAACAAGCAAATATAAAAGGAATTAACAAAAAAGGAGTTAACAAATAGAGAGGTAACAAAAAAGAAGCAACATTAAAGGAGTTAACAATAAAAGAGTTAATTAAAAAGGAGTTAATAAAAAAGAAGCAAATATAAAAGGAGTTAACAAAGAAGGAGTTAACAAAAAAGATGTACACAAAAAAAGAGTAAACAAAAAAAGGACTTAACAAAAAGAAGCAAATATAAAAGAAGTTAACAAAAAAGAAGCAAATATTAAAGGAGTTAACAAAAAAAGGAGTAAACAAAAAAGGAGTAAGCAAAAAAGGAGTTAACAAAAAAGATGCAAATATAACAGGAGTAAACAAAAAAGGAGTTAACAAAAAAGGAATCATCAAAAAAGAAGCAAATATAAAAGGAGTTAACAAAAAGATGCAAATATAAAAGGAGTAAACAAAAAAGGAGTTAACAAAAAAGGAATCATCAAAAAAGAAGCAAATATAAAAGGACTTAACAAAAAGAAGCAAATATAGAAGAAGTTAACAAAAAAGAGGAAAAAATAAAAGGAGTTAACAAAAAAGGAGATACCAAATGAGGAGTTAACAAAAGAGGAGTTAACAAAAAGAAGCAAATATAAAAGGAGTTAACAATAAAGAAGAAAATATATAAGGAGTTAACAAAACAGGAGTTGCCAAATGAGGAGAAAACAAAAAAGGAGTTAACAAAAAAAAGCAAATATAAAAGGTGTTAACAAAAAAGGAGTAAACAAAAAAGGAGTAAACAAAAAAGGAGTAAACAAAAAAGGAGTAAACAAAAAAGATGGATATATATAAAAGGAGTAAACAAAAAAGAAGTAAACAAAAAAAGAATTAACAAAAAAGGGGGAAACAAAAAAGGAGAAAAAAAACGAGTTAACAAAAAAGATGGAAATATAAAAGGAGTTAACAAAAAAGGAGTTAACAAAAAATGAGTAAAAAAAAGGAGTTAACGAAAAAGAAGCAAATATAAAAGAGGATAACAAAAAAGGAGCAAATATAAAAGGAGTTAAACAAAAAGGAGTTAACAAAAAAGGAGTAAACAAAAAACGAGTAAACAAAAAAGAAGCAAATATAAAAGGAGTTAACAATAAAGGAATAAACAAAAAAGGATTAAAAAAAAGGAGTAAATAAAAAGGAAGCAAATATAAAACGAGTTAACAAAAAAGGAGTTAACAAAAAAAGTAAACAAAAAAGGAGTTAACAAAAACGAAGCCAATATAAAAGAAGTTAACAAAAAAGGAGTAAACAAATAAGAAGTTAACAAAAAAGAAGCAAATATAAAAGGAGTTAACAAAAAAAGAGTTAACAAAAAAGGAGTAAACAAAAAAGAAGCAAATATAAAAGGAGTTAAAACAAAAAAGAAGAAAATATAAAAGGAGTTAACAAAATATGAGTTCCCAAATGAGGAGTAAACAAAAAAAGAGTTAACAAAAAAGTAGCAAATGTAAAAGGAGCTAAAAAAAAAGGAGTAAACAAAAATGGAGTTAACAAAAAAGATGAATATATAAAAGGTGGAAACAAAAAAGGAGTTAACAAAAAAGGAGTACCAAAAAAGAAGCAAATATAAAAGGAGCTAACAAAAAAGGAGTTAACAAAAAAGGATTAAGCAAAAAAGGATTTAACAAAAAAAAAGCAAATATAAAAGGAGTTAACAAAAAATGAGTTAACAAAAAAGGGGTAAACAAAAAAGAAGTAACAAAAAGAAGCAAATATATAAGAAATTAACAAAAAAGGAGTTGCCAAATGAGGAGAAAACAAAAAAGGAGTTAACAAAAAAAAGCAAATATAAAAGGTGTTAACAAAAAAGGAGTAAACAAAAAAGGAGTAAACAAAAAAGGAGTAAACAAAAAAGGAGTAAACAAAAAAGATGGATATATATAAAAGGAGTAAACAAAAAAGGAGTAAACAAAAAAAGAGTTAACAAAAAAGGGGGAAACAAAAAAGGAGAAAAAAAACGAGTTAACAAAAAAGATGGAAATATAAAAGGAGTTAACAAAAAAGGAGTTAACAAAAAATGAGTAAAAAAAAGGAGTTAACGAAAAAGAAGCAAATATAAAAGAGGATAACAAAAAAGGAGCAAATATAAAAGGAGTTAAACAAAAAGGAGTTAACAAAAAAGGAGTAAACAAAAAACGAGTAAACAAAAAAGAAGCAAATATAAAAGGAGTTAACAATAAAGGAATAAACAAAAAAGGATTAAAAAAAAGGAGTAAATAAAAAGGAAGCAAATATAAAACGAGTTAACAAAAAAGGAGTTAACAAAAAAAGTAAACAAAAAAGGAGTTAACAAAAACGAAGCCAATATAAAAGAAGTTAACAAAAAAGGAATAAACAAATAAGAAGTTAACAAAAAAGAAGCAAATATAAAAGGAGTTAACAAAAAAAGAGTTAACAAAAAAGGAGTAAACAAAAAAGAAGCAAATATAAAAGGAGTTAACAAAAAAGGAGTTAACAAATAAGGAGTTAACAAAAAAGAAGAGAACATAAAAGGAGTTAACAAAAAAGGAGTTAACAAAAAGAAGCAAATATAAAAGAAGTTAACAAAAAAGAAGAAAATATAAAAGGAGTTAACAAAAATGGAGTTAACAAAAAAGAAGCAAATATGAAAGGAGTTAACAAAAAAGGAGTAAACAAATAAGGATTTAACAAAAAAGAAGCAAATATAAAAGGAGTTAACAGAAAAAGAGTTAACAAAAAAGGAGTAAACAAAAAAGAAGCAAATTTTAAAGGAGTTAACAAAAAAGGAGTTAACAAAAAAGGATTTAACAAATAAGGAGTTAACAAAAAAGAAGCAAATATAAAAGGAGTTAACAAAAAAGGAGTTAACAAAAAGAAGCAAATATAATAGTAGTTAACAAAAAAGAAGAAAATATTAAATGAGTTAACAAAAAAGGAGTTACCAAATGAGGAGTTATCAAAAAAGGAGTTAGCAAAAAGAGGCAAATATAAAAGGAGTTAAAACAAAAAAGAAGAAAATATAAAAGGAGTTAACAAAATATGAGTTCCCAAATGAGGAGTAAACAAAAAAGAGTTAACAAAAAAGTAGCAAATGTAAAAGGAGCTAACAAAAAAGGAGTAAACAAAAATGGAGTTAACAAAAAAGATGAATATATAAAAGGTGGAAACAAAAAAGGAGTTAACAAAAAAGGAGTACCAAAAAAGAAGCAAATATAAAAGGAGCTAACAAAAAAGGAGTTAACAAAAAAGGATTAAGCAAAAAAGGATTTAACAAAAAAAAAGCAAATATAAAAGGAGTTAACAAAAAATGAGTTAACAAAAAAGGGGTAAACAAAAAAGGAGTAACAAAAAGAAGCAAATATATAAGAAGTTAACAAAAAAGGAGTTATCTAAAGAAGTATACAAAAAAGGAGTTAACAAAAAAGAAGCAAATATAAAGGAGTTAACAAAAAAAGAGTAAACAAAAAAGGATGAAACAAAAAAGGAGTAAAAAAAAGAAGCAAATATAAAAGGAATTAACAAAAAAGAAGGTTTAATAGAAGGAGTTAACAAAAAAGGAGTTAACAAATAAGGAGTTAACACAATAGAAGAAAACATAAAAGGAGTTAACAAAAAAAGAGTTAACAAAATAGGAGTTAACAAAAAAGGAGTAAAAAAAGGAGTAAACAAAAAAGGAGTTAGCAAAAAAAGAGTTAACAAAAAAGAAGCAAATATAAAAGGAGTTACCAAAAAAGGAGTTGACAAAAAAGAAGCAAATATAAAAGGAGTAATTAAAAAAGAAGCAAATATAAAAGGAGTTAACAAAAAAGGAGTTGACAAAAAACAAGCAAATATAAAAGGAATTAACAAAAAAGGAGTTATCAAATAGAGAGGTAACAAAAAAGAAGCAAACATAAAAGTAGTTAACAATGAAAGAGTTAACTAAAAAGGAGTTAATATAAAAAAGAAGCAAATATAAAAGGAGTTAACAAAAAAGGAGTTAACAAAAAAGATGTACACAAAAAAAGAGTAAACAAAAAAGGACTTAACAAAAAAGAAGCGAATATAAAAGAAGTTAACAAAAAAGAATCAAAAATAAAAGGAGTTAAAAAAAAGGAGTTAACAAAAAAGGAGTTAACAAAAAAGGAGTAAACAAAAAACGAGCAAATAAAAAAGAAGTTAACAAAAAAGGAGCAAATAAAAAAGGTGTTAACAAAAAAGGAGTTACAAAAAAGGAGGAACCAATATGAAGTTTACAAAAAAGAAGCAAATATAAAAGGTGTTAACAAAAAATGAGTTAACAAAAAAGGAGTAAACAAAAAAGAAGCAAATATAAAAGGAGTTAACAAAAAAGGAGTTAACAAATAAGGAGTTAACAAAAAAGAAGAGAACATAAAAGGAGTTAACAAAAAAGGAGTTAACAAAAAGAAGCAAATATAAAAGAAGTTAACAAAAAAGAAGAAAATATAAAAGGAGTTAACAAAAAAGGAGTTAACAAAAAAGAAGCAAATATGAAAGGAGTTAACAAAAAAGGAGTAAACAAATAAGGATTTAACAAAAAAGAAGCAAATATAAAAGGAGTTAACAGAAAAAGAGTTAACAAAAAAGGAGTAAACAAAAAAGAAGCAAATTTTAAAGGAGTTAACAAAAAAGGAGTTAACAAAAAAGGATTTAACAAATAAGGAGTTAACAAAAAAGAAGCAAATATAAAAGGAGTTAACAAAAAAGGAGTTAACAAAAAGAAGCAAATATAATAGTAGTTAACAAAAAAGAAGAAAATATTAAATGAGTTAACAAAAAAGGAGTTACCAAATGAGGAGTTATCAAAAAAGGAGTTAGCAAAAAGAGGCAAATATAAAAGGAGTTAAAACAAAAAAGAAGAAAATATAAAAGGAGTTAACAAAATATGAGTTCCCAAATGAGGAGTAAACAAAAAAGAGTTAACAAAAAAGTAGCAAATGTAAAAGGAGCTAACAAAAAAGGAGTAAACAAAAATGGAGTTAACAAAAAAGATGAATATATAAAAGGAGGAAACAAAAAAGGAGTTAACAAAAAAGGAGTACCAAAAAAGAATAAAATATAAAAGGAGCTAACAAAAAAGGAGTTAACAAAAAAGGATTAAGCAAAAAAGGATTTAACAAAAAAAAAGCAAATATAAAAGGAGTTAACAAAAAATGAGTTAACAAGAAAGGGGTAAACAAAAAAGGAGTAACAAAAAGAAGCAAATATATAAGAAGTTAACAAAAAAGGAGTTATCTAAAGAAGTATACAAAAAAGGAGTTAACAAAAAAGAAGCAAATATAAAGGAGTTAACAAAAAAAGAGTAAACAAAAAAGGATGAAACAAAAAAGGAGTAAAAAAAAGAAGCAAATATAAAAGAAGTTAACAAAAAAGAAGGTTTAATAGAAGGAGTTAACAAAAAAGGAGTTAACAAATAAGGAGTTAACACAATAGAAGAAAACATAAAAGGAGTTAACAAAAAAAGAGTTAACAAAATAGGAGTTAACAAAAAAGGAGTAAAAAAAGGAGTAAACAAAAAAGGAGTTAGCAAAAAAAGAGTTAACAAAAAAGAAGCAAATATAAAAGGAGTTACCAAAAAAGGAGTTGACAAAAAAGAAGCAAATATAAAAGGAGTAATTAAAAAAGAAGCAAATATAAAAGGAGTTAACAAAAAAGGAGTTGACAAAAAACAAGCAAATATAAAAGGAATTAACAAAAAAGGAGTTATCAAATAGAGAGGTAACAAAAAAGAAGCAAACATAAAAGTAGTTAACAATGAAAGAGTTAACTAAAAAGGAGTTAATAAAAAAGAAGCAAATATAAAAGGAGTTAACAAAAAAGGAGTTAACAAAAAAGATGTACACAAAAAAAGAGTAAACAAAAAAGGACTTAACAAAAAAGAAGCGAATATAAAAGAAGTTAACAAAAAAGAATCAAAAATAAAAGGAGTTAAAAAAAAGGAGTTAACAAAAAAGGAGTTAACAAAAAAGGAGTAAACAAAAAACGAGCAAATAAAAAAGAAGTTAACAAAAAAGGAGCAAATAAAAAAGGTGTTAACAAAAAAGGAGTTACAAAAAAGGAGGAACCAATATGAAGTTTACAAAAAAGAAGCAAATATAAAAGGTGTTAACAAAAAATGAGTTAACAAAAAAGGAGTAAACAAAAAAGAAGCAAATATAAAAGGAGTTAACAAAAAAGGAGTTAACAAATAAGGAGTTAACAAAAAAGAAGAGAACATAAAAGGAGTTAACAAAAAAGGAGTAAACAAAAAAGAAGCAAATTTTAAAGGAGTTAACAAAAAAGGAGTTAACAAAAAAGGATTTAACAAATAAGGAGTTAGCAAAAAAGAAGCAAATATAAAAGGAGTTAACAAAAAAGGAGTTAACAAAAAGAAGCAAATATAATAGTAGTTAACAAAAAAGAAGAAAATATTAAATGAGTTAACAAAAAAGGAGTTACCAAATGAGGAGTTATCAAAAAAGGAGTTAGCAAAAAGAGGCAAATATAAAAGGAGTTAAAACAAAAAAGAAGAAAATATAAAAGGAGTTAACAAAATATGAGTTCCCAAATGAGGAGTAAAAAAAAATGAGTTAACAAAAAAGTAGCAAATGTAAAAGGAGCTAACAAAAAAGGAGTTATCTAAAGAAGTATACAAAAAAGGAGTTAACAAAAAAGAAGCAAATATAAAGGAGTTAACAAAAAAAGAGCAAACAAAAAAGGATGAAACAAAAAAGGAGTAAAAAAAAGAAGCAAATATAAAAGGAGTTAACAAAAAAGAAGGTTTAATAGAAGGAGTTAACAAAAAAGGAGTTAACAAATAAGGAGTTAACACAATAGAAGAAAACATAAAAGGAGTTAACAAAAAAAGACTTAACAAAATAGGAGTTAACAAAAAAAGGAGTAAAACAAGGAGTAAACAAAAAAGGAGTTAGCAAAAAAAGAGTTAACAAAAAAGAAGCAAATATAAAAGGAGTTACCAAAAAAGGAGTTGACAAAAAAGAAGCAAATATAAAAGGAGTAAACAAAAAAGAAGCAAATATAAAAGGAGTTAACAAAAAAGAAGTTGACAAAAAACAAGCAAATATAAAAGGAATTAACAAAAAAGGAGTTAACAAATAGAGAGGTAACAAAAAAGAAGCAAACATAAAAGGAGTTAACAATAAAAGAGTTAACTAAAAAGGAGTTAATAAAAAAGAAGCAAATATAAAAGGAGTTAACAAAGAAGGAGTTAACAAAAAAGATGTACACAAAAAAAGAGTAAACAAAAAAAGGACTTAACAAAAAAGGAGCGAATATAAAAGAAGTTAACAAAAAAGAATCAAAAATAAAAGGAGTTAAAAAAAAGGAGTTAACAAAAAAGGAGTTAACAAAAAAGGAGGAACCAATATGAAGTTTACAAAAAAGAAGCAAATATAAAAGGTGTTAACAAAAAAGGAGTTACAAAAAAGGAGGAACCAATATGAAGTTTACAAAAAAGAAGCAAATATAAAAGGTGTTAACAAAAAAGGAGTTACAAAAAAGGAGTTACAAAAAAGGAAGAAACAAAATAGGAGTTTACAAAAAAGAAGCAAATGCAAAAGGAGTTAAGAAAAAAGGAATAAACAAAAAAGGAGTAAACAAAAAAGGAGTTAACAAAAAAGAAGCAAATATATAACGAGTTAACAAAAAAGGAGCGTACAAAAAAAGTAAACAAAAAAGGAGTTAACAAAAAAGAAGCAAATATAAAAGGAGTTTACAAAAAAGGAGCAAACAAATAAGGAGTTAACAAAAAAGAAGCAAATATAAAAAGAGTTAACAGAAAAAGAGTTAACAAAAAAGAGTAAACAAAAAAGAAGCAAGTATTAAAGGAGTTAACAAATAAGGAGTTAACAAAAAAGAAGCAAATATTAAAGGAGTAAACAAATAAGGAGTTAACAAAAAAGAAGCAAACATAAAAGGAGTTAACAAAAAAGGAGTTAATAAAAAGAAGCAAATATAAAAGGAGTTAACAAAAAGGAAGAAAATATAAAAGGAGTTAACAAAAAAGGATTTGCCAAATGAGGAGTAAACAAAAAAGGAGTTAACAAAAAAGAAGAAAATATAAAAGGAGTTAACAAAAAAGGAGTTAACAAAAAAGGAGTAAACAAAAAAGGAGTTGAGAAATAAGGAGTTAGCAAAAAAGTTGGAAATATAAAAGGAGTTTACAAAAAAGGAGTTAACAAAAAAGGAGTGAACAAAAAGGAGTAAACAAAAAAGAAGCAAATGTAAAAGGAGTAAACAAAAAAGGAGTTAACAAATAAGGAGTTAACATAAAAGAAGCAAACATAAAAGGAGTTAACAAAAAAAAAGGAGTTAACAAAAAAGGGGGAAACAAAAAAGGAGAAAAAAAACGAGTTAACAAAAAAGATGGAAATATAAAAGGAGTTAACAAAAAATGAGTAAAAAAAAGGAGTTAACGAAAAAGAAGCGAATATAAAAGAGGATAACAAAAAAGGAGCAAATATAAAAGGAGTTAAACAAAAAGGAGTTAAAAAAAAGGATCAAACAAAAAACGAGTAAAAAAAAAGAAGCAAATATAAAAGGAGTTAACAAAAAAGGAATAAACAAAAAAGGATTAATAAAAAGGAGTAAATAAAAAGGAAGCAAATATAAAACGAGTTAACAAAAAAGGAGTTAACAAAAAAAGTAAACAAAAAATAAGTTAACAAAAACGAAGCCAATATAAAAGAAGTTAACAAAAAAGGAGTAAACAAATAAGAAGTTAACAAAAAAGAAGCAAATATAAAAGGAGTTAACAAAAAAAGAGTTAACAAAAAAGGAGTAAACAAAAAAGAAGCAAATATAAAAGGAGTTAACAAAAAAGGAGTTAACAAATAAGGAGTTAACAAAAAGGAAGAGAACATAAAAGGAGTTAACAAAAAAGGAGTTAACAAAAAGAAGCAAATATAAAAGAAGTTAACAAAAAAGAAGAAAATATAAAAGGAGTTAACAAAAATGGAGTTAACAAAAAAGAAGCAAATATGAAAGGAGTTAACAAAAAAGGAGTAAACAAATAAGGATTTAACAAAAAAGAAGCAAATATAAAAGGAGTTAACAGAAAAAGAGTTAACAAAAAAGGAGTAAACAAAAAAGAAGCAAATTTTAAAGGAGTTAACAAAAAAGGAGTTAACAAAAAAGGATTTAACAAATAAGGAGTTAACAAAAAAGAAGCAAATATAAAAGGAGTTAACAAAAAAGGAGTTAACAAAAAGAAGCAAATATAATAGTAGTTAACAAAAAAGAAGAAAATATTAAATGAGTTAACAAAAAAGGAGTTACCAAATGAGGAGTTATCAAAAAAGGAGTTAGCAAAAAGAGGCAAATATAAAAGGAGTTAAAACAAAAAAGAAGAAAATATAAAAGGAGTTAACAAAATATGAGTTCCCAAATGAGGAGTAAACAAAAAAGAGTTAACAAAAAAGTAGCAAATGTAAAAGGAGCTAACAAAAAAGGAGTAAACAAAAATGGAGTTAACAAAAAAGATGAATATATAAAAGGAGGAAACAAAAAAGGAGTTAACAAAAAAGGAGTACCAAAAAAGAATAAAATATAAAAGGAGCTAACAAAAAAGGAGTTAACAAAAAAGGATTAAGCAAAAAAGGATTTAACAAAAAAAAAGCAAATATAAAAGGAGTTAACAAAAAATGAGTTAACAAGAAAGGGGTAAACAAAAAAGGAGTAACAAAAAGAAGCAAATATATAAGAAGTTAACAAAAAAGGAGTTATCTAAAGAAGTATACAAAAAAGGAGTTAACAAAAAAGAAGCAAATATAAAGGAGTTAACAAAAAAAGAGTAAACAAAAAAGGATGAAACAAAAAAGGAGTAAAAAAAAGAAGCAAATATAAAAGAAGTTAACAAAAAAGAAGGTTTAATAGAAGGAGTTAACAAAAAAGGAGTTAACAAATAAGGAGTTAACACAATAGAAGAAAACATAAAAGGAGTTAACAAAAAAAGAGTTAACAAAATAGGAGTTAACAAAAAAGGAGTAAAAAAAGGAGTAAACAAAAAAGGAGTTAGCAAAAAAAGAGTTAACAGAAAAGAAGCAAATATAAAAGGAGTTACCAAAAAAGGAGTTGACAAAAAAGAAGCAAATATAAAAGGAGTAAACAAAAAAGAAGCAAATATAAAAGGAGTTAACAAAAAAGAAGTTGACAAAAAACAAGCAAATATAAAAGGAATTAACAAAAAAGGAGTTAACAAATAGAGAGGTAACAAAAAAGAAGCAACATTAAAGGAGTTAACAATAAAAGAGTTAATTAAAAAGGAGTTAATAAAAAAGAAGCAAATATAAAAGGAGTTAACAAAGAAGGAGTTAACAAAAAAGATGTACACAAAAAAAGAGTAAACAAAAAAAGGACTTAACAAAAAGAAGCAAATATAAAAGAAGTTAACAAAAAAGAAGCAAATATTAAAGGAGTTAACAAAAAAGGAGTAAACAAAAAAGAAGTAAGCAAAAAAGGAGTTAACAAAAAAGATGCAAATATAACAGGAGTAAACAAAAAAGGAGTTAACAAAAAAGGAATCATCAAAAAAGAAGCAAATATAAAAGGAGTTAACAAAAAGATGCAAATATAAAAGGAGTAAACAAAAAAGGAGTTAACAAAAAAGGAATCATCAAAAAAGAAGCAAATATAAAAGGACTTAACAAAAAGAAGCAAATATAGAAGAAGTTAACAAAAAAGAGGAAAAAATAAAAGGAGTTAACAAAAAAGGAGATACCAAATGAGGAGTTAACAAAAGAGGAGTTAACAAAAAGAAGCAAATATAAAAGGAGTTAACAATAAAGAAGAAAATATATAAGGAGTTAAAAAACAGGAGTTGCCAAATGAGGAGAAAACAAAAAAGGAGTTAACAAAAAAAAGCAAATATAAAAGGTGTTAACAAAAAAGGAGTAAACAAAAAAGGAGTAAACAAAAAAGGAGTAAACAAAAAAGGAGTAAACAAAAAAGATGGATATATATAAAAGGAGTAAACAAAAAATGAGTAAACAAAAAAAGAGTTAACAAAAAAGGGGGAAACAAAAAAGGAGAAAAAAAACGAGTTAACAAAAAAGATGGAAATATAAAAGGAGTTAACAAAAAAGGAGTTAACAAAAAATGAGTAAAAAAAAGGAGTTAACGAAAAAGAAGCAAATATAAAAGAGGATAACAAAAAAGGAGCAAATATAAAAGGAGTTAAACAAAAAGGAGTTAACAAAAAAGGAGTAAACAAAAAACGAGTAAACAAAAAAGAAGCAAATATAAAAGGAGTTAACAATAAAGGAATAAACAAAAAAGGATTAAAAAAAAGGAGTAAATAAAAAGGAAAAAAATATAAAACGAGTTAACAAAAAAGGAGTTAACAAAAAAAGTAAACAAAAAAGGAGTTAACAAAAACGAAGCCAATATAAAAGAAGTTAACAAAAAAGGAGTAAACAAATAAGAAGTTAACAAAAAAGAAGCAAATATAAAAGGAGTTAACAAAAAAAGAGTTAACAAAAAAGGAGTAAACAAAAAAGAAGCAAATATAAAAGGAGTTAAAACAAAAAAGAAGAAAATATAAAAGGAGTTAACAAAATATGAGTTCCCAAATGAGGAGTAAACAAAAAAAGAGTTAACAAAAAAGTAGCAAATGTAAAAGGAGCTAAAAAAAAAAGGAGTAAACAAAAATGGAGTTAACAAAAAAGATGAATATATAAAAGGTGGAAACAAAAAAGGAGTTAACAAAAAAGGAGTACCAAAAAAGAAGCAAATATAAAAGGAGCTAACAAAAAAGGAGTTAACAAAAAAGGATTAAGCAAAAAAGGATTTAACAAAAAAAAAGCAAATATAAAAGGAGTTAACAAAAAATGAGTTAACAAAAAAGGGGTAAACAAAAAAGGAGTAACAAAAAGAAGCAAATATATAAGAAGTTAACAAAAAAGGAGTTATCTAAAGAAGTATACAAAAAAGGAGTTAACAAAAAAGAAGCAAATATAAAGGAGTTAACAAAAAAAGAGTAAACAAAAAAGGATGAAACAAAAAAGGAGTAAAAAAAAGAAGCAAATATAAAAGGAATTAACAAAAAAGAAGGTTTAATAGAAGGAGTTAACAAAAAAGGAGTTAACAAATAAGGAGTTAACACAATAGAAGAAAACATAAAAGGAGTTAACAAAAAAAGAGTTAACAAAATAGGAGTTAACAAAAAAGGAGTAAAAAAAGGAGTAAACAAAAAAGGAGTTAGCAAAAAAAGAGTTAACAAAAAAGAAGCAAATATAAAAGGAGTTACCAAAAAAGGAGTTGACAAAAAAGAAGCAAATATAAAAGGAGTAATTAAAAAAGAAGCAAATATAAAAGGAGTTAACAAAAAAGGAGTTGACAAAAAACAAGCAAATATAAAAGGAATTAACAAAAAAGGAGTTATCAAATAGAGAGGTAACAAAAAAGAAGCAAACATAAAAGTAGTTAACAATGAAAGAGTTAACTAAAAAGGAGTTAATAAAAAAGAAGCAAATATAAAAGGAGTTAACAAAAAAGGAGTTAACAAAAAAGATGTACACAAAAAAAGAGTAAACAAAAAAGGACTTAACAAAAAAGAAGCGAATATAAAAGAAGTTAACAAAAAAGAATCAAAAATAAAAGGAGTTAAAAAAAAGGAGTTAACAAAAAAGGAGTTAACAAAAAAGGAGTAAACAAAAAACGAGCAAATAAAAAAGAAGTTAACAAAAAAGGAGCAAATAAAAAAGGTGTTAACAAAAAAGGAGTTACAAAAAAGGAGGAACCAATATGAAGTTTACAAAAAAGAAGCAAATATAAAAGGTGTTAACAAAAAATGAGTTAACAAAAAAGGAGTAAACAAAAAAGAAGCAAATATAAAAGGAGTTAACAAAAAAGGAGTTAACAAATAAGGAGTTAACAAAAAAGAAGAGAACATAAAAGGAGTTAACAAAAAAGGAGTTAACAAAAAGAAGCAAATATAAAAGAAGTTAACAAAAAAGAAGAAAATATAAAAGGAGTTAACAAAAATGGAGTTAACAAAAAAGAAGCAAATATGAAAGGAGTTAACAAAAAAGGAGTAAACAAATAAGGATTTAACAAAAAAGAAGCAAATATAAAAGGAGTTAACAGAAAAAGAGTTAACAAAAAAGGAGTAAACAAAAAAGAAGCAAATTTTAAAGGAGTTAACAAAAAAGGAGTTAACAAAAAAGGATTTAACAAATAAGGAGTTAACAAAAAAGAAGCAAATATAAAAGGAGTTAACAAAAAAGGAGTTAACAAAAAGAAGCAAATATAATAGTAGTTAACAAAAAAGAAGAAAATATTAAATGAGTTAACAAAAAAGGAGTTACCAAATGAGGAGTTATCAAAAAAGGAGTTAGCAAAAAGAGGCAAATATAAAAGGAGTTAAAACAAAAAAGAAGAAAATATAAAAGGAGTTAACAAAATATGAGTTCCCAAATGAGGAGTAAACAAAAAAGAGTTAACAAAAAAGTAGCAAATGTAAAAGGAGCTAACAAAAAAGGAGTAAACAAAAATGGAGTTAACAAAAAAGATGAATATATAAAAGGAGGAAACAAAAAAGGAGTTAACAAAAAAGGAGTACCAAAAAATAATAAAATATAAAAGGAGCTAACAAAAAAGGAGTTAACAAAAAAGGATTAAGCAAAAAAGGATTTAACAAAAAAAAAGCAAATATAAAAGGAGTTAACAAAAAATGAGTTAACAAGAAAGGGGTAAACAAAAAAGGAGTAACAAAAAGAAGCAAATATATAAGAAGTTAACAAAAAAGGAGTTATCTAAAGAAGTATACAAAAAAGGAGTTAACAAAAAAGAAGCAAATATAAAAGAGTTAACAAAAAAAGAGTAAACAAAAAAGGATGAAACAAAAAAGGAGTAAAAAAAAGAAGCAAATATAAAAGAAGTTAACAAAAAAGAAGGTTTAATAGAAGGAGTTAACAAAAAAGGAGTTAACAAATAAGGAGTTAACACAATAGAAGAAAACATAAAAGGAGTTAACAAAAAAAGAGTTAACAAAATAGGAGTTAACAAAAAAGGAGTAAAAAAAGGAGTAAACAAAAAAGGAGTTAGCAAAAAAAGAGTTAACAAAAAAGAAGCAAATATAAAAGGAGTTACCAAAAAAGGAGTTGACAAAAAAGAAGCAAATATAAAAGGAGTAAACAAAAAAGAAGCAAATATAAAAGGAGTTAACAAAAAAGAAGTTGACAAAAAACAAGCAAATATAAAAGGAATTAACAAAAAAGGAGTTAACAAATAGAGAGGTAACAAAAAAGAAGCAACATTAAAGGAGTTAACAATAAAAGAGTTAATTAAAAAGGAGTTAATAAAAAAGAAGCAAATATAAAAGGAGTTAACAAAGAAGGAGTTAACAAAAAAGATGTACACAAAAAAAGAGTAAACAAAAAAAGGACTTAACAAAAAGAAGCAAATATAAAAGAAGTTAACAAAAAAGAAGCAAATATTAAAGGAGTTAACAAAAAAGGAGTAAACAAAAAAGGAGTAAGCAAAAAAGGAGTTAACAAAAAAGATGCAAATATAACAGGAGTAAACAAAAAAGGAGTTAACAAAAAAGGAATCATCAAAAAAGAAGCAAATATAAAAGGAGTTAACAAAAAGATGCAAATATAAAAGGAGTAAACAAAAAAGGAGTTAACAAAAAAGGAATCATCAAAAAAGAAGCAAATATAAAAGGACTTAACAAAAAGAAGCAAATATAGAAGAAGTTAACAAAAAAGAGGAAAAAATAAAAGGAGTTAACAAAAAAGGAGATACCAAATGAGGAGTTAACAAAAGAGGAGTTAACAAAAAGAAGCAAATATAAAAGGAGTTAACAATAAAGAAGAAAATATATAAGGAGTTAACAAAACAGGAGTTGCCAAATGAGGAGAAAACAAAAAAGGAGTTAACAAAAAAAAGCAAATATAAAAGGTGTTAACAAAAAAGGAGTAAACAAAAAAGGAGTAAACAAAAAAGGAGTAAACAAAAAAGGAGTAAACAAAAAAGATGGATATATATAAAAGGAGTAAACAAAAAAGGAGTAAACAAAAAAAGAATTAACAAAAAAGGGGGAAACAAAAAAGGAGAAAAAAAACGAGTTAACAAAAAAGATGGAAATATAAAAGGAGTTAACAAAAAAGGAGTTAACAAAAAATGAGTAAAAAAAAGGAGTTAACGAAAAAGAAGCAAATATAAAAGAGGATAACAAAAAAGGAGCAAATATAAAAGGAGTTAAACAAAAAGGAGTTAACAAAAAAGGAGTAAACAAAAAACGAGTAAACAAAAAAGAAGCAAATATAAAAGGAGTTAACAATAAAGGAATAAACAAAAAAGGATTAAAAAAAAGGAGTAAATAAAAAGGAAGCAAATATAAAACGAGTTAACAAAAAAGGAGTTAACAAAAAAAGTAAACAAAAAAGGAGTTAACAAAAACGAAGCCAATATAAAAGAAGTTAACAAAAAAGGAGTAAACAAATAAGAAGTTAACAAAAAAGAAGCAAATATAAAAGGAGTTAACAAAAAAAGAGTTAACAAAAAAGGAGTAAACAAAAAAGAAGCAAATATAAAAGGAGTTAAAACAAAAAAGAAGAAAATATAAAAGGAGTTAACAAAATATGAGTTCCCAAATGAGGAGTAAACAAAAAAAGAGTTAACAAAAAAGTAGCAAATGTAAAAGGAGCTAAAAAAAAAGGAGTAAACAAAAATGGAGTTAACAAAAAAGATGAATATATAAAAGGTGGAAACAAAAAAGGAGTTAACAAAAAAGGAGTACCAAAAAAGAAGCAAATATAAAAGGAGCTAACAAAAAAGGAGTTAACAAAAAAGGATTAAGCAAAAAAGGATTTAACAAAAAAAAAGCAAATATAAAAGGAGTTAACAAAAAATGAGTTAACAAAAAAGGGGTAAACAAAAAAGAAGTAACAAAAAGAAGCAAATATATAAGAAATTAACAAAAAAGGAGTTGCCAAATGAGGAGAAAACAAAAAAGGAGTTAACAAAAAAAAGCAAATATAAAAGGTGTTAACAAAAAAGGAGTAAACAAAAAAGGAGTAAACAAAAAAGATGGATATATATAAAAGGAGTAAACAAAAAAGGAGTAAACAAAAAAAGAGTTAACAAAAAAGGGGGAAACAAAAAAGGAGAAAAAAAACGAGTTAACAAAAAAGATGGAAATATAAAAGGAGTTAACAAAAAAGGAGTTAACAAAAAATGAGTAAAAAAAAGGAGTTAACGAAAAAGAAGCAAATATAAAAGAGGATAACAAAAAAGGAGCAAATATAAAAGGAGTTAAACAAAAAGGAGTTAACAAAAAAGGAGTAAACAAAAAACGAGTAAACAAAAAAGAAGCAAATATAAAAGGAGTTAACAATAAAGGAATAAACAAAAAAGGATTAAAAAAAAGGAGTAAATAAAAAGGAAGCAAATATAAAACGAGTTAACAAAAAAGGAGTTAACAAAAAAAGTAAACAAAAAAGGAGTTAACAAAAACGAAGCCAATATAAAAGAAGTTAACAAAAAAGGAATAAACAAATAAGAAGTTAACAAAAAAGAAGCAAATATAAAAGGAGTTAACAAAAAAAGAGTTAACAAAAAAGGAGTAAACAAAAAAGAAGCAAATATAAAAGGAGTTAACAAAAAAGGAGTTAACAAATAAGGAGTTAACAAAAAAGAAGAGAACATAAAAGGAGTTAACAAAAAAGGAGTTAACAAAAAGAAGCAAATATAAAAGAAGTTAACAAAAAAGAAGAAAATATAAAAGGAGTTAACAAAAATGGAGTTAACAAAAAAGAAGCAAATATGAAAGGAGTTAACAAAAAAGGAGTAAACAAATAAGGATTTAACAAAAAAGAAGCAAATATAAAAGGAGTTAACAGAAAAAGAGTTAACAAAAAAGGAGTAAACAAAAAAGAAGCAAATTTTAAAGGAGTTAACAAAAAAGGAGTTAACAAAAAAGGATTTAACAAATAAGGAGTTAACAAAAAAGAAGCAAATATAAAAGGAGTTAACAAAAAAGGAGTTAACAAAAAGAAGCAAATATAATAGTAGTTAACAAAAAAGAAGAAAATATTAAATGAGTTAACAAAAAAGGAGTTACCAAATGAGGAGTTATCAAAAAAGGAGTTAGCAAAAAGAGGCAAATATAAAAGGAGTTAAAACAAAAAAGAAGAAAATATAAAAGGAGTTAACAAAATATGAGTTCCCAAATGAGGAGTAAACAAAAAAGAGTTAACAAAAAAGTAGCAAATGTAAAAGGAGCTAACAAAAAAGGAGTAAACAAAAATGGAGTTAACAAAAAAGATGAATATATAAAAGGTGGAAACAAAAAAGGAGTTAACAAAAAAGGAGTACCAAAAAAGAAGCAAATATAAAAGGAGCTAACAAAAAAGGAGTTAACAAAAAAGGATTAAGCAAAAAAGGATTTAACAAAAAAAAAGCAAATATAAAAGGAGTTAACAAAAAATGAGTTAACAAAAAAGGGGTAAACAAAAAAGGAGTAACAAAAAGAAGCAAATATATAAGAAGTTAACAAAAAAGGAGTTATCTAAAGAAGTATACAAAAAAGGAGTTAACAAAAAAGAAGCAAATATAAAGGAGTTAACAAAAAAAGAGTAAACAAAAAAGGATGAAACAAAAAAGGAGTAAAAAAAAGAAGCAAATATAAAAGGAATTAACAAAAAAGAAGGTTTAATAGAAGGAGTTAACAAAAAAGGAGTTAACAAATAAGGAGTTAACACAATAGAAGAAAACATAAAAGGAGTTAACAAAAAAAGAGTTAACAAAATAGGAGTTAACAAAAAAGGAGTAAAAAAAGGAGTAAACAAAAAAGGAGTTAGCAAAAAAAGAGTTAACAAAAAAGAAGCAAATATAAAAGGAGTTACCAAAAAAGGAGTTGACAAAAAAGAAGCAAATATAAAAGGAGTAATTAAAAAAGAAGCAAATATAAAAGGAGTTAACAAAAAAGGAGTTGACAAAAAACAAGCAAATATAAAAGGAATTAACAAAAAAGGAGTTATCAAATAGAGAGGTAACAAAAAAGAAGCAAACATAAAAGTAGTTAACAATGAAAGAGTTAACTAAAAAGGAGTTAATAAAAAAGAAGCAAATATAAAAGGAGTTAACAAAAAAGGAGTTAACAAAAAAGATGTACACAAAAAAAGAGTAAACAAAAAAGGACTTAACAAAAAAGAAGCGAATATAAAAGAAGTTAACAAAAAAGAATCAAAAATAAAAGGAGTTAAAAAAAAGGAGTTAACAAAAAAGGAGTTAACAAAAAAGGAGTAAACAAAAAACGAGCAAATAAAAAAGAAGTTAACAAAAAAGGAGCAAATAAAAAAGGTGTTAACAAAAAAGGAGTTACAAAAAAGGAGGAACCAATATGAAGTTTACAAAAAAGAAGCAAATATAAAAGGTGTTAACAAAAAATGAGTTAACAAAAAAGGAGTAAACAAAAAAGAAGCAAATATAAAAGGAGTTAACAAAAAAGGAGTTAACAAATAAGGAGTTAACAAAAAAGAAGAGAACATAAAAGGAGTTAACAAAAAAGGAGTTAACAAAAAGAAGCAAATATAAAAGAAGTTAACAAAAAAGAAGAAAATATAAAAGGAGTTAACAAAAAAGGAGTTAACAAAAAAGAAGCAAATATGAAAGGAGTTAACAAAAAAGGAGTAAACAAATAAGGATTTAACAAAAAAGAAGCAAATATAAAAGGAGTTAACAGAAAAAGAGTTAACAAAAAAGGAGTAAACAAAAAAGAAGCAAATTTTAAAGGAGTTAACAAAAAAGGAGTTAACAAAAAAGGATTTAACAAATAAGGAGTTAACAAAAAAGAAGCAAATATAAAAGGAGTTAACAAAAAAGGAGTTAACAAAAAGAAGCAAATATAATAGTAGTTAACAAAAAAGAAGAAAATATTAAATGAGTTAACAAAAAAGGAGTTACCAAATGAGGAGTTATCAAAAAAGGAGTTAGCAAAAAGAGGCAAATATAAAAGGAGTTAAAACAAAAAAGAAGAAAATATAAAAGGAGTTAACAAAATATGAGTTCCCAAATGAGGAGTAAACAAAAAAGAGTTAACAAAAAAGTAGCAAATGTAAAAGGAGCTAACAAAAAAGGAGTAAACAAAAATGGAGTTAACAAAAAAGATGAATATATAAAAGGAGGAAACAAAAAAGGAGTTAACAAAAAAGGAGTACCAAAAAAGAATAAAATATAAAAGGAGCTAACAAAAAAGGAGTTAACAAAAAAGGATTAAGCAAAAAAGGATTTAACAAAAAAAAAGCAAATATAAAAGGAGTTAACAAAAAATGAGTTAACAAGAAAGGGGTAAACAAAAAAGGAGTAACAAAAAGAAGCAAATATATAAGAAGTTAACAAAAAAGGAGTTATCTAAAGAAGTATACAAAAAAGGAGTTAACAAAAAAGAAGCAAATATAAAGGAGTTAACAAAAAAAGAGTAAACAAAAAAGGATGAAACAAAAAAGGAGTAAAAAAAAGAAGCAAATATAAAAGAAGTTAACAAAAAAGAAGGTTTAATAGAAGGAGTTAACAAAAAAGGAGTTAACAAATAAGGAGTTAACACAATAGAAGAAAACATAAAAGGAGTTAACAAAAAAAGAGTTAACAAAATAGGAGTTAACAAAAAAGGAGTAAAAAAAGGAGTAAACAAAAAAGGAGTTAGCAAAAAAAGAGTTAACAAAAAAGAAGCAAATATAAAAGGAGTTACCAAAAAAGGAGTTGACAAAAAAGAAGCAAATATAAAAGGAGTAAACAAAAAAGAAGCAAATATAAAAGGAGTTAACAAAAAAGAAGTTGACAAAAAACAAGCAAATATAAAAGGAATTAACAAAAAAGGAGTTAACAAATAGAGAGGTAACAAAAAAGAAGCAACATTAAAGGAGTTAACAATAAAAGAGTTAATTAAAAAGGAGTTAATAAAAAAGAAGCAAATATAAAAGGAGTTAACAAAGAAGGAGTTAACAAAAAAGATGTACACAAAAAAAGAGTAAACAAAAAAAGGACTTAACAAAAAGAAGCAAATATAAAAGAAGTTAACAAAAAAGAAGCAAATATTAAAGGAGTTAACAAAAAAGGAGTAAACAAAAAAGGAGTAAGCAAAAAAGGAGTTAACAAAAAAGATGCAAATATAACAGGAGTAAACAAAAAAGGAGTTAACAAAAAAGGAATCATCAAAAAAGAAGCAAATATAAAAGGAGTTAACAAAAAGATGCAAATATAAAAGGAGCAAACAAAAAAGGAGTTAACAAAAAAGGAATCATCAAAAAAGAAGCAAATATAAAAGGACTTAACAAAAAGAAGCAAATATAGAAGAAGTTAACAAAAAAGAGGAAAAAATAAAAGGAGTTAACAAAAAAGGAGATACCAAATGAGGAGTTAACAAAAGAGGAGTTAACAAAAAGAAGCAAATATAAAAGGAGTTAACAATAAAGAAGAAAATATATAAGGAGTTAACAAAACAGGAGTTGCCAAATGAGGAGAAAACAAAAAAGGAGTTAACAAAAAAAAGCAAATATAAAAGGTGTTAACAAAAAAGGAGTAAACAAAAAAGGAGTAAACAAAAAAGGAGTAAACAAAAAAGGAGTAAACAAAAAAGATGGATATATATAAAAGGAGTAAACAAAAAAGGAGTAAACAAAAAAAGAGTTAACAAAAAAGGGGGAAACAAAAAAGGAGAAAAAAAACGAGTTAACAAAAAAGATGGAAATATAAAAGGAGTTAACAAAAAAGGAGTTAACAAAAAATGAGTAAAAAAAAGGAGTTAACGAAAAAGAAGCAAATATAAAAGAGGATAACAAAAAAGGAGCAAATATAAAAGGAGTTAAACAAAAAGGAGTTAACAAAAAAGGAGTAAACAAAAAACGAGTAAACAAAAAAGAAGCAAATATAAAAGGAGTTAACAATAAAGGAATAAACAAAAAAGGATTAAAAAAAAGGAGTAAATAAAAAGGAAGCAAATATAAAACGAGTTAACAAAAAAGGAGTTAACAAAAAAAGTAAACAAAAAAGGAGTTAACAAAAACGAAGCCAATATAAAAGAAGTTAACAAAAAAGGAGTAAACAAATAAGAAGTTAACAAAAAAGAAGCAAATATAAAAGGAGTTAACAAAAAAAGAGTTAACAAAAAAGGAGTAAACAAAAAAGAAGCAAATATAAAAGGAGTTAAAACAAAAAAGACGAAAATATAAAAGGAGTTAACAAAATATGAGTTCCCAAATGAGGAGTAAACAAAAAAAGAGTTAACAAAAAAGTAGCAAATGTAAAAGGAGCTAAAAAAAAAGGAGTAAACAAAAATGGAGTTAACAAAAAAGATGAATATATAAAAGGTGGAAACAAAAAAGGAGTTAACAAAAAAGGAGTACCAAAGAAGAAGCAAATATAAAAGGAGCTAACAAAAAAGGAGTTAACAAAAAAGGATTAAGCAAAAAAGGATTTAACAAAAAAAAAGCAAATATAAAAGGAGTTAACAAAAAATGAGTTAACAAAAAAGGGGTAAACAAAAAAGGAGTAACAAAAAGAAGCAAATATATAAGAAATTAACAAAAAAGGAGTTGCCAAATGAGGAGAAAACAAAAAAGGAGTTAACAAAAAAAAGCAAATATAAAAGGTGTTAACAAAAAAGGAGTAAACAAAAAAGGAGTAAACAAAAAAGGAGTAAACAAAAAAGGAGTAAACAAAAAAGATGGATATATATAAAAGGAGTAAACAAAAAAGGAGTAAACAAAAAAAGAGTTAACAAAAAAGGGGGAAACAAAAAAGGAGAAAAAAAACGAGTTAACAAAAAAGATGGAAATATAAAAGGAGTTAACAAAAAAGGAGTTAACAAAAAATGAGTAAAAAAAAGGAGTTAACGAAAAAGAAGCAAATATAAAAGAGGATAACAAAAAAGGAGCAAATATAAAAGGAGTTAAACAAAAAGGAGTTAACAAAAAAGGAGTAAACAAAAAACGAGTAAACAAAAAAGAAGCAAATATAAAAGGAGTTAACAATAAAAGAATAAACAAAAAAGGATTAAAAAAAAGGAGTAAATAAAAAGGAAGCAAATATAAAACGAGTTAACAAAAAAGGAGTTAACAAAAAAAGTAAACAAAAAAGGAGTTAACAAAAACGAAGCCAATATAAAAGAAGTTAACAAAAAAGGAATAAACAAATAAGAAGTTAACAAAAAAGAAGCAAATATAAAAGGAGTTAACAAAAAAAGAGTTAACAAAAAAGGAGTAAACAAAAAAGAAGCAAATATAAAAGGAGTTAACAAAAAAGGAGTTAACAAATAAGGAGTTAACAAAAAAGAAGAGAACATAAAAGGAGTTAACAAAAAAGGAGTTAACAAAAAGAAGCAAATATAAAAGAAGTTAACAAAAAAGAAGAAAATATAAAAGGAGTTAACAAAAATGGAGTTAACAAAAAAGAAGCAAATATGAAAGGAGTTAACAAAAAAGGAGTAAACAAATAAGGATTTAACAAAAAAGAAGCAAATATAAAAGGAGTTAACAGAAAAAGAGTTAACAAAAAAGGAGTAAACAAAAAAGAAGCAAATTTTAAAGGAGTTAACAAAAAAGGAGTTAACAAAAAAGGATTTAACAAATAAGGAGTTAACAAAAAAGAAGCAAATATAAAAGGAGTTAACAAAAAAGGAGTTAACAAAAAGAAGCAAATATAATAGTAGTTAACAAAAAAGAAGAAAATATTAAATGAGTTAACAAAAAAGGAGTTACCAAATGAGGAGTTATCAAAAAAGGAGTTAGCAAAAAGAGGCAAATATAAAAGGAGTTAAAACAAAAAAGAAGAAAATATAAAAGGAGTTAACAAAATATGAGTTCCCAAATGAGGAGTAAACAAAAAAGAGTTAACAAAAAAGTAGCAAATGTAAAAGGAGCTAACAAAAAAGGAGTAAACAAAAATGGAGTTAACAAAAAAGATGAATATATAAAAGGTGGAAACAAAAAAGGAGTTAACAAAAAAGGAGTACCAAAAAAGGAGCAAATATAAAAGGAGCTAACAAAAAAGGAGTTAACAAAAAAGGATTAAGCAAAAAAGGATTTAACAAAAAAAAAGCAAATATAAAAGGAGTTAACAAAAAATGAGTTAACAAAAAAGGGGTAAACAAAAAAGGAGTAACAAAAAGAAGCAAATATATAAGAAGTTAACAAAAAAGGAGTTATCTAAAGAAGTATACAAAAAAGGAGTTAACAAAAAAGAAGCAAATATAAAGGAGTTAACAAAAAAAGAGTAAACAAAAAAGGATGAAACAAAAAAGGAGTAAAAAAAAGAAGCAAATATAAAAGGAATTAACAAAAAAGAAGGTTTAATAGAAGGAGTTAACAAAAAAGGAGTTAACAAATAAGGAGTTAACACAATAGAAGAAAACATAAAAGGAGTTAACAAAAAAAGAGTTAACAAAATAGGAGTTAACAAAAAAGGAGTAAAAAAAGGAGTAAACAAAAAAGGAGTTAGCAAAAAAAGAGTTAACAAAAAAGAAGCAAATATAAAAGGAGTTACCAAAAAAGGAGTTGACAAAAAAGAAGCAAATATAAAAGGAGTAATTAAAAAAGAAGCAAATATAAAAGGAGTTAACAAAAAAGGAGTTGACAAAAAACAAGCAAATATAAAAGGAATTAACAAAAAAGGAGTTATCAAATAGAGAGGTAACAAAAAAGAAGCAAACATAAAAGTAGTTAACAATGAAAGAGTTAACTAAAAAGGAGTTAATAAAAAAGAAGCAAATATAAAAGGAGTTAACAAAAAAGGAGTTAACAAAAAAGATGTACACAAAAAAAGAGTAAACAAAAAAGGACTTAACAAAAAAGAAGCGAATATAAAAGAAGTTGAAAAAAAGAATCAAAAATAAAAGGAGTTAAAAAAAAGGAGTTAACAAAAAAGGAGTTAACAAAAAAGGAGTAAACAAAAAACGAGCAAATAAAAAAGAAGTTAACAAAAAAGGAGCAAATAAAAAAGGTGTTAACAAAAAAGGAGTTACAAAAAAGGAGGAACCAATATGAAGTTTACAAAAAAGAAGCAAATATAAAAGGTGTTAACAAAAAATGAGTTAACAAAAAAGGAGTAAACAAAAAAGAAGCAAATATAAAAGGAGTTAACAAAAAAGGAGTTAACAAATAAGGAGTTAACAAAAAAGAAGAGAACATAAAAGGAGTTAACAAAAAAGGAGTTAACAAAAAGAAGCAAATATAAAAGAAGTTAACAAAAAAGAAGAAAATATAAAAGGAGTTAACAAAAAAGGAGTTAACAAAAAAGAAGCAAATATGAAAGGAGTTAACAAAAAAGGAGTAAACAAATAAGGATTTAACAAAAAAGAAGCAAATATAAAAGGAGTTAACAGAAAAAGAGTTAACAAAAAAGGAGTAAACAAAAAAGAAGCAAATTTTAAAGGAGTTAACAAAAAAGGAGTTAACAAAAAAGGATTTAACAAATAAGGAGTTAACAAAAAAGAAGCAAATATAAAAGGAGTTAACAAAAAAGGAGTTAACAAAAAGAAGCAAATATAATAGTAGTTAACAAAAAAGAAGAAAATATTAAATGAGTTAACAAAAAAGGAGTTACCAAATGAGGAGTTATCAAAAAAGGAGTTAGCAAAAAGAGGCAAATATAAAAGGAGTTAAAACAAAAAAGAAGAAAATATAAAAGGAGTTAACAAAATATGAGTTCCCAAATGAGGAGTAAACAAAAAAGAGTTAACAAAAAAGTAGCAAATGTAAAAGGAGCTAACAAAAAAGGAGTAAACAAAAATGGAGTTAACAAAAAAGATGAATATATAAAAGGAGGAAACAAAAAAGGAGTTAACAAAAAAGGAGTACCAAAAAAGAATAAAATATAAAAGGAGCTAACAAAAAAGGAGTTAACAAAAAAGGATTAAGCAAAAAAGGATTTAACAAAAAAAAAGCAAATATAAAAGGAGTTAACAAAAAATGAGTTAACAAGAAAGGGGTAAACAAAAAAGGAGTAACAAAAAGAAGCAAATATATAAGAAGTTAACAAAAAAGGAGTTATCTAAAGAAGTATACAAAAAAGGAGTTAACAAAAAAGAAGCAAATATAAAGGAGTTAACAAAAAAAGAGTAAACAAAAAAGGATGAAACAAAAAAGGAGTAAAAAAAAGAAGCAAATATAAAAGAAGTTAACAAAAAAGAAGGTTTAATAGAAGGAGTTAACAAAAAAGGAGTTAACAAATAAGGAGTTAACACAATAGAAGAAAACATAAAAGGAGTTAACAAAAAAAGAGTTAACAAAATAGGAGTTAACAAAAAAGGAGTAAAAAAAGGAGTAAACAAAAAAGGAGTTAGCAAAAAAAGAGTTAACAAAAAAGAAGCAAATATAAAAGGAGTTACCAAAAAAGGAGTTGACAAAAAAGAAGCAAATATAAAAGGAGTAAACAAAAAAGAAGCAAATATAAAAGGAGTTAACAAAAAAGAAGTTGACAAAAAACAAGCAAATATAAAAGGAATTAACAAAAAAGGAGTTAACAAATAGAGAGGTAACAAAAAAGAAGCAACATTAAAGGAGTTAACAATAAAAGAGTTAATTAAAAAGGAGTTAATAAAAAAGAAGCAAATATAAAAGGAGTTAACAAAGAAGGAGTTAACAAAAAAGATGTACACAAAAAAAGAGTAAACAAAAAAAGGACTTAACAAAAAGAAGCAAATATAAAAGAAGTTAACAAAAAAGAAGCAAATATTAAAGGAGTTAACAAAAAAGGAGTAAACAAAAAAGGAGTAAGCAAAAAAGGAGTTAACAAAAAAGATGCAAATATAACAGGAGTAAACAAAAAAGGAGTTAACAAAAAAGGAATCATCAAAAAAGAAGCAAATATAAAAGGAGTTAACAAAAAGATGCAAATATAAAAGGAGTAAACAAAAAAGGAGTTAACAAAAAAGGAATCATCAAAAAAGAAGCAAATATAAAAGGACTTAACAAAAAGAAGCAAATATAGAAGAAGTTAACAAAAAAGAGGAAAAAATAAAAGGAGTTAACAAAAAAGGAGATACCAAATGAGGAGTTAACAAAAGAGGAGTTAACAAAAAGAAGCAAATATAAAAGGAGTTAACAATAAAGAAGAAAATATATAAGGAGTTAACAAAACAGGAGTTGCCAAATGAGGAGAAAACAAAAAAGGAGTTAACAAAAAAAAGCAAATATAAAAGGTGTTAACAAAAAAGGAGTAAACAAAAAAGGAGTAAACAAAAAAGGAGTAAACAAAAAAGGAGTAAACAAAAAAGATGGATATATATAAAAGGAGTAAACAAAAAAGGAGTAAACAAAAAAAGAGTTAACAAAAAAGGGGGAAACAAAAAAGGAGAAAAAAAACGAGTTAACAAAAAAGATGGAAATATAAAAGGAGTTAACAAAAAAGGAGTTAACAAAAAATGAGTAAAAAAAAGGAGTTAACGAAAAAGAAGCAAATATAAAAGAGGATAACAAAAAAGGAGCAAATATAAAAGGAGTTAAACAAAAAGGAGTTAACAAAAAAGGAGTAAACAAAAAACGAGTAAACAAAAAAGAAGCAAATATAAAAGGAGTTAACAATAAAGGAATAAACAAAAAAGGATTAAAAAAAAGGAGTAAATAAAAAGGAAGCAAATATAAAACGAGTTAACAAAAAAGGAGTTAACAAAAAAAGTAAACAAAAAAGGAGTTAACAAAAACGAAGCCAATATAAAAGAAGTTAACAAAAAAGGAGTAAACAAATAAGAAGTTAACAAAAAAGAAGCAAATATAAAAGGAGTTAACAAAAAAAGAGTTAACAAAAAAGGAGTAAACAAAAAAGAAGCAAATATAAAAGGAGTTAAAACAAAAAAGAAGAAAATATAAAAGGAGTTAACAAAATATGAGTTCCCAAATGAGGAGTAAACAAAAAAAGAGTTAACAAAAAAGTAGCAAATGTAAAAGGAGCTAAAAAAAAGGAGTAAACAAAAATGGAGTTAACAAAAAAGATGAATATATAAAAGGTGGAAACAAAAAAGGAGTTAACAAAAAAGGAGTACCAAAAAAGAAGCAAATATAAAAGGAGCTAACAAAAAAGGAGTTAACAAAAAAGGATTAAGCAAAAAAGGATTTAACAAAAAAAAAGCAAATATAAAAGGAGTTAACAAAAAATGAGTTAACAAAAAAGGGGTAAACAAAAAAGGAGTAACAAAAAGAAGCAAATATATAAGAAGTTAACAAAAAAGGAGTTATCTAAAGAAGTATACAAAAAAGGAGTTAACAAAAAAGAAGCAAATATAAAGGAGTTAACAAAAAAAGAGTAAACAAAAAAGGATGAAACAAAAAAGGAGTAAAAAAAAGAAGCAAATATAAAAGGAATTAACAAAAAAGAAGGTTTAATAGAAGGAGTTAACAAAAAAGGAGTTAACAAATAAGGAGTTAACACAATAGAAGAAAACATAAAAGGAGTTAACAAAAAAAGAGTTAACAAAATAGGAGTTAACAAAAAAGGAGTAAAAAAAGGAGTAAACAAAAAAGGAGTTAGCAAAAAAAGAGTTAACAAAAAAGAAGCAAATATAAAAGGAGTTACCAAAAAAGGAGTTGACAAAAAAGAAGCAAATATAAAAGGAGTAATTAAAAAAGAAGCAAATATAAAAGGAGTTAACAAAAAAGGAGTTGACAAAAAACAAGCAAATATAAAAGGAATTAACAAAAAAGGAGTTATCAAATAGAGAGGTAACAAAAAAGAAGCAAACATAAAAGTAGTTAACAATGAAAGAGTTAACTAAAAAGGAGTTAATAAAAAAGAAGCAAATATAAAAGGAGTTAACAAAAAAGGAGTTAACAAAAAAGATGTACACAAAAAAAGAGTAAACAAAAAAGGACTTAACAAAAAAGAAGCGAATATAAAAGAAGTTAACAAAAAAGAATCAAAAATAAAAGGAGTTAAAAAAAAGGAGTTAACAAAAAAGGAGTTAACAAAAAAGGAGTAAACAAAAAACGAGCAAATAAAAAAGAAGTTAACAAAAAAGGAGCAAATAAAAAAGGTGTTAACAAAAAAGGAGTTACAAAAAAGGAGGAACCAATATGAAGTTTACAAAAAAGAAGCAAATATAAAAGGTGTTAACAAAAAATGAGTTAACAAAAAAGGAGTAAACAAAAAAGAAGCAAATATAAAAGGAGTTAACAAAAAAGGAGTTAACAAATAAGGAGTTAACAAAAAAGAAGAGAACATAAAAGGAGTTAACAAAAAAGGAGTTAACAAAAAGAAGCAAATATAAAAGAAGTTAACAAAAAAGAAGAAAATATAAAAGGAGTTAACAAAAAAGGAGTTAACAAAAAAGAAGCAAATATGAAAGGAGTTAACAAAAAAGGAGTAAACAAATAAGGATTTAACAAAAAAGAAGCAAATATAAAAGGAGTTAACAGAAAAAGAGTTAACAAAAAAGGAGTAAACAAAAAAGAAGCAAATTTTAAAGGAGTTAACAAAAAAGGAGTTAACAAAAAAGGATTTAACAAATAAGGAGTTAACAAAAAAGGATTTAACAAATAAGGAGTTAACAAAAAAGAAGCAAATATAAAAGGAGTTAACAAAAAAGGAGTTAACAAAAAGAAGCAAATATAATAGTAGTTAACAAAAAAGAAGAAAATATTAAATGAGTTAACAAAAAAGGAGTTACCAAATGAGGAGTTATCAAAAAAGGAGTTAGCAAAAAGAGGCAAATATAAAAGGAGTTAAAACAAAAAAGAAGAAAATATAAAAGGAGTTAACAAAATATGAGTTCCCAAATGAGGAGTAAACAAAAAAGAGTTAACAAAAAAGTAGCAAATGTAAAAGGAGCTAACAAAAAAGGAGTAAACAAAAATGGAGTTAACAAAAAAGATGAATATATAAAAGGAGGAAACAAAAAAGGAGTTAACAAAAAAGGAGTACCAAAAAAGAATAAAATATAAAAGGAGCTAACAAAAAAGGAGTTAACAAAAAAGGATTAAGCAAAAAAGGATTTAACAAAAAAAAAGCAAATATAAAAGGAGTTAACAAAAAATGAGTTAACAAGAAAGGGGTAAACAAAAAAGGAGTAACAAAAAGAAGCAAATATATAAGAAGTTAACAAAAAAGGAGTTATCTAAAGAAGTATACAAAAAAGGAGTTAACAAAAAAGAAGCAAATATAAAGGAGTTAACAAAAAAAGAGTAAACAAAAAAGGATGAAACAAAAAAGGAGTAAAAAAAAGAAGCAAATATAAAAGAAGTTAACAAAAAAGACGGTTTAATAGAAGGAGTTAACAAAAAAGGAGTTAACAAATAAGGAGTTAACACAATAGAAGAAAACATAAAAGGAGTTAACAAAAAAAGAGTTAACAAAATAGGAGTTAACAAAAAAGGAGTAAAAAAAGGAGTAAACAAAAAAGGAGTTAGCAAAAAAAGAGTTAACAAAAAAGAAGCAAATATAAAAGGAGTTACCAAAAAAGGAGTTGACAAAAAAGAAGCAAATATAAAAGGAGTAAACAAAAAAGAAGCAAATATAAAAGGAGTTAACAAAAAAGAAGTTGACAAAAAACAAGCAAATATAAAAGGAATTAACAAAAAAGGAGTTAACAAATAGAGAGGTAACAAAAAAGAAGCAACATTAAAGGAGTTAACAATAAAAGAGTTAATTAAAAAGGAGTTAATAAAAAAGAAGCAAATATAAAAGGAGTTAACAAAGAAGGAGTTAACAAAAAAGATGTACACAAAAAAAGAGTAAACAAAAAAAGGACTTAACAAAAAGAAGCAAATATAAAAGAAGTTAACAAAAAAGAAGCAAATATTAAAGGAGTTAACAAAAAAGGAGTAAACAAAAAAGGAGTAAGCAAAAAAGGAGTTAACAAAAAAGATGCAAATATAACAGGAGTAAACAAAAAAGGAGTTAACAAAAAAGGAATCATCAAAAAAGAAGCAAATATAAAAGGAGTTAACAAAAAGATGCAAATATAAAAGGAGTAAACAAAAAAGGAGTTAACAAAAAAGGAATCATCAAAAAAGAAGCAAATATAAAAGGACTTAACAAAAAGAAGCAAATATAGAAGAAGTTAACAAAAAAGAGGAAAAAATAAAAGGAGTTAACAAAAAAGGAGATACCAAATGAGGAGTTAACAAAAGAGGAGTTAACAAAAAGAAGCAAATATAAAAGGAGTTAACAATAAAGAAGAAAATATATAAGGAGTTAAAAAAAAGGAGTTAACAAAAAAGGAGTTAACAAAAAAGGAGTAAACAAAAAACGAGCAAATAAAAAAGAAGTTAACAAAAAAGGAGCAAATAAAAAAGGTGTTAACAAAAAAGGAGTTACAAAAAAGGAGGAACCAATATGAAGTTTACAAAAAAGAAGCAAATATAAAAGGTGTTAACAAAAAATGAGTTAACAAAAAAGGAGTAAACAAAAAAGAAGCAAATATAAAAGGAGTTAACAAAAAAGGAGTTAACAAATAAGGAGTTAACAAAAAAGAAGAGAACATAAAAGGAGTTAACAAAAAAGGAGTTAACAAAAAGAAGCAAATATAAAAGAAGTTAACAAAAAAGAAGAAAATATAAAAGGAGTTAACAAAAAAGGAGTTAACAAAAAAGAAGCAAATATGAAAGGAGTTAACAAAAATGGAGTAAACAAATAAGGATTTAACAAAAAAGAAGCAAATATAAAAGGAGTTAACAGAAAAAGAGTTAACAAAAAAGGAGTAAACAAAAAAGAAGCAAATTTTAAAGGAGTTAACAAAAAAGGAGTTAACAAAAAAGGATTTAACAAATAAGGAGTTAACAAAAAAGAAGCAAATATAAAAGGAGTTAACAAAAAAGGAGTTAACAAAAAGAAGCAAATATAATAGTAGTTAACAAAAAAGAAGAAAATATTAAATGAGTTAACAAAAAAGGAGTTACCAAATGAGGAGTTATCAAAAAAGGAGTTAGCAAAAAGAGGCAAATATAAAAGGAGTTAAAACAAAAAAGAAGAAAATATAAAAGGAGTTAACAAAATATGAGTTCCCAAATGAGGAGTAAACAAAAAAGAGTTAACAAAAAAGTAGCAAATGTAAAAGGAGCTAACAAAAAAGGAGTAAACAAAAATGGAGTTAACAAAAAAGATGAATATATAAAAGGAGGAAACAAAAAAGGAGTTAACAAAAAAGGAGTACCAAAAAAGAATAAAATATAAAAGGAGCTAACAAAAAAGGAGTTAACAAAAAAGGATTAAGCAAAAAAGGATTTAACAAAAAAAAAGCAAATATAAAAGGAGTTAACAAAAAATGAGTTAACAAGAAAGGGGTAAACAAAAAAGGAGTAACAAAAAGAAGCAAATATATAAGAAGTTAACAAAAAAGGAGTTATCTAAAGAAGTATACAAAAAAGGAGTTAACAAAAAAGAAGCAAATATAAAGGAGTTAACAAAAAAAGAGTAAACAAAAAAGGATGAAACAAAAAAGGAGTAAAAAAAAGAAGCAAATATAAAAGAAGTTAACAAAAAAGAAGGTTTAATAGAAGGAGTTAACAAAAAAGGAGTTAACAAATAAGGAGTTAACACAATAGAAGAAAACATAAAAGGAGTTAACAAAAAAAGAGTTAACAAAATAGGAGTTAACAAAAAAGGAGTAAAAAAAGGAGTAAACAAAAAAGGAGTTAGCAAAAAAAGAGTTAACAAAAAAGAAGCAAATATAAAAGGAGTTACCAAAAAAGGAGTTGACAAAAAAGAAGCAAATATAAAAGGAGTAAACAAAAAAGAAGCAAATATAAAAGGAGTTAACAAAAAAGAAGTTGACAAAAAACAAGCAAATATAAAAGGAATTAACAAAAAAGGAGTTAACAAATAGAGAGGTAACAAAAAAGAAGCAACATTAAAGGAGTTAACAATAAAAGAGTTAATTAAAAAGGAGTTAATAAAAAAGAAGCAAATATAAAAGGAGTTAACAAAGAAGGAGTTAACAAACAAGATGTACACAAAAAAAGAGTAAACAAAAAAAGGACTTAACAAAAAGAAGCAAATATAAAAGAAGTTAACAAAAAAGAAGCAAATATTAAAGGAGTTAACAAAAAAGGAGTAAACAAAAAAGGAGTAAGCAAAAAAGGAGTTAACAAAAAAGATGCAAATATAACAGGAGTAAACAAAAAAGGAGTTAACAAAAAAGGAATCATCAAAAAAGAAGCAAATATAAAAGGAGTTAACAAAAAGATGCAAATATAAAAGGAGTAAACAAAAAAGGAGTTAACAAAAAAGGAATCATCAAAAAAGAAGAAAATATAAAAGGACTTAACAAAAAGAAGCAAATATAGAAGAAGTTAACAAAAAAGAGGAAAAAATAAAAGGAGTTAACAAAAAAGGAGATACCAAATGAGGAGTTAACAAAAGAGGAGTTAACAAAAAGAAGCAAATATAAAAGGAGTTAACAATAAAGAAGAAAATATATAAGGAGTTAACAAAACAGGAGTTGCCAAATGAGGAGAAAACAAAAAAGGAGTTAACAAAAAAAAGCAAATATAAAAGGTGTTAACAAAAAAGGAGTAAACAAAAAAGGAGTAAACAAAAAAGGAGTAAACAAAAAAGGAGTAAACAAAAAAGATGGATATATATAAAAGGAGTAAACAAAAAAGGAGTAAACAAAAAAAGAGTTAACAAAAAAGGGGGAAACAAAAAAGGAGAAAAAAAACGAGTTAACAAAAAAGATGGAAATATAAAAGGAGTTAACAAAAAAGGAGTTAACAAAAAATGAGTAAAAAAAAGGAGTTAACGAAAAAGAAGCAAATATAAAAGAGGATAACAAAAAAGGAGCAAATATAAAAGGAGTTAAACAAAAAGGAGTTAACAAAAAAGGAGTAAACAAAAAACGAGTAAACAAAAAAGAAGCAAATATAAAAGGAGTTAACAATAAAGGAATAAACAAAAAAGGATTAAAAAAAAGGAGTAAATAAAAAGGAAGCAAATATAAAACGAGTTAACAAAAAAGGAGTTAACAAAAAAAGTAAACAGAAAAGGAGTTAACAAAAACGAAGCCAATATAAAAGAAGTTAACAAAAAAGGAGTAAATAAAAAGGAAGCAAATATAAAACGAGTTAACAAAAAAGGAGTTAACAAAAAAGGAGTAAACAAAAAAGAAGCAAATATAAAAGGAGTTAAAACAAAAAAGAAGAAAATATAAAAGGAGTTAACAAAATATGAGTTCCCAAATGAGGAGTAAACAAAAAAAGAGTTAACAAAAAAGTAGCAAATGTAAAAGGAGCTAAAAAAAAAGGAGTAAACAAAAATGGAGTTAACAAAAAAGATGAATATATAAAAGGTGGAAACAAAAAAGGAGTTAACAAAAAAGGAGTACCAAAAAAGAAGCAAATATAAAAGGAGCTAACAAAAAAGGAGTTAACAAAAAAGGATTAAGCAAAAAAGGATTTAACAAAAAAAAAGCAAATATAAAAGGAGTTAACAAAAAATGAGTTAACAAAAAAGGGGTAAACAAAAAAGGAGTAACAAAAAGAAGCAAATATATAAGAAGTTAACAAAAAAGGAGTTATCTAAAGAAGTATACAAAAAAGGAGTTAACAAAAAAGAAGCAAATATAAAGGAGTTAACAAAAAAAGAGTAAACAAAAAAGGATGAAACAAAAAAGGAGTAAAAAAAAGAAGCAAATATAAAAGGAATTAACAAAAAAGAAGGTTTAATAGAAGGAGTTAACAAAAAAGGAGTTAACAAATAAGGAGTTAACACAATAGAAGAAAACATAAAAGGAGTTAACAAAAAAAGAGTTAACAAAATAGGAGTTAACAAAAAAGGAGTAAAAAAAGGAGTAAACAAAAAAGGAGTTAGCAAAAAAAGAGTTAACAAAAAAGAAGCAAATATAAAAGGAGTTACCAA
Organism: Ischnura elegans; assembly: GCF_921293095.1. NCBI lineage: Eukaryota > Metazoa > Arthropoda > Insecta > Odonata > Coenagrionidae > Ischnura > Ischnura elegans. Next base: position 116,007,341 of record NC_060250.1, on the reverse strand, counting down.
AAAAGGAGTTGACAAAAAAGAAGCAAATATAAAAGGAGTAATTAAAAAAGAAGCAAATATAAAAGGAGTTAACAAAAAAGGAGTTGACAAAAAACAAGCAAATATAAAAGGAATTAACAAAAAAGGAGTTATCAAATAGAGAGGTAACAAAAAAGAAGCAAACATAAAAGTAGTTAACAATGAAAGAGTTAACTAAAAAGGAGTTAATAAAAAAGAAGCAAATATAAAAGGAGTTAACAAAAAAGGAGTTAACAAAAAAGATGTACACAAAAAAAGAGTAAACAAAAAAGGACTTAACAAAAAAGAAGCGAATATAAAAGAAGTTAACAAAAAAGAATCAAAAATAAAAGGAGTTAAAAAAAAGGAGTTAACAAAAAAGGAGTTAACAAAAAAGGAGTAAACAAAAAACGAGCAAATAAAAAAGAAGTTAACAAAAAAGGAGCAAATAAAAAAGGTGTTAACAAAAAAGGAGTTACAAAAAAGGAGGAACCAATATGAAGTTTACAAAAAAGAAGCAAATATAAAAGGTGTTAACAAAAAATGAGTTAACAAAAAAGGAGTAAACAAAAAAGAAGCAAATATAAAAGGAGTTAACAAAAAAGGAGTTAACAAATAAGGAGTTAACAAAAAAGAAGAGAACATAAAAGGAGTTAACAAAAAAGGAGTTAACAAAAAGAAGCAAATATAAAAGAAGTTAACAAAAAAGAAGAAAATATAAAAGGAGTTAACAAAAAAGGAGTTAACAAAAAAGAAGCAAATATGAAAGGAGTTAACAAAAAAGGAGTAAACAAATAAGGATTTAACAAAAAAGAAGCAAATATAAAAGGAGTTAACAAAAAAGGAGTTAACAAAAAAGGAGTTAACAAAAAAGGATTTAACAAATAAGGAGTTAACAAAAAAGAAGCAAATATAAAAGGAGTTAACAAAAAAGGAGTTAACAAAAAGAAGCAAATATAATAGTAGTTAACAAAAAAGAAGAAAATATTAAATGAGTTAACAAAAAAGGAGTTACCAAATGAGGAGTTATCAAAAAAGGAGTTAGCAAAAAGAGGCAAATATAAAAGGAGTTAAAACAAAAAAGAAGAAAATATAAAAGGAGTTAACAAAATATGAGTTCCCAAATGAGGAGTAAACAAAAAAGAGTTAACAAAAAAGTAGCAAATGTAAAAGGAGCTAACAAAAAAGGAGTAAACAAAAATGGAGTTAACAAAAAAGATGAATATATAAAAGGAGGAAACAAAAAAGGAGTTAACAAAAAAGGAGTACCAAAAAAGAATAAAATATAAAAGGAGCTAACAAAAAAGGAGTTAACAAAAAAGGATTAAGCAAAAAAGGATTTAACAAAAAAAAAGCAAATATAAAAGGAGTTAACAAAAAATGAGTTAACAAGAAAGGGGTAAACAAAAAAGGAGTAACAAAAAGAAGCAAATATATAAGAAGTTAACAAAAAAGGAGTTATCTAAAGAAGTATACAAAAAAGGAGTTAACAAAAAAGAAGCAAATATAAAGGAGTTAACAAAAAAAGAGTAAACAAAAAAGGATGAAACAAAAAAGGAGTAAAAAAAAGAAGCAAATATAAAAGAAGTTAACAAAAAAGAAGGTTTAATAGAAGGAGTTAACAAAAAAGGAGTTAACAAATAAGGAGTTAACACAATAGAAGAAAACATAAAAGGAGTTAACAAAAAAAGAGTTAACAAAATAGGAGTTAACAAAAAAGGAGTAAAAAAAGGAGTAAACAAAAAAGGAGTTAGCAAAAAAAGAGTTAACAAAAAAGAAGCAAATATAAAAGGAGTTACCAAAAAAGGAGTTGACAAAAAAGAAGCAAATATAAAAGGAGTAATTAAAAAAGAAGCAAATATAAAAGGAGTTAACAAAAAAGGAGTTGACAAAAAACAAGCAAATATAAAAGGAATTAACAAAAAAGGAGTTATCAAATAGAGAGGTAACAAAAAAGAAGCAAACATAAAAGTAGTTAACAATGAAAGAGTTAACTAAAAAGGAGTTAATAAAAAAGAAGCAAATATAAAAGGAGTTAACAAAAAAGGAGTTAACAAAAAAGATGTACACAAAAAAAGAGTAAACAAAAAAGGACTTAACAAAAAAGAAGCGAATATAAAAGAAGTTAACAAAAAAGAATCAAAAATAAAAGGAGTTAAAAAAAAGGAGTTAACAAAAAAGGAGTTAACAAAAAAGGAGTAAACAAAAAACGAGCAAATAAAAAAGAAGTTAACAAAAAAGGAGCAAATAAAAAAGGTGTTAACAAAAAAGGAGTTACAAAAAAGGAGGAACCAATATGAAGTTTACAAAAAAGAAGCAAATATAAAAGGTGTTAACAAAAAATGAGTTAACAAAAAAGGAGTAAACAAAAAAGAAGCAAATATAAAAGGAGTTAACAAAAAAGGAGTTAACAAATAAGGAGTTAACAAAAAAGAAGAGAACATAAAAGGAGTTAACAAAAAAGGAGTTAACAAAAAGAAGCAAATATAAAAGAAGTTAACAAAAAAGAAGAAAATATAAAAGGAGTTAACAAAAAAGGAGTTAACAAAAAAGAAGCAAATATGAAAGGAGTTAACAAAAAAGGAGTAAACAAATAAGGATTTAACAAAAAAGAAGCAAATATAAAAGGAGTTAACAGAAAAAGAGTTAACAAAAAAGGAGTAAACAAAAAAGAAGCAAATTTTAAAGGAGTTAACAAAAAAGGAGTTAACAAAAAAGGATTTAACAAATAAGGAGTTAACAAAAAAGAAGCAAATATAAAAGGAGTTAACAAAAAAGGAGTTAACAAAAAGAAGCAAATATAATAGTAGTTAACAAAAAAGAAGAAAATATTAAATGAGTTAACAAAAAAGGAGTTACCAAATGAGGAGTTATCAAAAAAGGAGTTAGCAAAAAGAGGCAAATATAAAAGGAGTTAAAACAAAAAAGAAGAAAATATAAAAGGAGTTAACAAAATATGAGTTCCCAAATGAGGAGTAAACAAAAAAGAGTTAACAAAAAAGTAGCAAATGTAAAAGGAGCTAACAAAAAAGGAGTAAACAAAAATGGAGTTAACAAAAAAGATGAATATATAAAAGGAGGAAACAAAAAAGGAGTTAACAAAAAAGGAGTACCAAAAAAGAATAAAATATAAAAGGAGCTAACAAAAAAGGAGTTAACAAAAAAGGATTAAGCAAAAAAGGATTTAACAAAAAAAAAGCAAATATAAAAGGAGTTAACAAAAAATGAGTTAACAAGAAAGGGGTAAACAAAAAAGGAGTAACAAAAAGAAGCAAATATATAAGAAGTTAACAAAAAAGGAGTTATCTAAAGAAGTATACAAAAAAGGAGTTAACAAAAAAGAAGCAAATATAAAGGAGTTAACAAAAAAAGAGTAAACAAAAAAGGATGAAACAAAAAAGGAGTAAAAAAAAGAAGCAAATATAAAAGAAGTTAACAAAAAAGAAGGTTTAATAGAAGGAGTTAACAAAAAAGGAGTTAACAAATAAGGAGTTAACACAATAGAAGAAAACATAAAAGGAGTTAACAAAAAAAGAGTTAACAAAATAGGAGTTAACAAAAAAGGAGTAAAAAAAGGAGTAAACAAAAAAGGAGTTAGCAAAAAAAGAGTTAACAAAAAAGAAGCAAATATAAAAGGAGTTACCAAAAAAGGAGTTGACAAAAAAGAAGCAAATATAAAAGGAGTAATTAAAAAAGAAGCAAATATAAAAGGAGTTAACAAAAAAGGAGTTGACAAAAAACAAGCAAATATAAAAGGAATTAACAAAAAAGGAGTTATCAAATAGAGAGGTAACAAAAAAGAAGCAAACATAAAAGTAGTTAACAATGAAAGAGTTAACTAAAAAGGAGTTAATAAAAAAGAAGCAAATATAAAAGGAGTTAACAAAAAAGGAGTTAACAAAAAAGATGTACACAAAAAAAGAGTAAACAAAAAAGGACTTAACAAAAAAGAAGCGAATATAAAAGAAGTTAACAAAAAAGAATCAAAAATAAAAGGAGTTAAAAAAAAAGGAGTTAACAAAAAAGGAGTTAACAAAAAAGGAGTAAACAAAAAACGAGCAAATAAAAAAGAAGTTAACAAAAAAGGAGCAAATAAAAAAGGTGTTAACAAAAAAGGAGTAAACAAAAAAGAAGCAAATTTTAAAGGAGTTAACAAAAAAGGAGTTAACAAAAAAGGATTTAACAAATAAGGAGTTAACAAAAAAGAAGCAAATATAAAAGGAGTTAACAAAAAAGGAGTTAACAAAAAGAAGCAAATATAATAGTAGTTAACAAAAAAGAAGAAAATATTAAATGAGTTAACAAAAAAGGAGTTACCAAATGAGGAGTTATCAAAAAAGGAGTTAGCAAAAAGAGGCAAATATAAAAGGAGTTAAAACAAAAAAGAAGAAAATATAAAAGGAGTTAACAAAATATGAGTTCCCAAATGAGGAGTAAACAAAAAAGAGTTAACAAAAAAGTAGCAAATGTAAAAGGAGCTAACAAAAAAGGAGTAAACAAAAATGGAGTTAACAAAAAAGATGAATATATAAAAGGAGGAAACAAAAAAGGAGTTAACAAAAAAGGAGTACCAAAAAAGAATAAAATATAAAAGGAGCTAACAAAAAAGGAGTTAACAAAAAAGGATTAAGCAAAAAAGGATTTAACAAAAAAAAAGCAAATATAAAAGGAGTTAACAAAAAATGAGTTAACAAGAAAGGGGTAAACAAAAAAGGAGTAACAAAAAGAAGCAAATATATAAGAAGTTAACAAAAAAGGAGTTATCTAAAGAAGTATACAAAAAAGGAGTTAACAAAAAAGAAGCAAATATAAAGGAGTTAACAAAAAAAGAGTAAACAAAAAAGGATGAAACAAAAAAGGAGTAAAAAAAAGAAGCAAATATAAAAGAAGTTAACAAAAAAGAAGGTTTAATAGAAGGAGTTAACAAAAAAGGAGTTAACAAATAAGGAGTTAACACAATAGAAGAAAACATAAAAGGAGTTAACAAAAAAAGAGTTAACAAAATAGGAGTTAACAAAAAAGGAGTAAAAAAAGGAGTAAACAAAAAAGGAGTTAGCAAAAAAAGAGTTAACAAAAAAGAAGCAAATATAAAAGGAGTTACCAAAAAAGGAGTTGACAAAAAAGAAGCAAATATAAAAGGAGTAATTAAAAAAGAAGCAAATATAAAAGGAGTTAACAAAAAAGGAGTTGACAAAAAACAAGCAAATATAAAAGGAATTAACAAAAAAGGAGTTATCAAATAGAGAGGTAACAAAAAAGAAGCAAACATAAAAGTAGTTAACAATGAAAGAGTTAACTAAAAAGGAGTTAATAAAAAAGAAGCAAATATAAAAGGAGTTAACAAAAAAGGAGTTAACAAAAAAGATGTACACAAAAAAAGAGTAAACAAAAAAGGACTTAACAAAAAAGAAGCGAATATAAAAGAAGTTAACAAAAAAGAATCAAAAATAAAAGGAGTTAAAAAAAAGGAGTTAACAAAAAAGGAGTTAACAAAAAAGGAGTAAACAAAAAACGAGCAAATAAAAAAGAAGTTAACAAAAAAGGAGCAAATAAAAAAGGTGTTAACAAAAAAGGAGTTACAAAAAAGGAGGAACCAATATGAAGTTTACAAAAAAGAAGCAAATATAAAAGGTGTTAACAAAAAATGAGTTAACAAAAAAGGAGTAAACAAAAAAGAAGCAAATATAAAAGGAGTTAACAAAAAAGGAGTTAACAAATAAGGAGTTAACAAAAAAGAAGAGAACATAAAAGGAGTTAACAAAAAAGGAGTTAACAAAAAGAAGCAAATATAAAAGAAGTTAACAAAAAAGAAGAAAATATAAAAGGAGTTAACAAAAAAGGAGTTAACAAAAAAGAAGCAAATATGAAAGGAGTTAACAAAAAAGGAGTAAACAAATAAGGATTTAACAAAAAAGAAGCAAATATAAAAGGAGTTAACAGAAAAAGAGTTAACAAAAAAGGAGTAAACAAAAAAGAAGCAAATTTTAAAGGAGTTAACAAAAAAGGAGTTAACAAAAAAGGATTTAACAAATAAGGAGTTAACAAAAAAGAAGCAAATATAAAAGGAGTTAACAAAAAAGGAGTTAACAAAAAGAAGCAAATATAATAGTAGTTAACAAAAAAGAAGAAAATATTAAATGAGTTAACAAAAAAGGAGTTACCAAATGAGGAGTTATCAAAAAAGGAGTTAGCAAAAAGAGGCAAATATAAAAGGAGTTAAAACAAAAAAGAAGAAAATATAAAAGGAGTTAACAAAATATGAGTTCCCAAATGAGGAGTAAACAAAAAAGAGTTAACAAAAAAGTAGCAAATGTAAAAGGAGCTAACAAAAAAGGAGTAAACAAAAATGGAGTTAACAAAAAAGATGAATATATAAAAGGAGGAAACAAAAAAGGAGTTAACAAAAAAGGAGTACCAAAAAAGAATAAAATATAAAAGGAGCTAACAAAAAAGGAGTTAACAAAAAAGGATTAAGCAAAAAAGGATTTAACAAAAAAAAAGCAAATATAAAAGGAGTTAACAAAAAATGAGTTAACAAGAAAGGGGTAAACAAAAAAGGAGTAACAAAAAGAAGCAAATATATAAGAAGTTAACAAAAAAGGAGTTATCTAAAGAAGTATACAAAAAAGGAGTTAACAAAAAAGAAGCAAATATAAAGGAGTTAACAAAAAAAGAGTAAACAAAAAAGGATGAAACAAAAAAGGAGTAAAAAAAAGAAGCAAATATAAAAGAAGTTAACAAAAAAGAAGGTTTAATAGAAGGAGTTAACAAAAAAGGAGTTAACAAATAAGGAGTTAACACAATAGAAGAAAACATAAAAGGAGTTAACAAAAAAAGAGTTAACAAAATAGGAGTTAACAAAAAAGGAGTAAAAAAAGGAGTAAACAAAAAAGGAGTTAGCAAAAAAAGAGTTAACAAAAAAGAAGCAAATATAAAAGGAGTTACCAAAAAAGGAGTTGACAAAAAAGAAGCAAATATAAAAGGAGTAATTAAAAAAGAAGCAAATATAAAAGGAGTTAACAAAAAAGGAGTTGACAAAAAACAAGCAAATATAAAAGGAATTAACAAAAAAGGAGTTATCAAATAGAGAGGTAACAAAAAAGAAGCAAACATAAAAGTAGTTAACAATGAAAGAGTTAACTAAAAAGGAGTTAATAAAAAAGAAGCAAATATAAAAGGAGTTAACAAAAAAGGAGTTAACAAAAAAGATGTACACAAAAAAAGAGTAAACAAAAAAGGACTTAACAAAAAAGAAGCGAATATAAAAGAAGTTAACAAAAAAGAATCAAAAATAAAAGGAGTTAAAAAAAAGGAGTTAACAAAAAAGGAGTTAACAAAAAAGGAGTAAACAAAAAACGAGCAAATAAAAAAGAAGTTAACAAAAAAGGAGCAAATAAAAAAGGTGTTAACAAAAAAGGAGTTACAAAAAAGGAGGAACCAATATGAAGTTTACAAAAAAGAAGCAAATATAAAAGGTGTTAACAAAAAATGAGTTAACAAAAAAGGAGTAAACAAAAAAGAAGCAAATATAAAAGGAGTTAACAAAAAAGGAGTTAACAAATAAGGAGTTAACAAAAAAGAAGAGAACATAAAAGGAGTTAACAAAAAAGGAGTTAACAAAAAGAAGCAAATATAAAAGAAGTTAACAAAAAAGAAGAAAATATAAAAGGAGTTAACAAAAATGGAGTTAACAAAAAAGAAGCAAATATGAAAGGAGTTAACAAAAAAGGAGTAAACAAATAAGGATTTAACAAAAAAGAAGCAAATATAAAAGGAGTTAACAGAAAAAGAGTTAACAAAAAAGGAGTAAACAAAAAAGAAGCAAATTTTAAAGGAGTTAACAAAAAAGGAGTTAACAAAAAAGGATTTAACAAATAAGGAGTTAACAAAAAAGAAGCAAATATAAAAGGAGTTAACAAAAAAGGAGTTAACAAAAAGAAGCAAATATAATAGTAGTTAACAAAAAAGAAGAAAATATTAAATGAGTTAACAAAAAAGGAGTTACCAAATGAGGAGTTATCAAAAAAGGAGTTAGCAAAAAGAGGCAAATATAAAAGGAGTTAAAACAAAAAAGAAGAAAATATAAAAGGAGTTAACAAAATATGAGTTCCCAAATGAGGAGTAAACAAAAAAGAGTTAACAAAAAAGTAGCAAATGTAAAAGGAGCTAACAAAAAAGGAGTAAACAAAAATGGAGTTAACAAAAAAGATGAATATATAAAAGGTGGAAACAAAAAAGGAGTTAACAAAAAAGGAGTACCAAAAAAGAAGCAAATATAAAAGGAGCTAACAAAAAAGGAGTTAACAAAAAAGGATTAAGCAAAAAAGGATTTAACAAAAAAAAAGCAAATATAAAAGGAGTTAACAAAAAATGAGTTAACAAAAAAGGGGTAAACAAAAAAGGAGTAACAAAAAGAAGCAAATATATAAGAAGTTAACAAAAAAGGAGTTATCTAAAGAAGTATACAAAAAAGGAGTTAACAAAAAAGAAGCAAATATAAAGGAGTTAACAAAAAAAGAGTAAACAAAAAAGGATGAAACAAAAAAGGAGTAAAAAAAAGAAGCAAATATAAAAGGAATTAACAAAAAAGAAGGTTTAATAGAAGGAGTTAACAAAAAAGGAGTTAACAAATAAGGAGTTAACACAATAGAAGAAAACATAAAAGGAGTTAACAAAAAAAGAGTTAACAAAATAGGAGTTAACAAAAAAGGAGTAAAAAAAGGAGTAAACAAAAAAGGAGTTAGCAAAAAAAGAGTTAACAAAAAAGAAGCAAATATAAAAGGAGTTACCAAAAAAGGAGTTGACAAAAAAGAAGCAAATATAAAAGGAGTAATTAAAAAAGAAGCAAATATAAAAGGAGTTAACAAAAAAGGAGTTGACAAAAAACAAGCAAATATAAAAGGAATTAACAAAAAAGGAGTTATCAAATAGAGAGGTAACAAAAAAGAAGCAAACATAAAAGTAGTTAACAATGAAAGAGTTAACTAAAAAGGAGTTAATAAAAAAGAAGCAAATATAAAAGGAGTTAACAAAAAAGGAGTTAACAAAAAAGATGTACACAAAAAAAGAGTAAACAAAAAAGGACTTAACAAAAAAGAAGCGAATATAAAAGAAGTTAACAAAAAAGAATCAAAAATAAAAGGAGTTAAAAAAAAGGAGTTAACAAAAAAGGAGTTAACAAAAAAGGAGTAAACAAAAAACGAGCAAATAAAAAAGAAGTTAACAAAAAAGGAGCAAATAAAAAAGGTGTTAACAAAAAAGGAGTTACAAAAAAGGAGGAACCAATATGAAGTTTACAAAAAAGAAGCAAATATAAAAGGTATTAACAAAAAATGAGTTAACAAAAAAGGAGTAAACAAAAAAGAAGCAAATATAAAAGGAGTTAACAAAAAAGGAGTTAACAAATAAGGAGTTAACAAAAAAGAAGAGAACATAAAAGGAGTTAACAAAAAAGGAGTTAACAAAAAGAAGCAAATATAAAAGAAGTTAACAAAAAAGGAGAAAATATAAAAGGAGTTAACAAAAAAGGAGTTAACAAAAAAGAAGCAAATATGAAAGGAGTTAACAAAAAAGGAGTAAACAAATAAGGATTTAACAAAAAAGAAGCAAATATAAAAGGAGTTAACAGAAAAAGAGTTAACAAAAAAGGAGTAAACAAAAAAGAAGCAAATTTTAAAGGAGTTAACAAAAAAGGAGTTAACAAAAAAGGATTTAACAAATAAGGAGTTAACAAAAAAGAAGCAAATATAAAAGGAGTTAACAAAAAAGGAGTTAACAAAAAGAAGCAAATATAATAGTAGTTAACAAAAAAGAAGAAAATATTAAATGAGTTAACAAAAAAGGAGTTACCAAATGAGGAGTTATCAAAAAAGGAGTTAGCAAAAAGAGGCAAATATAAAAGGAGTTAAAACAAAAAAGAAGAAAATATAAAAGGAGTTAACAAAATATGAGTTCCCAAATGAGGAGTAAACAAAAAAGAGTTAACAAAAAAGTAGCAAATGTAAAAGGAGCTAACAAAAAAGGAGTAAACAAAAATGGAGTTAACAAAAAAGATGAATATATAAAAGGAGGAAACAAAAAAGGAGTTAACAAAAAAGGAGTACCAAAAAAGAATAAAATATAAAAGGAGCTAACAAAAAAGGAGTTAACAAAAAAGGATTAAGCAAAAAAGGATTTAACAAAAAAAAAGCAAATATAAAAGGAGTTAACAAAAAATGAGTTAACAAGAAAGGGGTAAACAAAAAAGGAGTAACAAAAAGAAGCAAATATATAAGAAGTTAACAAAAAAGGAGTTATCTAAAGAAGTATACAAAAAAGGAGTTAACAAAAAAGAAGCAAATATAAAGGAGTTAACAAAAAAAGAGTAAACAAAAAAGGATGAAACAAAAAAGGAGTAAAAAAAAGAAGCAAATATAAAAGAAGTTAACAAAAAAGAAGGTTTAATAGAAGGAGTTAACAAAAAAAGAGTTAACAAAATAGGAGTTAACAAAAAAGGAGTAAAAAAAGGAGTAAACAAAAAAGGAGTTAGCAAAAAAAGAGTTAACAAAAAAGAAGCAAATATAAAAGGAGTTACCAAAAAAGGAGTTGACAAAAAAGAAGCAAATATAAAAGGAGTAAACAAAAAAGAAGCAAATATAAAAGGAGTTAACAAAAAAGAAGTTGACAAAAAACAAGCAAATATAAAAGGAATTAACAAAAAAGGAGTTAACAAATAGAGAGGTAACAAAAAAGAAGCAACATTAAAGGAGTTAACAATAAAAGAGTTAATTAAAAAGGAGTTAATAAAAAAGAAGCAAATATAAAAGGAGTTAACAAAGAAGGAGTTAACAAAAAAGATGTACACAAAAAAAGAGTAAACAAAAAAAGGACTTAACAAAAAGAAGCAAATATAAAAGAAGTTAACAAAAAAGAAGCAAATATTAAAGGAGTTAACAAAAAAGGAGTAAACAAAAAAGGAGTAAGCAAAAAAGGAGTTAACAAAAAAGATGCAAATATAACAGGAGTAAACAAAAAAGGAGTTAACAAAAAAGGAATCATCAAAAAAGAAGCAAATATAAAAGGAGTTAACAAAAAGATGCAAATATAAAAGGAGTAAACAAAAAAGGAGTTAACAAAAAAGGAATCATCAAAAAAGAAGCAAATATAAAAGGACTTAACAAAAAGAAGCAAATATAGAAGAAGTTAACAAAAAAGAGGAAAAAATAAAAGGAGTTAACAAAAAAGGAGATACCAAATGAGGAGTTAACAAAAGAGGAGTTAACAAAAAGAAGCAAATATAAAAGGAGTTAACAATAAAGAAGAAAATATATAAGGAGTTAACAAAACAGGAGTTGCCAAATGAGGAGAAAACAAAAAAGGAGTTAACAAAAAAAAGCAAATATAAAAGGTGTTAACAAAAAAGGAGTAAACAAAAAAGGAGTAAACAAAAAAGGAGTAAACAAAAAAGGAGTAAACAAAAAAGATGGATATATATAAAAGGAGTAAACAAAAAAGGAGTAAACAAAAAAAGAGTTAACAAAAAAGGGGGAAACAAAAAAGGAGAAAAAAAACGAGTTAACAAAAAAGATGGAAATATAAAAGGAGTTAACAAAAAAGGAGTTAACAAAAAATGAGTAAAAAAAAGGAGTTAACGAAAAAGAAGCAAATATAAAAGAGGATAACAAAAAAGGAGCAAATATAAAAGGAGTTAAACAAAAAGGAGTTAACAAAAAAGGAGTAAACAAAAAACGAGTAAACAAAAAAGAAGCAAATATAAAAGGAGTTAACAATAAAGGAATAAACAAAAAAGGATTAAAAAAAAGGAGTAAATAAAAAGGAAGCAAATATAAAACGAGTTAACAAAAAAGGAGTTAACAAAAAAAGTAAACAAAAAAGGAGTTAACAAAAACGAAGCCAATATAAAAGAAGTTAACAAAAAAGGAATAAACAAATAAGAAGTTAACAAAAAAGAAGCAAATATAAAAGGAGTTAACAAAAAAAGAGTTAACAAAAAAGGAGTAAACAAAAAAGAAGCAAATATAAAAGGAGTTAACAAAAAAGGAGTTAACAAATAAGGAGTTAACAAAAAAGAAGAGAACATAAAAGGAGTTAACAAAAAAGGAGTTAACAAAAAGAAGCAAATATAAAAGAAGTTAACAAAAAAGAAGAAAATATAAAAGGAGTTAACAAAAATGGAGTTAACAAAAAAGAAGCAAATATGAAAGGAGTTAACAAAAAAGGAGTAAACAAATAAGGATTTAACAAAAAAGAAGCAAATATAAAAGGAGTTAACAGAAAAAGAGTTAACAAAAAAGGAGTAAACAAAAAACAAGCAAATTTTAAAGGAGTTAACAAAAAAGGAGTTAACAAAAAAGGATTTAACAAATAAGGAGTTAACAAAAAAGAAGCAAATATAAAAGGAGTTAACAAAAAAGGAGTTAACAAAAAGAAGCAAATATAATAGTAGTTAACAAAAAAGAAGAAAATATTAAATGAGTTAACAAAAAAGGAGTTACCAAATGAGGAGTTATCAAAAAAGGAGTTAGCAAAAAGAGGCAAATATAAAAGGAGTTAAAACAAAAAAGAAGAAAATATAAAAGGAGTTAACAAAATATGAGTTCCCAAATGAGGAGTAAACAAAAAAGAGTTAACAAAAAAGTAGCAAATGTAAAAGGAGCTAACAAAAAAGGAGTAAACAAAAATGGAGTTAACAAAAAAGATGAATATATAAAAGGTGGAAACAAAAAAGGAGTTAACAAAAAAGGATTACCAAAAAAGAAGCAAATATAAAAGGAGCTAACAAAAAAGGAGTTAACAAAAAAGGATTAAGCAAAAAAGGATTTAACAAAAAAAAAGCAAATATAAAAGGAGTTAACAAAAAATGAGTTAACAAAAAAGGGGTAAACAAAAAAAGAGTAACAAAAAGAAGCAAATATATAAGAAGTTAACAAAAAAAGAGTTATCTAAAGAAGTATACAAAAAAGGAGTTAACAAAAAAGAAGCAAATATAAAGGAGTTAACAAAAAAAGAGTAAACAAAAAAGGATGAAACAAAAAAGGAGTAAAAAAAAGAAGCAAATATAAAAGGAATTAACAAAAAAGAAGGTTTAATAGAAGGAGTTAACAAAAAAGGAGTTAACAAATAAGGAGTTAACACAATAGAAGAAAACATAAAAGGAGTTAACAAAAAAAGAGTTAACAAAATAGGAGTTAACAAAAAAGGAGTAAAAAAAGGAGTAAACAAAAAAGGAGTTAGCAAAAAAAGAGTTAACAAAAAAGAAGCAAATATAAAAGGAGTTACCAAAAAAGGAGTTGACAAAAAAGAAGCAAATATAAAAGGAGTAATTAAAAAAGAAGCAAATATAAAAGGAGTTAACAAAAAAGGAGTTGACAAAAAACAAGCAAATATAAAAGGAATTAACAAAAAAGGAGTTATCAAATAGAGAGGTAACAAAAAAGAAGCAAACATAAAAGTAGTTAACAATGAAAGAGTTAACTAAAAAGGAGTTAATAAAAAAGAAGCAAATATAAAAGGAGTTAACAAAAAAGGAGTTAACAAAAAAGATGTACACAAAAAAAGAGTAAACAAAAAAGGACTTAACAAAAAAGAAGCGAATATAAAAGAAGTTAACAAAAAAGAATCAAAAATAAAAGGAGTTAAAAAAAAGGAGTTAACAAAAAAGGAGTTAACAAAAAAGGAGTAAACAAAAAACGAGCAAATAAAAAAGAAGTTAACAAAAAAGGAGCAAATAAAAAAGGTGTTAACAAAAAAGGAGTTACAAAAAAGGAGGAACCAATATGAAGTTTACAAAAAAGAAGCAAATATAAAAGGTGTTAACAAAAAATGAGTTAACAAAAAAGGAGTAAACAAAAAAGAAGCAAATATAAAAGGAGTTAACAAAAAAGGAGTTAACAAATAAGGAGTTAACAAAAAAGAAGAGAACATAAAAGGAGTTAACAAAAAAGGAGTTAACAAAAAGAAGCAAATATAAAAGAAGTTAACAAAAAAGAAGAAAATATAAAAGGAGTTAACAAAAAAGGAGTTAACAAAAAAGAAGCAAATATGAAAGGAGTTAACAAAAAAGGAGTAAACAAATAAGGATTTAACAAAAAAGAAGCAAATATAAAAGGAGTTAACAGAAAAAGAGTTAACAAAAAAGGAGTAAACAAAAAAGAAGCAGATTTTAAAGGAGTTAACAAAAAAGGAGTTAACAAAAAAGGATTTAACAAATAAGGAGTTAACAAAAAAGAAGCAAATATAAAAGGAGTTAACAAAAAAGGAGTTAACAAAAAGAAGCAAATATAATAGTAGTTAACAAAAAAGAAGAAAATATTAAATGAGTTAACAAAAAAGGAGTTACCAAATGAGGAGTTATCAAAAAAGGAGTTAGCAAAAAGAGGCAAATATAAAAGGAGTTAAAACAAAAAAGAAGAAAATATAAAAGGAGTTAACAAAATATGAGTTCCCAAATGAGGAGTAAACAAAAAAGAGTTAACAAAAAAGTAGCAAATGTAAAAGGAGCTAACAAAAAAGGAGTAAACAAAAATGGAGTTAACAAAAAAGATGAATATATAAAAGGAGGAAACAAAAAAGGAGTTAACAAAAAAGGAGTACCAAAAAAGAATAAAATATAAAAGGAGCTAACAAAAAAGGAGTTAACAAAAAAGGATTAAGCAAAAAAGGATTTAACAAAAAAAAAGCAAATATAAAAGGAGTTAACAAAAAATGAGTTAACAAGAAAGGGGTAAACAAAAAAGGAGTAACAAAAAGAAGCAAATATATAAGAAGTTAACAAAAAAGGAGTTATCTAAAGAAGTATACAAAAAAGGAGTTAACAAAAAAGAAGCAAATATAAAGGAGTTAACAAAAAAAGAGTAAACAAAAAAGGATGAAACAAAAAAGGAGTAAAAAAAAGAAGCAAATATAAAAGAAGTTAACAAAAAAGAAGGTTTAATAGAAGGAGTTAACAAAAAAGGAGTTAACAAATAAGGAGTTAACACAATAGAAGAAAACATAAAAGGAGTTAACAAAAAAAGAGTTAACAAAATAGGAGTTAACAAAAAAGGAGTAAAAAAAGGAGTAAACAAAAAAGGAGTTAGCAAAAAAAGAGTTAACAAAAAAGAAGCAAATATAAAAGGAGTTACCAAAAAAGGAGTTGACAAAAAAGAAGCAAATATAAAAGGAGTAAACAAAAAAGAAGCAAATATAAAAGGAGTTAACAAAAAAGAAGTTGACAAAAAACAAGCAAATATAAAAGGAATTAACAAAAAAGGAGTTAACAAATAGAGAGGTAACAAAAAAGAAGCAACATTAAAGGAGTTAACAATAAAAGAGTTAATTAAAAAGGAGTTAATAAAAAAGAAGCAAATATAAAAGGAGTTAACAAAGAAGGAGTTAACAAAAAAGATGTACACAAAAAAAGAGTAAACAAAAAAAGGACTTAACAAAAAGAAGCAAATATAAAAGAAGTTAACAAAAAAGAAGCAAATAT
This sequence comes from Ischnura elegans, assembly GCF_921293095.1. Classification (NCBI taxonomy): domain Eukaryota; kingdom Metazoa; phylum Arthropoda; class Insecta; order Odonata; family Coenagrionidae; genus Ischnura; species Ischnura elegans. The sequence continues at coordinate 115,991,875 of NC_060250.1, read as the reverse complement.
TAAAGGAGTTAACAAAAAAGGAGTAAACAAAAAAGGAGTAAGCAAAAAAGGAGTTAACAAAAAAGATGCAAATATAACAGGAGTAAACAAAAAAGGAGTTAACAAAAAAGGAATCATCAAAAAAGAAGCAAATATAAAAGGAGTTAACAAAAAGATGCAAATATAAAAGGAGTAAACAAAAAAGGAGTTAACAAAAAAGGAATCATCAAAAAAGAAGCAAATATAAAAGGACTTAACAAAAAGAAGCAAATATAGAAGAAGTTAACAAAAAAGAGGAAAAAATAAAAGGAGTTAACAAAAAAGGAGATACCAAATGAGGAGTTAACAAAAGAGGAGTTAACAAAAAGAAGCAAATATAAAAGGAGTTAACAATAAAGAAGAAAATATATAAGGAGTTAACAAAACAGGAGTTGCCAAATGAGGAGAAAACAAAAAAGGAGTTAACAAAAAAAAGCAAATATAAAAGGTGTTAACAAAAAAGGAGTAAACAAAAAAGGAGTAAACAAAAAAGGAGTAAACAAAAAAGGAGTAAACAAAAAAGATGGATATATATAAAAGGAGTAAACAAAAAAGGAGTAAACAAAAAAAGAGTTAACAAAAAAGGGGGAAACAAAAAAGGAGAAAAAAAACGAGTTAACAAAAAAGATGGAAATATAAAAGGAGTTAACAAAAAAGGAGTTAACAAAAAATGAGTAAAAAAAAGGAGTTAACGAAAAAGAAGCAAATATAAAAGAGGATAACAAAAAAGGAGCAAATATAAAAGGAGTTAAACAAAAAGGAGTTAACAAAAAAGGAGTAAACAAAAAACGAGTAAACAAAAAAGAAGCAAATATAAAAGGAGTTAACAATAAAGGAATAAACAAAAAAGGATTAAAAAAAAGGAGTAAATAAAAAGGAAGCAAATATAAAACGAGTTAACAAAAAAGGAGTTAACAAAAAAAGTAAACAAAAAAGGAGTTAACAAAAACGAAGCCAATATAAAAGAAGTTAACAAAAAAGGAATAAACAAATAAGAAGTTAACAAAAAAGAAGCAAATATAAAAGGAGTTAACAAAAAAAGAGTTAACAAAAAAGGAGTAAACAAAAAAGAAGCAAATATAAAAGGAGTTAACAAAAAAGGAGTTAACAAATAAGGAGTTAACAAAAAAGAAGAGAACATAAAAGGAGTTAACAAAAAAGGAGTTAACAAAAAGAAGCAAATATAAAAGAAGTTAACAAAAAAGAAGAAAATATAAAAGGAGTTAACAAAAATGGAGTTAACAAAAAAGAAGCAAATATGAAAGGAGTTAACAAAAAAGGAGTAAACAAATAAGGATTTAACAAAAAAGAAGCAAATATAAAAGGAGTTAACAGAAAAAGAGTTAACAAAAAAGGAGTAAACAAAAAAGAAGCAAATTTTAAAGGAGTTAACAAAAAAGGAGTTAACAAAAAAGGATTTAACAAATAAGGAGTTAACAAAAAAGAAGCAAATATAAAAGGAGTTAACAAAAAAGGAGTTAACAAAAAGAAGCAAATATAATAGTAGTTAACAAAAAAGAAGAAAATATTAAATGAGTTAACAAAAAAGGAGTTACCAAATGAGGAGTTATCAAAAAAGGAGTTAGCAAAAAGAGGCAAATATAAAAGGAGTTAAAACAAAAAAGAAGAAAATATAAAAGGAGTTAACAAAATATGAGTTCCCAAATGAGGAGTAAACAAAAAAGAGTTAACAAAAAAGTAGCAAATGTAAAAGGAGCTAACAAAAAAGGAGTAAACAAAAATGGAGTTAACAAAAAAGATGAATATATAAAAGGTGGAAACAAAAAAGGAGTTAACAAAAAAGGAGTACCAAAAAAGAAGCAAATATAAAAGGAGCTAACAAAAAAGGAGTTAACAAAAAAGGATTAAGCAAAAAAGGATTTAACAAAAAAAAAGCAAATATAAAAGGAGTTAACAAAAAATGAGTTAACAAAAAAGGGGTAAACAAAAAAGGAGTAACAAAAAGAAGCAAATATATAAGAAGTTAACAAAAAAGGAGTTATCTAAAGAAGTATACAAAAAAGGAGTTAACAAAAAAGAAGCAAATATAAAGGAGTTAACAAAAAAAGAGTAAACAAAAAAGGATGAAACAAAAAAGGAGTAAAAAAAAGAAGCAAATATAAAAGGAATTAACAAAAAAGAAGGTTTAATAGAAGGAGTTAACAAAAAAGGAGTTAACAAATAAGGAGTTAACACAATAGAAGAAAACATAAAAGGAGTTAACAAAAAAAGAGTTAACAAAATAGGAGTTAACAAAAAAGGAGTAAAAAAAGGAGTAAACAAAAAAGGAGTTAGCAAAAAAAGAGTTAACAAAAAAGAAGCAAATATAAAAGGAGTTACCAAAAAAGGAGTTGACAAAAAAGAAGCAAATATAAAAGGAGTAATTAAAAAAGAAGCAAATATAAAAGGAGTTAACAAAAAAGGAGTTGACAAAAAACAAGCAAATATAAAAGGAATTAACAAAAAAGGAGTTATCAAATAGAGAGGTAACAAAAAAGAAGCAAACATAAAAGTAGTTAACAATGAAAGAGTTAACTAAAAAGGAGTTAATAAAAAAGAAGCAAATATAAAAGGAGTTAACAAAAAAGGAGTTAACAAAAAAGATGTACACAAAAAAAGAGTAAACAAAAAAGGACTTAACAAAAAAGAAGCGAATATAAAAGAAGTTAACAAAAAAGAATCAAAAATAAAAGGAGTTAAAAAAAAGGAGTTAACAAAAAAGGAGTTAACAAAAAAGGAGTAAACAAAAAACGAGCAAATAAAAAAGAAGTTAACAAAAAAGGAGCAAATAAAAAAGGTGTTAACAAAAAAGGAGTTACAAAAAAGGAGGAACCAATATGAAGTTTACAAAAAAGAAGCAAATATAAAAGGTGTTAACAAAAAATGAGTTAACAAAAAAGGAGTAAACAAAAAAGAAGCAAATATAAAAGGAGTTAACAAAAAAGGAGTTAACAAATAAGGAGTTAACAAAAAAGAAGAGAACATAAAAGGAGTTAACAAAAAAGGAGTTAACAAAAAGAAGCAAATATAAAAGAAGTTAACAAAAAAGAAGAAAATATAAAAGGAGTTAACAAAAATGGAGTTAACAAAAAAGAAGCAAATATGAAAGGAGTTAACAAAAAAGGAGTAAACAAATAAGGATTTAACAAAAAAGAAGCAAATATAAAAGGAGTTAACAGAAAAAGAGTTAACAAAAAAGGAGTAAACAAAAAAGAAGCAAATTTTAAAGGAGTTAACAAAAAAGGAGTTAACAAAAAAGGATTTAACAAATAAGGAGTTAACAAAAAAGAAGCAAATATAAAAGGAGTTAACAAAAAAGGAGTTAACAAAAAGAAGCAAATATAATAGTAGTTAACAAAAAAGAAGAAAATATTAAATGAGTTAACAAAAAAGGAGTTACCAAATGAGGAGTTATCAAAAAAGGAGTTAGCAAAAAGAGGCAAATATAAAAGGAGTTAAAACAAAAAAGAAGAAAATATAAAAGGAGTTAACAAAATATGAGTTCCCAAATGAGGAGTAAACAAAAAAGAGTTAACAAAAAAGTAGCAAATGTAAAAGGAGCTAACAAAAAAGGAGTAAACAAAAATGGAGTTAACAAAAAAGATGAATATATAAAAGGAGGAAACAAAAAAGGAGTTAACAAAAAAGGAGTACCAAAAAAGAATAAAATATAAAAGGAGCTAACAAAAAAGGAGTTAACAAAAAAGGATTAAGCAAAAAAGGATTTAACAAAAAAAAAGCAAATATAAAAGGAGTTAACAAAAAATGAGTTAACAAGAAAGGGGTAAACAAAAAAGGAGTAACAAAAAGAAGCAAATATATAAGAAGTTAACAAAAAAGGAGTTATCTAAAGAAGTATACAAAAAAGGAGTTAACAAAAAAGAAGCAAATATAAAGGAGTTAACAAAAAAAGAGTAAACAAAAAAGGATGAAACAAAAAAGGAGTAAAAAAAAGAAGCAAATATAAAAGAAGTTAACAAAAAAGAAGGTTTAATAGAAGGAGTTAACAAAAAAGGAGTTAACAAATAAGGAGTTAACACAATAGAAGAAAACATAAAAGGAGTTAACAAAAAAAGAGTTAACAAAATAGGAGTTAACAAAAAAGGAGTAAAAAAAGGAGTAAACAAAAAAGGAGTTAGCAAAAAAAGAGTTAACAAAAAAGAAGCAAATATAAAAGGAGTTACCAAAAAAGGAGTTGACAAAAAAGAAGCAAATATAAAAGGAGTAAACAAAAAAGAAGCAAATATAAAAGGAGTTAACAAAAAAGAAGTTGACAAAAAACAAGCAAATATAAAAGGAATTAACAAAAAAGGAGTTAACAAATAGAGAGGTAACAAAAAAGAAGCAACATTAAAGGAGTTAACAATAAAAGAGTTAATTAAAAAGGAGTTAATAAAAAAGAAGCAAATATAAAAGGAGTTAACAAAGAAGGAGTTAACAAAAAAGATGTACACAAAAAAAGAGTAAACAAAAAAAGGACTTAACAAAAAGAAGCAAATATAAAAGAAGTTAACAAAAAAGAAGCAAATATTAAAGGAGTTAACAAAAAAGGAGTAAACAAAAAAGGAGTAAGCAAAAAAGGAGTTAACAAAAAAGATGCAAATATAACAGGAGTAAACAAAAAAGGAGTTAACAAAAAAGGAATCATCAAAAAAGAAGCAAATATAAAAGGAGTTAACAAAAAGATGCAAATATAAAAGGAGTAAACAAAAAAGGAGTTAACAAAAAAGGAATCATCAAAAAAGAAGCAAATATAAAAGGACTTAACAAAAAGAAGCAAATATAGAAGAAGTTAACAAAAAAGAGGAAAAAATAAAAGGAGTTAACAAAAAAGGAGATACCAAATGAGGAGTTAACAAAAGAGGAGTTAACAAAAAGAAGCAAATATAAAAGGAGTTAACAATAAAGAAGAAAATATATAAGGAGTTAACAAAACAGGAGTTGCCAAATGAGGAGAAAACAAAAAAGGAGTTAACAAAAAAAAGCAAATATAAAAGGTGTTAACAAAAAAGGAGTAAACAAAAAAGGAGTAAACAAAAAAGGAGTAAACAAAAAAGGAGTAAACAAAAAAGATGGATATATATAAAAGGAGTAAACAAAAAAGGAGTAAACAAAAAAAGAGTTAACAAAAAAGAGGGAAACAAAAAAGGAGAAAAAAAACGAGTTAACAAAAAAGATGGAAATATAAAAGGAGTTAACAAAAAAGGAGTTAACAAAAAATGAGTAAAAAAAAGGAGTTAACGAAAAAGAAGCAAATATAAAAGAGGATAACAAAAAAGGAGCAAATATAAAAGGAGTTAAACAAAAAGGAGTTAACAAAAAAGGAGTAAACAAAAAACGAGTAAACAAAAAAGAAGCAAATATAAAAGGAGTTAACAATAAAGGAATAAACAAAAAAGGATTTAAAAAAAGGAGTAAATAAAAAGGAAGCAAATATAAAACGAGTTAACAAAAAAGGAGTTAACAAAAAAAGTAAACAAAAAAGGAGTTAACAAAAACGAAGCCAATATAAAAGAAGTTAACAAAAAAGGAATAAACAAATAAGAAGTTAACAAAAAAGAAGCAAATATAAAAGGAGTTAACAAAAAAAGAGTTAACAAAAAAGGAGTAAACAAAAAAGAAGCAAATATAAAAGGAGTTAACAAAAAAGGAGTTAACAAATAAGGAGTTAACAAAAAAGAAGAGAACATAAAAGGAGTTAACAAAAAAGGAGTTAACAAAAAGAAGCAAATATAAAAGAAGTTAACAAAAAAGAAGAAAATATAAAAGGAGTTAACAAAAATGGAGTTAACAAAAAAGAAGCAAATATGAAAGGAGTTAACAAAAAAGGAGTAAACAAATAAGGATTTAACAAAAAAGAAGCAAATATAAAAGGAGTTAACAGAAAAAGAGTTAACAAAAAAGGAGTAAACAAAAAAGAAGCAAATTTTAAAGGAGTTAACAAAAAAGGAGTTAACAAAAAAGGATTTAACAAATAAGGAGTTAACAAAAAAGAAGCAAATATAAAAGGAGTTAACAAAAAAGGAGTTAACAAAAAGAAGCAAATATAATAGTAGTTAACAAAAAAGAAGAAAATATTAAATGAGTTAACAAAAAAGGAGTTACCAAATGAGGAGTTATCAAAAAAGGAGTTAGCAAAAAGAGGCAAATATAAAAGGAGTTAAAACAAAAAAGAAGAAAATATAAAAGGAGTTAACAAAATATGAGTTCCCAAATGAGGAGTAAACAAAAAAGAGTTAACAAAAAAGTAGCAAATGTAAAAGGAGCTAACAAAAAAGGAGTAAACAAAAATGGAGTTAACAAAAAAGATGAATATATAAAAGGAGGAAACAAAAAAGGAGTTAACAAAAAAGGAGTACCAAAAAAGAATAAAATATAAAAGGAGCTAACAAAAAAGGAGTTAACAAAAAAGGATTAAGCAAAAAAGGATTTAACAAAAAAAAAGCAAATATAAAAGGAGTTAACAAAAAATGAGTTAACAAGAAAGGGGTAAACAAAAAAGGAGTAACAAAAAGAAGCAAATATATAAGAAGTTAACAAAAAAGGAGTTATCTAAAGAAGTATACAAAAAAGGAGTTAACAAAAAAGAAGCAAATATAAAGGAGTTAACAAAAAAAGAGTAAACAAAAAAGGATGAAACAAAAAAGGAGTAAAAAAAAGAAGCAAATATAAAAGAAGTTAACAAAAAAGAAGGTTTAATAGAAGGAGTTAACAAAAAAGGAGTTAACAAATAAGGAGTTAACACAATAGAAGAAAACATAAAAGGAGTTAACAAAAAAAGAGTTAACAAAATAGGAGTTAACAAAAAAGGAGTAAAAAAAGGAGTAAACAAAAAAGGAGTTAGCAAAAAAAGAGTTAACAAAAAAGAAGCAAATATAAAAGGAGTTACCAAAAAAGGAGTTGACAAAAAAGAAGCAAATATAAAAGGAGTAAACAAAAAAGAAGCAAATATAAAAGGAGTTAACAAAAAAGAAGTTGACAAAAAACAAGCAAATATAAAAGGAATTAACAAAAAAGGAGTTAACAAATAGAGAGGTAACAAAAAAGAAGCAACATTAAAGGAGTTAACAATAAAAGAGTTAATTAAAAAGGAGTTAATAAAAAAGAAGCAAATATAAAAGGAGTTAACAAAGAAGGAGTTAACAAAAAAGATGTACACAAAAAAAGAGTAAACAAAAAAAGGACTTAACAAAAAGAAGCAAATATAAAAGAAGTTAACAAAAAAGAAGCAAATATTAAAGGAGTTAACAAAAAAGGAGTAAACAAAAAAGGAGTAAGCAAAAAAGGAGTTAACAAAAAAGATGCAAATATAACAGGAGTAAAGAAAAAAGGAGTTAACAAAAAAGGAATCATCAAAAAAGAAGCAAATATAAAAGGAGTTAACAAAAAGATGCAAATATAAAAGGAGTAAACAAAAAAGGAGTTAACAAAAAAGGAATCATCAAAAAAGAAGCAAATATAAAAGGACTTAACAAAAAGAAGCAAATATAGAAGAAGTTAACAAAAAAGAGGAAAAAATAAAAGGAGTTAACAAAAAAGGAGATACCAAATGAGGAGTTAACAAAAGAGGAGTTAACAAAAAGAAGCAAATATAAAAGGAGTTAACAATAAAGAAGAAAATATATAAGGAGTTAACAAAACAGGAGTTGCCAAATGAGGAGAAAACAAAAAAGGAGTTAACAAAAAAAAGCAAATATAAAAGGTGTTAACAAAAAAGGAGTAAACAAAAAAGGAGTAAACAAAAAAGGAGTAAACAAAAAAGGAGTAAACAAAAAAGATGGATATATATAAAAGGAGTAAACAAAAAAGGAGTAAACAAAAAAAGAGTTAACAAAAAAGGGGGAAACAAAAAAGGAGAAAAAAAACGAGTTAACAAAAAAGATGGAAATATAAAAGGAGTTAACAAAAAAGGAGTTAACAAAAAATGAGTAAAAAAAAGGAGTTAACGAAAAAGAAGCAAATATAAAAGAGGATAACAAAAAAGGAGCAAATATAAAAGGAGTTAAACAAAAAGGAGTTAACAAAAAAGGAGTAAACAAAAAACGAGTAAACAAAAAAGAAGCAAATATAAAAGGAGTTAACAATAAAGGAATAAACAAAAAAGGATTAAAAAAAAGGAGTAAATAAAAAGGAAGCAAATATAAAACGAGTTAACAAAAAAGGAGTTAACAAAAAAAGTAAACAAAAAAGGAGTTAACAAAAACGAAGCCAATATAAAAGAAGTTAACAAAAAAGGAATAAACAAATAAGAAGTTAACAAAAAAGAAGCAAATATAAAAGGAGTTAACAAAAAAAGAGTTAACAAAAAAGGAGTAAACAAAAAAGAAGCAAATATAAAAGGAGTTAACAAAAAAGGAGTTAACAAATAAGGAGTTAACAAAAAAGAAGAGAACATAAAAGGAGTTAACAAAAAAGGAGTTAACAAAAAGAAGCAAATATAAAAGAAGTTAACAAAAAAGAAGAAAATATAAAAGGAGTTAACAAAAATGGAGTTAACAAAAAAGAAGCAAATATGAAAGGAGTTAACAAAAAAGGAGTAAACAAATAAGGATTTAACAAAAAAGAAGCAAATATAAAAGGAGTTAACAGAAAAAGAGTTAACAAAAAAGGAGTAAACAAAAAAGAAGCAAATTTTAAAGGAGTTAACAAAAAAGGAGTTAACAAAAAAGGATTTAACAAATAAGGAGTTAACAAAAAAGAAGCAAATATAAAAGGAGTTAACAAAAAAGGAGTTAACAAAAAGAAGCAAATATAATAGTAGTTAACAAAAAAGAAGAAAATATTAAATGAGTTAACAAAAAAGGAGTTACCAAATGAGGAGTTATCAAAAAAGGAGTTAGCAAAAAGAGGCAAATATAAAAGGAGTTAAAACAAAAAAGAAGAAAATATAAAAGGAGTTAACAAAATATGAGTTCCCAAATGAGGAGTAAACAAAAAAGAGTTAACAAAAAAGTAGCAAATGTAAAAGGAGCTAACAAAAAAGGAGTAAACAAAAATGGAGTTAACAAAAAAGATGAATATATAAAAGGTGGAAACAAAAAAGGAGTTAACAAAAAAGGAGTACCAAAAAAGAAGCAAATATAAAAGGAGCTAACAAAAAAGGAGTTAACAAAAAAGGATTAAGCAAAAAAGGATTTAACAAAAAAAAAGCAAATATAAAAGGAGTTAACAAAAAATGAGTTAACAAAAAAGGGGTAAACAAAAAAGGAGTAACAAAAAGAAGCAAATATATAAGAAGTTAACAAAAAAGGAGTTATCTAAAGAAGTATACAAAAAAGGAGTTAACAAAAAAGAAGCAAATATAAAGGAGTTAACAAAAAAAGAGTAAACAAAAAAGGATGAAACAAAAAAGGAGTAAAAAAAAGAAGCAAATATAAAAGGAGTTAACAAAAAAGAAGGTTTAATAGAAGGAGTTAACAAAAAAGGAGTTAACAAATAAGGAGTTAACACAATAGAAGAAAACATAAAAGGAGTTAACAAAAAAAGAGTTAACAAAATAGGAGTTAACAAAAAAGGAGTAAAAAAAGGAGTAAACAAAAAAGGAGTTAGCAAAAAAAGAGTTAACAAAAAAGAAGCAAATATAAAAGGAGTTACCAAAAAAGGAGTTGACAAAAAAGAAGCAAATATAAAAGGAGTAATTAAAAAAGAAGCAAATATAAAAGGAGTTAACAAAAAAGGAGTTGACAAAAAACAAGCAAATATAAAAGGAATTAACAAAAAAGGAGTTATCAAATAGAGAGGTAACAAAAAAGAAGCAAACATAAAAGTAGTTAACAATGAAAGAGTTAACTAAAAAGGAGTTAATAAAAAAGAAGCAAATATAAAAGGAGTTAACAAAAAAGGAGTTAACAAAAAAGATGTACACAAAAAAAGAGTAAACAAAAAAGGACTTAACAAAAAAGAAGCGAATATAAAAGAAGTTAACAAAAAAGAATCAAAAATAAAAGGAGTTAAAAAAAAGGAGTTAACAAAAAAGGAGTTAACAAAAAAGGAGTAAACAAAAAACGAGCAAATAAAAAAGAAGTTAACAAAAAAGGAGCAAATAAAAAAGGTGTTAACAAAAAAGGAGTTACAAAAAAGGAGGAACCAATATGAAGTTTACAAAAAAGAAGCAAATATAAAAGGTGTTAACAAAAAATGAGTTAACAAAAAAGGAGTAAACAAAAAAGAAGCAAATATAAAAGGAGTTAACAAAAAAGGAGTTAACAAATAAGGAGTTAACAAAAAAGAAGAGAACATAAAAGGAGTTAACAAAAAAGGAGTTAACAAAAAGAAGCAAATATAAAAGAAGTTAACAAAAAAGAAGAAAATATAAAAGGAGTTAACAAAAATGGAGTTAACAAAAAAAAAAGCAAATATGAAAGGAGTTAACAAAAAAGGAGTAAACAAATAAGGATTTAACAAAAAAGAAGCAAATATAAAAGGAGTTAACAGAAAAAGAGTTAACAAAAAAGGAGTAAACAAAAAAGAAGCAAATTTTAAAGGAGTTAACAAAAAAGGAGTTAACAAAAAAGGATTTAACAAATAAGGAGTTAACAAAAAAGAAGCAAATATAAAAGGAGTTAACAAAAAAGGAGTTAACAAAAAGAAGCAAATATAATAGTAGTTAACAAAAAAGAAGAAAATATTAAATGAGTTAACAAAAAAGGAGTTACCAAATGAGGAGTTATCAAAAAAGGAGTTAGCAAAAAGAGGCAAATATAAAAGGAGTTAAAACAAAAAAGAAGAAAATATAAAAGGAGTTAACAAAATATGAGTTCCCAAATGAGGAGTAAACAAAAAAGAGTTAACAAAAAAGTAGCAAATGTAAAAGGAGCTAACAAAAAAGGAGTAAACAAAAATGGAGTTAACAAAAAAGATGAATATATAAAAGGAGGAAACAAAAAAGGAGTTAACAAAAAAGGAGTACCAAAAAAGAATAAAATATAAAAGGAGCTAACAAAAAAGGAGTTAACAAAAAAGGATTAAGCAAAAAAGGATTTAACAAAAAAAAAGCAAATATAAAAGGAGTTAACAAAAAATGAGTTAACAAGAAAGGGGTAAACAAAAAAGGAGTAACAAAAAGAAGCAAATATATAAGAAGTTAACAAAAAAGGAGTTATCTAAAGAAGTATACAAAAAAGGAGTTAACAAAAAAGAAGCAAATATAAAGGAGTTAACAAAAAAAGAGTAAACAAAAAAGGATGAAACAAAAAAGGAGTAAAAAAAAGAAGCAAATATAAAAGAAGTTAACAAAAAAGAAGGTTTAATAGAAGGAGTTAACAAAAAAGGAGTTAACAAATAAGGAGTTAACACAATAGAAGAAAACATAAAAGGAGTTAACAAAAAAAGAGTTAACAAAATAGGAGTTAACAAAAAAGGAGTAAAAAAAGGAGTAAACAAAAAAGGAGTTAGCAAAAAAAGAGTTAACAAAAAAGAAGCAAATATAAAAGGAGTTACCAAAAAAGGAGTTGACAAAAAAGAAGCAAATATAAAAGGAGTAAACAAAAAAGAAGCAAATATAAAAGGAGTTAACAAAAAAGAAGTTGACAAAAAACAAGCAAATATAAAAGGAATTAACAAAAAAGGAGTTAACAAATAGAGAGGTAACAAAAAAGAAGCAACATTAAAGGAGTTAACAATAAAAGAGTTAATTAAAAAGGAGTTAATAAAAAAGAAGCAAATATAAAAGGAGTTAACAAAGAAGGAGTTAACAAAAAAGATGTACACAAAAAAAGAGTAAACAAAAAAAGGACTTAACAAAAAGAAGCAAATATAAAAGAAGTTAACAAAAAAGAAGCAAATATTAAAGGAGTTAACAAAAAAGGAGTAAACAAAAAAGGAGTAAGCAAAAAAGGAGTTAACAAAAAAGATGCAAATATAACAGGAGTAAACAAAAAAGGAGTTAACAAAAAAGGAATCATCAAAAAAGAAGCAAATATAAAAGGAGTTAACAAAAAGATGCAAATATAAAAGGAGTAAACAAAAAAGGAGTTAACAAAAAAGGAATCATCAAAAAAGAAGCAAATATAAAAGGACTTAACAAAAAGAAGCAAATATAGAAGAAGTTAACAAAAAAGAGGAAAAAATAAAAGGAGTTAACAAAAAAGGAGATACCAAATGAGGAGTTAACAAAAGAGGAGTTAACAAAAAGAAGCAAATATAAAAGGAGTTAACAATAAAGAAGAAAATATATAAGGAGTTAACAAAACAGGAGTTGCCAAATGAGGAGAAAACAAAAAAGGAGTTAACAAAAAAAAGCAAATATAAAAGGTGTTAACAAAAAAGGAGTAAACAAAAAAGGAGTAAACAAAAAAGGAGTAAACAAAAAAGGAGTAAACAAAAAAGATGGATATATATAAAAGGAGTAAACAAAAAAGGAGTAAACAAAAAAAGAGTTAACAAAAAAGGGGGAAACAAAAAAGGAGAAAAAAAACGAGTTAACAAAAAAGATGGAAATATAAAAGGAGTTAACAAAAAAGGAGTTAACAAAAAATGAGTAAAAAAAAGGAGTTAACGAAAAAGAAGCAAATATAAAAGAGGATAACAAAAAAGGAGCAAATATAAAAGGAGTTAAACAAAAAGGAGTTAACAAAAAAGGAGTAAACAAAAAACGAGTAAACAAAAAAGAAGCAAATATAAAAGGAGTTAACAATAAAGGAATAAACAAAAAAGGATTAAAAAAAAGGAGTAAATAAAAAGGAAGCAAATATAAAACGAGTTAACAAAAAAGGAGTTAACAAAAAAAGTAAACAAAAAAGGAGTTAACAAAAACGAAGCCAATATAAAAGAAGTTAACAAAAAAGGAATAAACAAATAAGAAGTTAACAAAAAAGAAGCAAATATAAAAGGAGTTAACAAAAAAAGAGTTAACAAAAAAGGAGTAAACAAAAAAGAAGCAAATATAAAAGGAGTTAACAAAAAAGGAGTTAACAAATAAGGAGTTAACAAAAAAGAAGAGAACATAAAAGGAGTTAACAAAAAAGGAGTTAACAAAAAGAAGCAAATATAAAAGAAGTTAACAAAAAAGAAGAAAATATAAAAGGAGTTAACAAAAATGGAGTTAACAAAAAAGAAGCAAATATGAAAGGAGTTAACAAAAAAGGAGTAAACAAATAAGGATTTAACAAAAAAGAAGCAAATATAAAAGGAGTTAACAGAAAAAGAGTTAACAAAAAAGGAGTAAACAAAAAAGAAGCAAATTTTAAAGGAGTTAACAAAAAAGGAGTTAACAAAAAAGGATTTAACAAATAAGGAGTTAACAAAAAAGAAGCAAATATAAAAGGAGTTAACAAAAAAGGAGTTAACAAAAAGAAGCAAATATAATAGTAGTTAACAAAAAAGAAGAAAATATTAAATGAGTTAACAAAAAAGGAGTTACCAAATGAGGAGTTATCAAAAAAGGAGTTAGCAAAAAGAGGCAAATATAAAAGGAGTTAAAACAAAAAAGAAGAAAATATAAAAGGAGTTAACAAAATATGAGTTCCCAAATGAGGAGTAAACAAAAAAGAGTTAACAAAAAAGTAGCAAATGTAAAAGGAGCTAACAAAAAAGGAGTAAACAAAAATGGAGTTAACAAAAAAGATGAATATATAAAAGGAGGAAACAAAAAAGGAGTTAACAAAAAAGGAGTACCAAAAAAGAATAAAATATAAAAGGAGCTAACAAAAAAGGAGTTAACAAAAAAGGATTAAGCAAAAAAGGATTTAACAAAAAAAAAGCAAATATAAAAGGAGTTAACAAAAAATGAGTTAACAAGAAAGGGGTAAACAAAAAAGGAGTAACAAAAAGAAGCAAATATATAAGAAATCAACAAAAAAGGAGTTATCTAAAGAAGTATACAAAAAAGGAGTTAACAAAAAAGAAGCAAATATAAAGGAGTTAACAAAAAAAGAGTAAACAAAAAAGGATGAAACAAAAAAGGAGTAAAAAAAAGAAGCAAATATAAAAGAAGTTAACAAAAAAGAAGGTTTAATAGAAGGAGTTAACAAAAAAGGAGTTAACAAATAAGGAGTTAACACAATAGAAGAAAACATAAAAGGAGTTAACAAAAAATGAGTTAACAAAATAGGAGTTAACAAAAAAGGAGTAAAAAAAGGAGTAAACAAAAAAGGAGTTAGCAAAAAAAGAGTTAACAAAAAAGAAGCAAATATAAAAGGAGTTAACAAAAAAGAAGTTGACAAAAAACAAGCAAATATAAAAGGAATTAACAAAAAAGGAGTTAACAAATAGAGAGGTAACAAAAAAGAAGCAACATTAAAGGAGTTAACAATAAAAGAGTTAATTAAAAAGGAGTTAATAAAAAAGAAGCAAATATAAAAGGAGTTAACAAAGAAGGAGTTAACAAAAAAGATGTACACAAAAAAAGAGTAAACAAAAAAAGGACTTAACAAAAAAGGAGCGAATATAAAAGAAGTTAACAAAAAAGAATCAAAAATAAAAGGAGTTAAAAAAAAGGAGTTAACAAAAATGGAGTTAACAAAAAACGAGCAAATAAAAAAGAAGTTAAAAAAAGAAGCAAATAAAAAAGGTGTTAACAAAAAAGGAGTTACAAAAAAGGAGGAACCAATATGAAGTTTACAAAAAAGAAGCAAATATAAAAGGTGTTAACAAAAAATGAGTAACAAAAAAGGAGTAACAAAAAAGGAAGAAACAAAATAGGAGTTTACAAAAAAGAAGCAAATGCAAAAGGAGTTAAGAAAAAAGGAATAAACAAAAAAGGAGTAAACAAAAAAGGAGTTAACAAAAAAGAAGCAAATATATAACGAGTTAACAAAAAAGGAGCGTACAAAAAAAGTAAACAAAAAAGGAGTTAACAAAAAAGAAGCAAATATAAAAGGAGTTTACAAAAAAGGAGCAAACAAATAAGGAGTTAACAAAAAAGAAGCAAATATAAAAAGAGTTAACAGAAAAAGAGTTAACAAAAAAGAGTAAACAAAAAAGAAGCAAGTATTAAAGGAGTTAACAAATAAGGAGTTAACAAAAAAGAAGCAAATATTAAAGGAGTAAACAAATAAGGAGTTAACAAAAAAAAAGCAAACATAAAAGGAGTTAACAAAAAAGGAGTTAATAAAAAGAAGCAAATATAAAAGGAGTTAACAAAAAAGGAGTTAACAAAAAAGGAGTAAACAAAAAAGGAGTTGAGAAATAAGGAGTTAGCAAAAAAGTTGGAAATATAAAAGGAGTTAACAAAAAAGGAGTTAACAAAAAAGGAGTGAACAAAAAGGAGTAAACAAAAAAGAAGCAAATGTAAAAGGAGTAAACAAAAAAGGAGTTAACAAATAAGGAGTTAACATAAAAGAAGCAAACATAAAAGGAGTTAACAAAAAAAAGGAGTTAACAAAAAAGGGGGAAACAAAAAAGGAGAAAAAAACGAGTTAACAAAAAAGATGGAAATATAAAAGGAGTTAACAAAAAATGAGTAAAAAAAAGGAGTTAACGAAAAAGAAGCGAATATAAAAGAGGATAACAAAAAAGGAGCAAATATAAAAGGAGTTAAACAAAAAGGAGTTAAAAAAAAGGAGTAAACAAAAAACGAGTAAAAAAAAAGAAGCAAATATAAAAGGAGTTAACAAAAAAGGAATAAACAAAAAAGGATTAATAAAAAGGAGTAAATAAAAAGGAAGCAAATATAAAACGAGTTAACAAAAAATGAGTAAAAAAAAAAGTAAACAAAAAAGGAGTTAACAAAAACGAAGCCAATATAAAAGAAGTTAACAAAAAAGGAGTAAACAAATAAGAAGTTAACAAAAAAGAAGCAAATATAAAAGGAGTTAACAAAAAAAGAGTTAACAAAAAAGGAGTAAACAAAAAAGAAGCAAATATAAAAGGAGTTAACAAAAAAGGAGTTAACAAATAAGGAGTTAAAAAAAAAGAAGAGAACATAAAAGGAGTTAACAAAAAAGGAGTTAACAAAAAGAAGCAAATATAAAAGAAGTTAACAAAAAAGAAGAAAATATAAAAGGAGTTAACAAAAAAGGAGTTAACAAAAAAGAAGCAAATATAAAAGGAGTTAACAAAAAAGGAGTAAACAAATAAGGAGTTAACAAAAAAGAAGCAAATATAAAAGGAGTTAACAGAAAAAGAGTTAACAAAAAAGGAGTAAACAAAAAAGGATTTAACAAATAAGGAGTTAACAAAAAAGAAGCAAATATAAAAGGAGTTAACAAAAAAGGAGTTAACAAAAAGAAGCAAATATAATAGTAGTTATCAAAAAAGAAGAAAATATTAAATGAGTTAACAAAAAAGGAGTTACCAAATGAGGAGTTATCAAAAAAGGAGTTAGCAAAAAGAGGCAAATATAAAAGGAGTTAAAACAAAAAAGAAGAAAATATAAAAGGAGTTAACAAAATATGAGTTCCCAAATGAGGAGTAAACAAAAAAAGAGTTAACAAAAAAGTAGCAAATGTAAAAGGAGCTAAAAAAAAAGGAGTAAACAAAAATGGAGTTAACAAAAAAGATGAATATATAAAAGGTGGAAACAAAAAAGGAGTTAACAAAAAAGGAGTAACAAAAAAGGAAGAAACAAAATAGGAGTTTACAAAAAAGAAGCAAATGCAAAAGGAGTTAAGAAAAAAGGAATAAACAAAAAAGGAGTAAACAAAAAAGGAGTTAACAAAAAAGAAGCAAATATATAACGAGTTAACAAAAAAGGAGCGTACAAAAAAAGTAAACAAAAAAGGAGTTAACAAAAAAGAAGCAAATATAAAAGGAGTTTACAAAAATGGAGCAAACAAATAAGGAGTTAACAAAAAAGAAGCAAATATAAAAAGAGTTAACAGAAAAAGAGTTAACAAAAAAGAGTAAACAAAAAAGAAGCAAGTATTAAAGGAGTTAACAAATAAGGAGTTAACAAAAAAGAAGCAAATATTAAAGGAGTTAACAAAAAAGGAGTTAACAAAAAGAAGCAAATATAAAAGTAGTTAAAAAAAAAGTAGAAAATATAAAAGGAGTTATCAAAAAAGGAGTTACCAAATGAGGAGTTAAAAAAAAGGAGTTAGCAAAAAGAGGCAAATATAAAAGGAGTTAACAAAAAAGAAGAAAATATAAAAGGAGTTAACAAAATATGAGTTGCCAAATGAGGAGTAAACAAAAAAGGAGTTAACAAAAAAGAAGGTTATATAGAAAGAGTTAACAAAAAAGGAGTTAACAAATAAGGAGTTAACACAATAGAAGCAAACATAAAAGGAGTTAACAAAAAAAGAGTTAACAAAAAAGGAGTTAACAAAAAAGGAGTAAAAAAAAGGAGTTAACAAAAAAGGAGTTAGCAAAAAAGGAGTTAACAAAAAAGAAGCAAATATAAAAGGAGTTAACAAAAAAGGAGTAGACACAATAGAAGCAAACATAAAAGGAGTTAACAAAAAAAGAGTTAACAAAAAAGGAGTTAACAAAAAAGGAGTAAAATAAAGGAGTAAAATAAAGGAGTAAACAAAAAAGGAGTTAGCAAAAAAGGAGTTAACAAAAAAGAAGCAAATATAATAGGAGTTAACAAAAAAGGAGAAGACACAAAAGAAGCAAATATAAAAGAAGTTAACAAAAAAGAAGTAAATATAAAAGGAGTTAACAAAAAAGAAGTTAACAAAAAAGATTAAACAAAAAAGGAGTAACAAAAAGGAGTAAACAAAAAAGGAGTTAGCAAAAAAGGAGTTAACAAAAAAGAAGCAAATATAAAAGGAGTAAACAAAAAACGAGTTAACAAAAAAGAAGTAAAGAAAAAAGGAGGAAACAAAAAAGGACTTAACAAAAAAGAAGCGAATATAAAAGAAGTTAACAAAGAAGAATCAAATATAAAAGGAGTTAAAAAAAAGGAGTTAACAAAAAAGGACTTAACAAAAAAGGAGAAAACAAAAAACGAGCAAATAAAAAAGAAGTTAAAAATAAGAAGCAAATATAAAAGGTGTTAACAAAAAAAGAGTTACAAAAAAGGAGGAACCAATATGGAGTTTACAAAAAAGAAGCAAATATAAAAGGAGTTAACAAAAAATGAGTAAACAAATAAGGAGTTAACAAAAAAGAGGCAAACATAAAAGGAGTTAACAAAAAAGGAGTTAACAAAAAGAAGCAAATATAAAAGAAGTTAACAAAAAAGAAGCAAATATTAAAGGAGTTAACAAAAAAGGAGTAAACAAAAAAGGAGTAAGCAAAAAAGGAGTTAACAAAAAAGATGCAAATATAACAGGAGTAAACAAAAAAGGAGTTAACAAAAAAGGAATCATCAAAAAAGAAGCAAATATAAAAGGAGTTAACAAAAAGATGCAAATATAAAAGGAGTAAACAAAAAAGGAGTTAACAAAAAGGAATCATCAAAAAAGAAGCAAATATAAAAGGACTTAACAAAAAGAAGCAAATATAGAAGGAGTTAACAAAAAAGAGGAAAAAATAAAAGGAGTTAACAAAAAAGGAGATACCAAATGAGGAGTTAACAAAAAAGGAGTTAACAAAAAGAAGCAAATATAAAAGGAGTTAACAATAAAGAAGAAAATATATAAGGAGTTAACAAAACATGAGTTGCCAAATGAGGAGAAAACAAAAAAGGAGTAAACAAAAAAGAAGCAAATTTTAAAGGAGTTAACAAAAAAGGAGTTAACAAAAAAGGATTTAACAAATAAGGAGTTAACAAAAAAGAAGCAAATATAAAAGGAGTTAACAAAAAAGGAGTTAACAAAAAGAAGCAAATATAATAGTAGTTAACAAAAAAGAAAAAAATATTAAATGAGTTAACAAAAAAGGAGTTACCAAATGAGGAGTTATCAAAAAAGGAGTTAGCAAAAAGAGGCAAATATAAAAGGAGTTAAAACAAAAAAGAAGAAAATATAAAAGGAGTTAACAAAATATGAGTTCCCAAATGAGGAGTAAACAAAAAAGAGTTAACAAAAAAGTAGCAAATGTAAAAGGAGCTAACAAAAAAGGAGTAAACAAAAATGGAGTTAACAAAAAAGATGAATATATAAAAGGAGGAAACAAAAAAGGAGTTAACAAAAAAGGAGTACCAAAAAAGAATAAAATATAAAAGGAGCTAACAAAAAAGGAGTTAACAAAAAAGGATTAAGCAAAAAAGGATTTAACAAAAAAAAAGCAAATATAAAAGGATTTAACAAAAAATGAGTTAACAAGAAAGGGGTAAACAAAAAAGGAGTAACAAAAAGAAGCAAATATATAAGAAGTTAACAAAAAAGGAGTTATCTAAAGAAGTATACAAAAAAGGAGTTAACAAAAAAGAAGCAAATATAAAGGAGTTAACAAAAAAAGAGTAAACAAAAAAGGATGAAACAAAAAAGGAGTAAAAAAAAGAAGCAAATATAAAAGAAGTTAACAAAAAAGAAGGTTTAATAGAAGGAGTTAACAAAAAAGGAGTTAACAAATAAGGAGTTAACACAATAGAAGAAAACATAAAAGGAGTTAACAAAAAAAGAGTTAACAAAATAGGAGTTAACAAAAAAGGAGTAAAAAAAGGAGTAAACAAAAAAGGAGTTAGCAAAAAAAGAGTTAACAAAAAAGAAGCAAATATAAAAGGAGTTACCAAAAAAGGAGTTGACAAAAAAGAAGCAAATATAAAAGGAGTAAACAAAAAAGAAGCAAATATAAAAGGAGTTAACAAAAAAGAAGTTGACAAAAAACAAGCAAATATAAAAGGAATTAACAAAAAAGGAGTTAACAAATAGAGAGGTAACAAAAAAGAAGCAACATTAAAGGAGTTAACAATAAAAGAGTTAATTAAAAAGGAGTTAATAAAAAAGAAGCAAATATAAATGGAGTTAACAAAGAAGGAGTTAACAAAAAAGATGTACACAAAAAAAGGGTAAACAAAAAAAGGACTTAACAAAAAGAAGCAAATATAAAAGAAGTTAACAAAAAAGAAGCAAATATTAAAGGAGTTAACAAAAAAGGAGTAAACAAAAAAGGAGTAAGCAAAAAAGGAGTTAACAAAAAAGATGCAAATATAACAGGAGTAAACAAAAAAGGAGTTAACAAAAAAGGAATCATCAAAAAAGAAGCAAATATAAAAGGAGTTAACAAAAAGATGCAAATATAAAAGGAGTAAACAAAAAAGGAGTTAACAAAAAAGGAATCATCAAAAAAGAAGCAAATATAAAAGGACTTAACAAAAAGAAGCAAATATAGAAGAAGTTAACAAAAAAGAGGAAAAAATAAAAGGAGTTAACAAAAAAGGAGATACCAAATGAGGAGTTAACAAAAGAGGAGTTAACAAAAAGAAGCAAATATAAAAGGAGTTAACAATAAAGAAGAAAATATATAAGGAGTTAACAAAACAGGAGTTGCCAAATGAGGAGAAAACAAAAAAGGAGTTAACAAAAAAAAGCAAATATAAAAGGTGTTAACAAAAAAGGAGTAAACAAAAAAGGAGTAAACAAAAAAGGAGTAAACAAAAAAGGAGTAAACAAAAAAGATGGATATATATAAAAGGAGTAAACAAAAAAGGAGTAAACAAAAAAAGAGTAAACAAAAAAGGGGGAAACAAAAAAGGAGAAAAAAAACGAGTTAACAAAAAAGATGGAAATATAAAAGGAGTTAACAAAAAAGGAGTTAACAAAAAATGAGTAAAAAAAAGGAGTTAACGAAAAAGAAGCAAATATAAAAGAGGATAACAAAAAAGGAGCAAATATAAAAGGAGTTAAACAAAAAGGAGTTAACAAAAAAGGAGTAAACAAAAAACGAGTAAACAAAAAAGAAGCAAATATAAAAGGAGTTAACAATAAAGGAATAAACAAAAAAGGATTAAAAAAAAGGAGTAAATAAAAAGGAAGCAAATATAAAACGAGTTAACAAAAAAGGAGTTAACAAAAAAAGTAAACAAAAAAGGAGTTAACAAAAACGAAGCCAATATAAAAGAAGTTAACAAAAAAGGAATAAACAAATAAGGAGTTAACAAAAAAGAAGCAAATATAAAAGGAGTTAACAAAAAAAGAGTTAACAAAAAAGGAGTAAACAAAAAAGAAGCAAATATAAAAGGAGTTAACAAAAAAGGAGTTAACAAATAAGGAGTTAACAAAAAAGAAGAGAACATAAAAGGAGTTAACAAAAAAGGAGTTAACAAAAAGAAGCAAATATAAAAGAAGTTAACAAAAAAGAAGAAAATATAAAAGGAGTTAACAAAAATGGAGTTAACAAAAAAGAAGCAAATATGAAAGGAGTTAACAAAAAAGGAGTAAACAAATAAGGATTTAACAAAAAAGAAGCAAATATAAAAGGAGTTAACAGAAAAAGAGTTAACAAAAAAGGAGTAAACAAAAAAGAAGCAAATTTTAAAGGAGTTAACAAAAAAGGAGTTAACAAAAAAGGATTTAACAAATAAGGAGTTAACAAAAAAGAAGCAAATATAAAAGGAGTTAACAAAAAAGGAGTTAACAAAAAGAAGCAAATATAATAGTAGTTAACAAAAAAGAAGAAAATATTAAATGAGTTAACAAAAAAGGAGTTACCAAATGAGGAGTTATCAAAAAAGGAGTTAGCAAAAAGAGGCAAATATAAAAGGAGTTAAAACAAAAAAGAAGAAAATATAAAAGGAGTTAACAAAATATGAGTTCCCAAATGAGGAGTAAACAAAAAAGAGTTAACAAAAAAGTAGCAAATGTAAAAGGAGCTAACAAAAAAGGAGTAAACAAAAATGGAGTTAACAAAAAAGATGAATATATAAAAGGAGGAAACAAAAAAGGAGTTAACAAAAAGGAGTACCAAAAAAGAATAAAATATAAAAGGAGCTAACAAAAAAGGAGTTAACAAAAAAGGATTAAGCAAAAAAGGATTTAACAAAAAAAAAGCAAATATAAAAGGAGTTAACAAAAAATGAGTTAACAAGAAAGGGGTAAACAAAAAAGGAGTAACAAAAAGAAGCAAATATATAAGAAATCAACAAAAAAGGAGTTATCTAAAGAAGTATACAAAAAAGGAGTTAACAAAAAAGAAGCAAATATAAAGGAGTTAACAAAAAAAGAGTAAACAAAAAAGGATGAAACAAAAAAGGAGTAAAAAAAAGAAGCAAATATAAAAGAAGTTAACAAAAAAGAAGGTTTAATAGAAGGAGTTAACAAAAAAGGAGTTAACAAATAAGGAGTTAACACAATAGAAGAAAACATAAAAGGAGTTAACAAAAAATGAGTTAACAAAATAGGAGTTAACAAAAAAGGAGTAAAAAAAGGAGTAAACAAAAAAGGAGTTAGCAAAAAAAGAGTTAACAAAAAAGAAGCAAATATAAAAGGAGTTACCAAAAAAGGAGTTGACAAAAAAGAAGCAAATATAAAAGGAGTAAACAAAAAAGAAGCAAATATAAAAGGAGTTAACAAAAAAGAAGTTGACAAAAAACAAGCAAATATAAAAGGAATTAACAAAAAAGGAGTTAACAAATAGAGAGGTAACAAAAAAGAAGCAAACATAAAAGGAGTTAACAATAAAAGAGTTAACTAAAAAGGAGTTAATAAAAAAGAAGCAAATATAAAAGGAGTTAACAAAGAAGGAGTTAACAAAAAAGGAGTAAACAAAAAACGAGCAAATAAAAAAGAAGTTAAAAAAAGAAGCAAATAAAAAAGGTGTTAACAAAAAAGGAGTTACAAAAAAGGAGGAACCAATATGAAGTTTACAAAAAAGATGCAAATATAAAAGGTGTTAACAAAAAAGGAGTAACAAAAAAGGAGTAACAAAAAAGGAAGAAACAAAATAGGAGTTTACAAAAAAGAAGCAAATGCAAAAGGAGTTAAGAAAAAAGGAATAAACAAAAAAGGAGTAAACAAAAAAGGAGTTAACAAAAAAGAAGCAAATATATAACGAGTTAACAAAAAAGGAGCGTACAAAAAAAGTAAACAAAAAAGGAGTTAACAAAAAAGAAGCAAATATAAAAGGAGTTTACAAAAAAGGAGCAAACAAATAAGGAGTTAACAAAAAAGAAGCAAATATAAAAAGAGTTAACAGAAAAAGAGTTAACAAAAAAGAATAAACAAAAAAGAAGCAAGTATTAAAGGAGTTAACAAATAAGGAGTTAACAAAAAAGAAGCAAATATTAAAGGAGTTAACAAAAAAGGAGTTAACAAAAAGAAGCAAATATAAAAGTAGTTAACAAAAAAGAAGAAAATATAAAAGGAGTTATCAAAAAAGGAGTTACCAAATGAGGAGTTAAAAAAAGGGAGTTAGCAAAAAGAGGCAAATATAAAAGGAGTTAACAAAAAAGAAGAAAATATAAAAGGAGTTAACAAAATATGAGTTGCCAAATGAGGAGTAAACAAAAAAGGAGTTAACAAAAAAGAAGGTTATATAGAAAGAGTTAACAAAAAAGGAGTTAACAAATAAGGAGTTAACACAATAGAAGCAAACATAAAAGGAGTTAACAAAAAAAGAGTTAACAAAAAAGGAGTTAACAAAAAAGGAGTATAAAAAAGGAGTTAACAAAAAAGGAGTTAGCAAAAAAGGAGTTAACAAAAAAGAAGCAAATATAAAAGGAGTTAACAAAAAAGGAGTAGACACAATAGAAGCAAACATAAAAGGAGTTAACAAAAAAAGAGTTAACAAAAAAGGAGTTAACAAAAAAGGAGTAAAATAAAGGAGTAAAATAAAGGAGTAAACAAAAAAGGAGTTAGCAAAAAAGGAGTTAACAAAAAAGAAGCAAATATAAAAGGAGTTAACAAAAAAGGAGAAGACACAAAAGAAGCAAATATAAAAGAAGTTAACAAAAAAGAAGTAAATATAAAAGGAGTTAACAAAAAAGAAGTTAACAAAAAAGATTAAACAAAAAAGGAGTAACAAAAAGGAGTAAACAAAAAAGGAGTCAGCAAAAAAGGAGTTAACAAAAAAGAAGCAAATATAAAAGGAGTAAACAAAAAACGAGTTAACAAAAAAGAAGTAAAGAAAAAAGGAGGAAACAAAAAAGGACTTAACAAAAAAGAAGCGAATATAAAAGAAGTTAACAAAGAAGAATCAAATATAAAAGGAGTTAAAAAAAAGGAGTTAACAAAAAAGGACTTAACAAAAAAGGAGAAAACAAAAAACGAGCAAATAAAAAAGAAGTTAAAAATAAGAAGCAAATATAAAAGGTGTTAACAAAAAAAGAGTTACAAAAAAGGAGGAACCAATATGGAGTTTACAAAAAAGAAGCAAATATAAAAGGAGTTAACAAAAAATGAGTAAACAAATAAGGAGTTAACAAAAAAGAGGCAAACATAAAAGGAGTTAACAAAAAAGGAGTTAACAAAAAGAAGCAAATATAAAAGAAGTTAACAAAAAAGAAGCAAATATTAAAGGAGTTAACAAAAAAGGAGTAAACAAAAAAGGAGTAAGCAAAAAAGGAGTTAACAAAAAAGATGCAAATATAACAGGAGTAAACAAAAAAGGAGTTAACAAAAAAGGAATCATCAAAAAAGAAGCAAATATAAAAGCAGTTAACAAAAAGATGCAAATATAAAAGGAGTAAACAAAAAAGGAGTTAACAAAAAGGAATCATCAAAAAAGAAGCAAATATAAAAGGACTTAACAAAAAGAAGCAAATATAGAAGGAGTTAACAAAAAAGAGGAAAAAATAAAAGGAGTTAACAAAAAAGGAGATACCAAATGAGGAGTTAACAAAAAAGGAGTTAACAAAAAGAAGCAAATATAAAAGGAGTTAACAATAAAGAAGAAAATATATAAGGAGTTAACAAAACATGAGTTGCCAAATGAGGAGAAAACAAAAAAGGAGTTAACAAAAAAAAAGCAAATATAAAAGGTGTTAACAAAAAAGGAGTAAACAAAAAAGGAGTAAACAAAAAAGGAGTAAACAAAAAAAGAGTTAACAAAAAAGGGGGAAACAAAAAAGGAGAAAAAAAACGAGTTAACAAAAAAGATGGAAATATAAAAGGAGTTAACAAAAAAGGAGTTAACAAAAAATGAGTAAAAAAAAGGAGTTAACGAAAAAGAAGCGAATATAAAAGAGGATAACAAAAAAGTAGCAAATATAAAAGGAGTTAAACAAAAAGGAGTTAACAAAAAAGGAGTAAACAAAAAACGAGTAAACAAAAAAGAAGCAAATATAAAAGGAGTTAACAATAAAGGAATAAACAAAAAAGGATTAAAAAAAAGGAGTAAATAAAAAAGAAGCAAATATAAAACGAGTTAACAAAAAAGGAGTTAACAAAAAAGAAGGTTTAATAGAAGGAGTTAACAAAAAAGGAGTTAACAAATAAGGAGTTAACACAATAGAAGAAAACATAAAAGGAGTTAACAAAAAAAGAGTTAACAAAATAGGAGTTAACAAAAAAGGAGTAAAAAAAGGAGTAAACAAAAAAGGAGTTAGCAAAAAAAGAGTTAACAAAAAAGAAGCAAATATAAAAGGAGTTACCAAAAAAGGAGTTGACAAAAAAGAAGCAAATATAAAAGGAGTAAACAAAAAAGAAGCAAATATAAAAGGAGTTAACAAAAAAGAAGTTGACAAAAAACAAGCAAATATAAAAGGAATTAACAAAAAAGGAGTTAACAAATAGAGAGGTAACAAAAAAGAAGCAAACATAAAAGGAGTTAACAATAAAAGAGTTAACTAAAAAGGAGTTAATAAAAAAGAAGCAAATATAAAAGGAGTTAACAAAGAAGGAGTTAACAAAAAAGGAGTAAACAAAAAACGAGCAAATAAAAAAGAAGTTAAAAAAAGAAGCAAATAAAAAAGGTGTTAACAAAAAAGGAGTTACAAAAAAGGAGGAACCAATATGAAGTTTACAAAAAAGATGCAAATATAAAAGGTGTTAACAAAAAAGGAGTAACAAAAAAGGAGTAACAAAAAAGGAAGAAACAAAATAGGAGTTTACAAAAAAGAAGCAAATGCAAAAGGAGTTAAGAAAAAAGGATTAAACAAAAAAGGAGTAAACAAAAAAGGAGTTAACAAAAAAGAAGCAAATATATAACGAGTTAACAAAAAAGGAGCGTACAAAAAAAGTAAACAAAAAAGGAGTTAACAAAAAAGAAGCAAATATAAAAGGAGTTTACAAAAAAGGAGCAAACAAATAAGGAGTTAACAAAAAAGAAGCAAATATAAAAAGAGTTAACAGAAAAAGAGTTAACAAAAAAGAATAAACAAAAAAGAAGCAAGTATTAAAGGAGTTAACAAATAAGGAGTTAACAAAAAAGAAGCAAATATTAAAGGAGTTAACAAAAAAGGAGTTAACAAAAAGAAGCAAATATAAAAGTAGTTAACAAAAAAGAAGAAAATATAAAAGGAGTTATCAAAAAAGGAGTTACCAAATGAGGAGTTAAAAAAAGGGAGTTAGCAAAAAGAGGCAAATATAAAAGGAGTTAACAAAAAAGAAGAAAATATAAAAGGAGTTAACAAAATATGAGTTGCCAAATGAGGAGTAAACAAAAAAGGAGTTAACAAAAAAGAAGGTTATATAGAAAGAGTTAACAAAAAAGGAGTTAACAAATAAGGAGTTAACACAATAGAAGCAAACATAAAAGGAGTTAACAAAAAAAGAGTTAACAAAAAAGGAGTTAACAAAAAAGGAGTAAAAAAAAGGAGTAAACAAAAAAGGAGTTAGCAAAAAAGGAGTTAGCAAAAAAGGAGTTAACAAAAAAGAAGCAAATATAAAAGGAGTTAACAAAAAAGGAGTAGACACAATAGAAGCAAACATAAAAGGAGTTAACAAAAAAAGAGTTAACAAAAAAGAAGTTAACAAAAGGGAGTAAAATAAAGGAGTAAACAAAAAAGGAGTAAGCAAAAAAGGAGTTAACAAAAAAGAAGCAAATATAAAATGAGTTAACAAAAAAGGAGTAGACACAAAAGAAGCAAATATAAAAGAAGTTAATAAAAAAGAAGCAAATATAAAAGGAGTTAACAAAAAAGAAGAAAATATATAAGGAGTTAACAAAACATGAGTTGCCAAATGAGGAGAAAACAAAAAAGGAGTTAACAAAAAAAAAGCAAATATAAAAGGTGTTAACAAAAAAGGAGTAAACAAAAAAGGAGTAAACAAAAAAGGAGTAAACAAAAAAGGAGTAAACAAAAAAGATGGATATATATAAAAGGAGTAAACAAAAAAGGAGTAAACAAAAAAAGAGTTAACAAAAAAGGGGGAAACAAAAAAGGAGAAAAAAAACGGGTTAACAAAAAAGATGGAAATATAAAAGGAGTTAACAAAAAAGGAGTTAACAAAAAATGAGTAAAAAAAAGGAGTTAACGAAAAAGAAGCGAATATAAAAGAGGATAACAAAAAAGTAGCAAATATAAAAGGAGTTAAACAAAAAGGAGTTAACAAAAAAGGAGTAAACAAAAAACGAGTAAACAAAAAAGAAGCAAATATAAAAGGAGTTAACAATAAAGGAATAAACAAAAAAGGATTAAAAAAAAGGAGTAAATAAAAAAGAAGCAAATATAAAACGAGTTAACAAAAAAGGAGTTAACAAAAAAGAAGGTTTAATAGAAGGAGTTAACAAAAAAGGAGTTAACAAATAAGGAGTTAACACAATAGAAGAAAACATAAAAGGAGTTAACAAAAAAAGAGTTAACAAAATAGGAGTTAACAAAAAAGGAGTAAAAAAAGGAGTAAACAAAAAAGGAGTTAGCAAAAAAAGAGTTAACAAAAAAGAAGCAAATATAAAAGGAGTTAACAAAAAAGGAGTTGACAAAAAAGAAGCAAATATAAAAGGAGTAAACAAAAAAGAAGCAAATATAAAAGGAGTTAACAAAAAAGAAGTTGACAAAAAACAAGCAAATATAAAAGGAATTAACAAAAAAGGAGTTAACAAATAGAGAGGTAACAAAAAAGAAGCAAACATAAAAGGAGTTAACAATAAAAGAGTTAACTAAAAAGGAGTTAATAAAAAAGAAGCAAATATAAAAGGAGTTAACAAAGAAGGAGTTAACAAAAAAGGAGTAAACAAAAAACGAGCAAATAAAAAAGAAGTTAAAAAAAGAAGCAAATAAAAAAGGTGTTAACAAAAAAGGAGTTACAAAAAAGGAGGAACCAATATGAAGTTTACAAAAAAGATGCAAATATAAAAGGTGTTAACAAAAAAGGAGTAACAAAAAAGGAGTAACAAAAAAGGAAGAAACAAAATAGGAGTTTACAAAAAAGAAGCAAATGCAAAAGGAGTTAAGAAAAAAGGAATAAACAAAAAAGGAGTAAACAAAAAAGGAGTTAACAAAAAAGAAGCAAATATATAACGAGTTAACAAAAAAGGAGCGTACAAAAAAAGTAAACAAAAAAGGAGTTAACAAAAAAGAAGCAAATATAAAAGGAGTTTACAAAAAAGGAGCAAACAAATAAGGAGTTAACAAAAAAGAAGCAAATATAAAAAGAGTTAACAGAAAAAGAGTTAACAAGAAAGAATAAACAAAAAAGAAGCAAGTATTAAAGGAGTTAACAAATAAGGAGTTAACAAAAAAGAAGCAAATATTAAAGGAGTTAACAAAAAAGGAGTTAACAAAAAGAAGCAAATATAAAAGTAGTTAACAAAAAAGAAGAAAATATAAAAGGAGTTATCAAAAAAGGAGTTACCAAATGAGGAGTTAAAAAAAGGGAGTTAGCAAAAAGAGGCAAATATAAAAGGAGTTAACAAAAAAGAAGAAAATATAAAAGGAGTTAACAAAATATGAGTTGCCAAATGAGGAGT
Organism: Ischnura elegans; assembly: GCF_921293095.1. NCBI lineage: Eukaryota > Metazoa > Arthropoda > Insecta > Odonata > Coenagrionidae > Ischnura > Ischnura elegans. The sequence continues at coordinate 115,963,300 of NC_060250.1, read as the reverse complement.
AAACAAAAAAGGAGTTAACAAAAAAGAAGGTTATATAGAAAGAGTTAACAAAAAAGGAGTTAACAAATAAGGAGTTAACACAATAGAAGCAAACATAAAAGGAGTTAACAAAAAAAGAGTTAACAAAAAAGGAGTTAACAAAAAAGGAGTAAAAAAAAGGAGTTAACAAAAAAGGAGTTAGCAAAAAAGGAGTTAACAAAAAAGAAGCAAATATAAAAGGAGTTAACAAAAAAGGAGTAGACACAATAGAAGCAAACATAAAAGGAGTTAACAAAAAAAGAGTTAACAAAAAAGGAGTTAACAAAAAAGGAGTAAAATAAAGGAGTAAAATAAAGGAGTAAACAAAAAAGGAGTTAGCAAAAAAGGAGTTAACAAAAAAGAAGCAAATATAAAAGGAGTTAACAAAAAAGGAGAAGACACAAAAGAAGCAAATATAAAAGAAGTTAACAAAAAAGAAGTAAATATAAAAGGAGTTAACAAAAAAGAAGTTAACAAAAAAGATTAAACAAAAAAGGAGTAACAAAAAGGAGTAAACAAAAAAGGAGTTAGCAAAAAAGGAGTTAACAAAAAAGAAGCAAATATAAAAGGAGTAAACAAAAAACGAGTTAACAAAAAAGAAGTAAAGAAAAAAGGAGGAAACAAAAAAGGACTTAACAAAAAAGAAGCGAATATAAAAGAAGTTAACAAAGAAGAATCAAATATAAAAGGAGTTAAAAAAAAGGAGTTAACAAAAAAGGACTTAACAAAAAAGGAGAAAACAAAAAACGAGCAAATAAAAAAGAAGTTAAAAATAAGAAGCAAATATAAAAGGTGTTAACAAAAAAAGAGTTACAAAAAAGGAGGAACCAATATGGAGTTTACAAAAAAGAAGCAAATATAAAAGGAGTTAACAAAAAATGAGTAAACAAATAAGGAGTTAACAAAAAAGAGGCAAACATAAAAGGAGTTAACAAAAAAGGAGTTAACAAAAAGAAGCAAATATAAAAGAAGTTAACAAAAAAGAAGCAAATATTAAAGGAGTTAACAAAAAAGGAGTAAACAAAAAAGGAGTAAGCAAAAAAGGAGTTAACAAAAAAGATGCAAATATAACAGGAGTAAACAAAAAAGGAGTTAACAAAAAAGGAATCATCAAAAAAGAAGCAAATATAAAAGGAGTTAACAAAAAGATGCAAATATAAAAGGAGTAAACAAAAAAGGAGTTAACAAAAAGGAATCATCAAAAAAGAAGCAAATATAAAAGGACTTAACAAAAAGAAGCAAATATAGAAGGAGTTAACAAAAAAGAGGAAAAAATAAAAGGAGTTAACAAAAAAGGAGATACCAAATGAGGAGTTAACAAAAAAGGAGTTAACAAAAAGAAGCAAATATAAAAGGAGTTAACAATAAAGAAGAAAATATATAAGGAGTTAACAAAACATGAGTTGCCAAATGAGGAGAAAACAAAAAAGGAGTTAACAAAAAAAAAGCAAATATAAAAGGTGTTAACAAAAAAGGAGTAAACAAAAAAGGAGTAAACAAAAAAGGAGTAAACAAAAAAGGAGTAAACAAAAAAGATGGATATATATAAAAGGAGTAAACAAAAAAGGAGTAAACAAAAAAAGAGTTAACAAAAAAGGGGGAAACAAAAAAGGAGAAAAAAAACGAGTTAACAAAAAAGATGGAAATATAAAAGGAGTTAACAAAAAAGGAGTTAACAAAAAATGAGTAAAAAAAAGGAGTTAACGAAAAAGAAGCGAATATAAAAGAGGATAACAAAAAAGTAGCAAATATAAAAGGAGTTAAACAAAAAGGAGTTAACAAAAAAGGAGTAAACAAAAAACGAGTAAACAAAAAAGAAGCAAATATAAAAGGAGTTAACAATAAAGGAATAAACAAAAAAGGATTAAAAAAAAGGAGTAAATAAAAAAGAAGCAAATATAAAACGAGTTAACAAAAAAGGAGTTAACAAAAAAGAAGGTTTAATAGAAGGAGTTAACAAAAAAGGAGTTAACAAATAAGGAGTTAACACAATAGAAGAAAACATAAAAGGAGTTAACAAAAAAAGAGTTAACAAAATAGGAGTTAACAAAAAAGGAGTAAAAAAAGGAGTAAACAAAAAAGGAGTTAGCAAAAAAAGAGTTAACAAAAAAGAAGCAAATATAAAAGGAGTTACCAAAAAAGGAGTTGACAAAAAAGAAGCAAATATAAAAGGAGTAAACAAAAAAGAAGCAAATATAAAAGGAGTTAACAAAAAAGAAGTTGACAAAAAACAAGCAAATATAAAAGGAATTAACAAAAAAGGAGTTAACAAATAGAGAGGTAACAAAAAAGAAGCAAACATAAAAGGAGTTAACAATAAAAGAGTTAACTAAAAAGGAGTTAATAAAAAAGAAGCAAATATAAAAGGAGTTAACAAAGAAGGAGTTAACAAAAAAGGAGTAAACAAAAAACGAGCAAATAAAAAAGAAGTTAAAAAAAGAAGCAAATAAAAAAGATGTTAACAAAAAAGAAGTTACAAAAAAGGAGGAACCAATATGAAGTTTACAAAAAAGATGCAAATATAAAAGGTGTTAACAAAAAAGGAGTAACAAAAAAGGAGTAACAAAAAAGGAAGAAACAAAATAGGAGTTTACAAAAAAGAAGCAAATGCAAAAGGAGTTAAGAAAAAAGGAATAAACAAAAAAGGAGTAAACAAAAAAGGAGTTAACAAAAAAGAAGCAAATATATAACGAGTTAACAAAAAAGGAGCGTACAAAAAAAGTAAACAAAAAAGGAGTTAACAAAAAAGAAGCAAATATAAAAGGAGTTTACAAAAAAGGAGCAAACAAATAAGGAGTTAACAAAAAAGAAGCAAATATAAAAAGAGTTAACAGAAAAAGAGTTAACAAAAAAGAATAAACAAAAAAGAAGCAAGTATTAAAGGAGTTAACAAATAAGGAGTTAACAAAAAAGAAGCAAATATTAAAGGAGTTAACAAAAAAGGAGTTAACAAAAAGAAGCAAATATAAAAGGAGTTATCAAAAAAGGAGTTACCAAATGAGGAGTTAAAAAAAGGGAGTTAGCAAAAAGAGGCAAATATAAAAGGAGTTAACAAAAAAGAAGAAAATATAAAAGGAGTTAACAAAATATGAGTTGCCAAATGAGGAGTAAACAAAAAAGGAGTTAACAAAAAAGAAGGTTATATAGAAAGAGTTAACAAAAAAGGAGTTAACAAATAAGGAGTTAACACAATAGAAGCAAACATAAAAGGAGTTAACAAAAAAAGAGTTAACAAAAAAGGAGTTAACAAAAAAGGAGTAAAAAAAAGGAGTAAACAAAAAAGGAGTTAGCAAAAAAGGAGTTAGCAAAAAAGGAGTTAACAAAAAAGAAGCAAATATAAAAGGAGTTAACAAAAAAGGAGTAGACACAATAGAAGCAAACATAAAAGGAGTTAACAAAAAAAGAGTTAACAAAAAAGAAGTTAACAAAAAGGGAGTAAAATAAAGGAGTAAACAAAAAAGGAGTAAGCAAAAAAGGAGTTAACAAAAAAGAAGCAAATATAAAAGGAGTTAACAAAAAAGGAGTAGACACAAAAGAAGCAAATATAAAAGAAGTTAACAAAAAAGAAGCAAATATAAAAGGAGTTAACAAAAAAGAAGTTAACAAAAAAGATTAAACAAAAAATGAGTAACAAAAAGGAGTAAACAAAAAAGGAGTTAGCAAAAAAGGAGTTAACAAAAAAGAAGCAAATATAAAAGGAGTAAACAAAAAACGAGTTAACAAAAAAGAAGTAAAGAAAAAAGGAGAAAACAAAAAAGGACTTAACAAAAAAGAAGCGAATATAAAAGAAGTTAACAAAAAAGAATCAAATATAAAAGAAGTTAAAAAAAAGGAGTTAACAAAAAAGGAGTTAACAAAAAAGGAGCAAACAAAAAACGAGCAAATAAAAAAGAAGTTAAAAATAAGAATCAAATATAAAAGGTGTTAACAAAAAAGGAGTTACAAAAAAGGAGGAACCAATATGGAGTTTACAAAAAAGAAGCAAATATAAAAGGAGTTAACAAAAAAGGAGTAAACAAATAAGGAGTTATCAAAAAAGAGGCAAACCTAAAAGGAGTTAACAAAAAAGGAGTAAACAAAAAGAAGCAAATATAAAAGAAGTTAACAAAAAAGAAGCAAATATTAAAGGAGTTAACAAAAAAGGAGTAAACAAAAAAGGAGTAAACAAAAAAGGAGTTAACAAAAAAGATGCAAATATAACAGGAGTAAACAAAAAAGGAGTTAACAAAAAAGGAATCATCAAAAAAGAAGCAAATATAAAAGGAGTTAACAAAAAGATGCAAATATAAAAGGAGTAAACAAAAAAGGAGTTAACAAAAAAGGAATCATCAAAAAAGAAGCAAATATAAAACGAGTTAACAAAAAGAAGCAAATATAAAAGGAGTTAACAAAAAAGAGGAAAATATAAAAGGAGTTAACAAAAAAGGAGTTACCAAATGAGGAGTTAACAAAAAAGGAGTTAACAAAAAGAAGCAAATATAAAAGGAGTTAACAATAAAGAAGAAAATATATAAGGAGTTAACAAAACAGGAGTTGCCAAATGAGGAGAAAACAAAAAAGGAGTTAACAAAAAAAAAGCAAATATAAAAGGTGTTAACAAAAAAGGAGTAAACAAAAAAGGAGTAAACAAAAAAGGAGTAAACAAAAAAGATGGATATATATAAAAGGAGTAAACAAAAAAGGAGTACACAAAAAAAGAGTTAACAAAAAAGGGGGAAACAAAAAAGGAGAAAAAAAACGAGTTAACAAAAAAGATGGAAATATAAAAGGAGTAAACAAAAAAGGAGTTAACAAAAAATGAGTAAAAAAAAGGAGTTAACGAAAAAGAAGCGAATATAAAAGAGGATAACAAAAAAGGAGCAAATATAAAAGGAGTTAAACAAAAAGGAGTTAACAAAAAAGGAGTAAACAAAAAACTAGTAAACAAAAAAGAAGCAAATATAAAAGGAGTTAACAAAAAAGGAGTAAATAAAAAAGGATTAAAAAAAAGGAGTAAATAAAAAGGAAGCAAATATAAAACGAGTTAACAAAAAAGGAGTTAACAAAAAAAGTAAACAGAAAAGGAGTTAACAAAAACGAAGCCAATATAAAAGAAGTTAACAAAAAAGGAGAAAACAAATAAGAAGTTAACAAAAAAGAAGCAAATATAAAAGGAGTTAACAAAAAAAGAGTAAACAAAAAAGGAGTAAACAAAAAAGAAGCAAATATAAAAGGAGTTAACAAAAAAGGAGTTAACAAATAAGGAGTAACAAAAAAGAAGAGAACATAAAAGGAGTTAACAAAAAAGGAGTTAACAAAAAGAAGCAAATATAAAAGAAGTTAACAAAAAAGAAGAAAATATAAAAGGAGTTAACAAAAAAGGAGTTAACAAAAAAGAAGCAAATATAAAAGGAGTTAACAAAAAAGGAGTAAACAAATAAGGAGTTAACAAAAAAGAAGCAAATATAAAAGGAGTTAACAAAAAAAGAGTTAACAAAAAAGGAGTAAACAAAAAAGAAGCAAATATAAAAGGAGTTAACAAAAAAGGAGTTTACAAAAAAGATGCAAATATAAGATGAGTTAACAAAAAAGAAGAAAATATTAAATGAGTTAACAAAAAAGGAGTTACCAAATGAGTAGTTAACTAAAAAGGAGTTAGCAAAAAGAGGCAAATATAAAAGGAGTTAAAACAAAAAAGAAGAAAATATAAAAGGAGTTAACAAAATATGAGTTCCCAAATGAGGAGTAAACAAAAAAAGAGTTAACAAAAAAGTAGCAAATGTAAAAGGAGCTAACAAAAAAGGAGTAAACAAAAATGGAGTTAACAAAAAAGATGAATATATAAAAGGTGGAAACAAAAAAGGAGTTAACAAAAAAGGAGTACCAAAAAAGAAGCAAATATAAAAGGAGCTAACAAAAAAGGAGTTAACAAAAAAGGATTAAGCAAAAAAGGATTTAACAAAAAAAAAGCAAATATAAAAGGAGTTAACAAAAAATGAGTTAACAAAAAAGGGGTAAACAAAAAAGGAGTAACAAAAAGAAGCAAATATATAAGAAGTTAACAAAAAAGGAGTTATCTAAAGAAGTATACAAAAAAGGAGTTAACAAAAAAGAAGCAAATATAAAGGAGTTAACAAAAAAAGAGTAAACAAAAAAGAATGAAACAAAAAATGAGTAAAAAAAGAAGCAAATATAAAAGGAGTTAACAAAAAAGAAGGTTTAATAGAAGGAGATAACAAAAAAGGAGTTAACAAATAAGGAGTTAACACAATAGAAGAAAACATAAAAGGAGTTAACAAAAAAAGAGTTAACAAAATAGGAGTTAACAAAAAAGGAGTAAAAAAAGGAGTAAACAAAAAAGGAGTTAGCAAAAAAAGAGATAACAAAAAAGAAGCAAATATAAAAGGAGTTACCAAAAAAGGAGTTGACAAAAAAGAAGCAAATATAAAAGGAGTAAACAAAAAAGAAGCAAATATAAAAGGAGTAAACAAAAAAGAAGCAAATATAAAAGGAGTTAACAAAAAAGGAGTTGACAAAAAACAAGAAAATATAAAAGGAATTAACAAAAAAGGAGTTAACAAATAGAGAGGTAACAAAAAAGAAGCAAACATAAAAGGAGTTAACAATAAAAGAGTTAACTAAAAAGGAGTTAATAAAAAAGAAGCAAATATAAAAGGAGTTAACAAAGAAGGAGTTAACAAAAAAGGAGTAAACAAAAAACGAGCAAATAAAAAAGAAGTTAAAAAAAGAAGCAAATAAAAAAGATGTTAACAAAAAAGAAGTTACAAAAAAGGAGGAACCAATATGAAGTTTACAAAAAAGATGCAAATATAAAAGGTGTTAACAAAAAAGGAGTAACAAAAAAGGAGTAACAAAAAAGGAAGAAACAAAATAGGAGTTTACAAAAAAGAAGCAAATGCAAAAGGAGTTAAGAAAAAAGGAATAAACAAAAAAGGAGTAAACAAAAAAGGAGTTAACAAAAAAGAAGCAAATATATAACGAGTTAACAAAAAAGGAGCGTACAAAAAAAGTAAACAAAAAAGGAGTTAACAAAAAAGAAGCAAATATAAAAGGAGTTTACAAAAAAGGAGCAAACAAATAAGGAGTTAACAAAAAAGAAGCAAATATAAAAAGAGTTAACAGAAAAAGAGTTAACAAAAAAGAATAAACAAAAAAGAAGCAAGTATTAAAGGAGTTAACAAATAAGGAGTTAACAAAAAAGAAGCAAATATTAAAGGAGTTAACAAAAAAGGAGTTAACAAAAAGAAGCAAATATAAAAGGAGTTATCAAAAAAGGAGTTACCAAATGAGGAGTTAAAAAAAGGGAGTTAGCAAAAAGAGGCAAATATAAAAGGAGTTAACAAAAAAGAAGAAAATATAAAAGGAGTTAACAAAATATGAGTTGCCAAATGAGGAGTAAACAAAAAAGGAGTTAACAAAAAAGAAGGTTATATAGAAAGAGTTAACAAAAAAGGAGTTAACAAATAAGGAGTTAACACAATAGAAGCAAACATAAAAGGAGTTAACAAAAAAAGAGTTAACAAAAAAGGAGTTAACAAAAAAGGAGTAAAAAAAAGGAGTAAACAAAAAAGGAGTTAGCAAAAAAGGAGTTAGCAAAAAAGGAGTTAACAAAAAAGAAGCAAATATAAAAGGAGTTAACAAAAAAGGAGTAGACACAATAGAAGCAAACATAAAAGGAGTTAACAAAAAAAGAGTTAACAAAAAAGAAGTTAACAAAAAGGGAGTAAAATAAAGGAGTAAACAAAAAAGGAGTAAGCAAAAAAGGAGTTAACAAAAAAGAAGCAAATATAAAAGGAGTTAACAAAAAAGGAGTAGACACAAAAGAAGCAAATATAAAAGAAGTTAACAAAAAAGAAGCAAATATAAAAGGAGTTAACAAAAAAGAAGTTAACAAAAAAGATTAAACAAAAAATGAGTAACAAAAAGGAGTAAACAAAAAAGGAGTTAGCAAAAAAGGAGTTAACAAAAAAGAAGCAAATATAAAAGGAGTAAACAAAAAACGAGTTAACAAAAAAGAAGTAAAGAAAAAAGGAGAAAACAAAAAAGGACTTAACAAAAAAGAAGCGAATATAAAAGAAGTTAACAAAAAAGAATCAAATATAAAAGAAGTTAAAAAAAAGGAGTTAACAAAAAAGGAGTTAACAAAAAAGGAGCAAACAAAAAACGAGCAAATAAAAAAGAAGTTAAAAATAAGAATCAAATATAAAAGGTGTTAACAAAAAAGGAGTTACAAAAAAGGAGGAACCAATATGGAGTTTACAAAAAAGAAGCAAATATAAAAGGAGTTAACAAAAAAGGAGTAAACAAATAAGGAGTTATCAAAAAAGAGGCAAACCTAAAAGGAGTTAACAAAAAAGGAGTAAACAAAAAGAAGCAAATATAAAAGAAGTTAACAAAAAAGAAGCAAATATTAAAGGAGTTAACAAAAAAGGAGTAAACAAAAAAGGAGTAAACAAAAAAGGAGTTAACAAAAAAGATGCAAATATAACAGGAGTAAACAAAAAAGGAGTTAACAAAAAAGGAATCATCAAAAAAGAAGCAAATATAAAAGGAGTTAACAAAAAGATGCAAATATAAAAGGAGTAAACAAAAAAGGAGTTAACAAAAAAGGAATCATCAAAAAAGAAGCAAATATAAAACGAGTTAACAAAAAGAAGCAAATATAAAAGGAGTTAACAAAAAAGAGGAAAATATAAAAGGAGTTAACAAAAAAGGAGTTACCAAATGAGGAGTTAACAAAAAAGGAGTTAACAAAAAGAAGCAAATATAAAAGGAGTTAACAATAAAGAAGAAAATATATAAGGAGTTAACAAAACAGGAGTTGCCAAATGAGGAGAAAACAAAAAAGGAGTTAACAAAAAAAAAGCAAATATAAAAGGTGTTAACAAAAAAGGAGTAAACAAAAAAGGAGTAAACAAAAAAGGAGTAAACAAAAAAGATGGATATATATAAAAGGAGTAAACAAAAAAGGAGTACACAAAAAAAGAGTTAACAAAAAAGGGGGAAACAAAAAAGGAGAAAAAAAACGAGTTAACAAAAAAGATGGAAATATAAAAGGAGTAAACAAAAAAGGAGTTAACAAAAAATGAGTAAAAAAAAGGAGTTAACGAAAAAGAAGCGAATATAAAAGAGGATAACAAAAAAGGAGCAAATATAAAAGGAGTTAAACAAAAAGGAGTTAACAAAAAAGGAGTAAACAAAAAACTAGTAAACAAAAAAGAAGCAAATATAAAAGGAGTTAACAAAAAAGGAGTAAACAAAAAAGGATTAAAAAAAAGGAGTAAATAAAAAGGAAGCAAATATAAAACGAGTTAACAAAAAAGGAGTTAACAAAAAAAGTAAACAGAAAAGGAGTTAACAAAAACGAAGCCAATATAAAAGAAGTTAACAAAAAAGGAGAAAACAAATAAGGAGTTAACAAAAAAGAAGCAAATATAAAAGGAGTTAACAAAAAAAGAGTAAACAAAAAAGGAGTAAACAAAAAAGAAGCAAATATAAAAGGAGTTAACAAAAAAGGAGTTAACAAATAAGGAGTAACAAAAAAGAAGAGAACATAAAAGGAGTTAACAAAAAAGGAGTTAACAAAAAGAAGCAAATATAAAAGAAGTTAACAAAAAAGAAGAAAATATAAAAGGAGTTAACAAAAAAGGAGTTAACAAAAAAGAAGCAAATATAAAAGGAGTTAACAAAAAAGGAGTAAACAAATAAGGAGTTAACAAAAAAGAAGCAAACATAAAAGGAATTAACAAAAAAGGAATAAACAAAAAAGGAGTAAACAAAAAAGAAGCAAATATAAAAGGAGTTAACAAAAAAGGAGTTTACAAAAAAGATGCAAATATAAGATGAGTTAACAAAAAAGAAGAAAATATTAAATGAGTTAACAAAAAAGGAGTTACCAAATGAGTAGTTAACTAAAAAGGAGTTAGCAAAAAGAGGCAAATATAAAAGGAGTTAAAACAAAAAAGAAGAAAATATAAAAGGAGTTAACAAAATATGAGTTCCCAAATGAGGAGTAAACAAAAAAAGAGTTAACAAAAAAGTAGCAAATGTAAAAGGAGCTAACAAAAAAGGAGTAAACAAAAAAGGAGTTAACAAAAAAGATGAATATATAAAAGGAGGAAACAAAAAAGGAGTTAACAAAAAAGGAGTACCAAAAAAGAAGCAAATATAAAAGGAGCTAACAAAAAAGGAGTTAACAAAAAAGGATTAAGCAAAAAAGGATTTAACAAAAAAAAAGCAAATATAAAAGGAGTTAACAAAAAATGAGTTAACAAAAAAGGGGTAAACAAAAAAGGAGTAACAAAAAGAAGCAAATATATAAGAAGTTAACAAAAAAGGAGTTATCTAAAGAAGTATACAAAAAAGGAGTTAACAAAAAAGAAGCAAATATAAAGGAGTTAACAAAAAAAGAGTAAACAAAAAAGAATGAAACAAAAAATGAGTAAAAAAAGAAGCAAATATAAAAGGAGTTAACAAAAAAGAAGGTTTAATAGAAGGAGATAACAAAAAAGGAGTTAACAAATAAGGAGTTAACACAATAGAAGAAAACATAAAAGGAGTTAACAAAAAAAGAGTTAACAAAATAGGAGTTAACAAAAAAGGAGTAAAAAAAGGAGTAAACAAAAAAGGAGTTAGCAAAAAAAGAGATAACAAAAAAGAAGCAAATATAAAAGGAGTTACCAAAAAAGGAGTTGACAAAAAAGAAGCAAATATAAAAGGAGTAAACAAAAAAGAAGCAAATATAAAAGGAGTAAACAAAAAAGAAGCAAATATGAAAGGAGTTAACAAAAAAGGAGTTGACAAAAAACAAGAAAATATAAAAGGAATTAACAAAAAAGGAGTTAACAAATAGAGAGGTAACAAAAAAGAAGCAAACATAAAAGGAGTTAACAATAAAAGAGTTAACTAAAAAGGAGTTAATAAAAAAGAAGCAAATATAAAAGGAGTTAACAAAGAAGGAGTTAACAAAAAAGATGTACACAAAAAAAGAGTAAACAAAAAAGGACTTAACAAAAAGGAAGCGAATATAAAAGAAGTTAACAAAAAAGAATCAAAAATAAAAGGAGTTAAAAAAAAGGAGTTAACAAAAAAGGAGTAAACAAAAAAGGAGGAACCAATATGAAGTTTACAAAAAAGAAGCAAATATAAAAGGTGTTAACAAAAAAGGAGTAACAAAAAAGGAGTAACAAAAAAGGAAGAAACAAAATAGGAGTTTACAAAAAAGAAGCAAATGTAAAGGAGTTAAGAAAAAAGGAATAAACAAAAAAGGAGTAAACAAAAAAGGAGTTAACAAAAAAGAAGCAAATATATAACGAGTTAACAAAAAAGGAGCGTACAAAAAAAGTAAACAAAAAAGGAGTTAAAAAAAAGAAGCAAATAAAAAAGGTGTTAACAAAAAAGGAGTTACAAAAAAGGAGGAACCAATATGAAGTTTACAAAAAAGAAGCAAATATAAAAGGTGTTAACAAAAAAGGAGTAACAAAAAAGGAGTAACAAAAAAGGAAGAAACAAAATAGGAGTTTACAAAAAAAAAGCAAATGTAAAGGAGTTAAGAAAAAAGGAATAAACAAAAAAGGAGTAAACAAAAAAGGAGTTAACAAAAAAGAAGCAAATATATAACGAGTTAACAAAAAAGGAGCGTACAAAAAAAGTAAACAAAAAAGGAGTTAACATAAAAGAAGCAAATATAAAAGGAGTTTACAAAAAAGGAGCAAACAAATAAGGAGTTAACAAAAAAGAAGCAAATATAAAAAGAGTTAACAGAAAAAGAGTTAACAAAAAAGAGTAAACAAAAAAAAAGCAAGTATTAAAGGAGTTAACAAATAAGGAGTTAACAAAAAAGAAGCAAATATAAAAGGAGTTAACAAAAAAGGAGTTAACAAAAAGAAGCAAATATAAAAGTAGTTAACAAAAAAGAAGAAAATATAAAAGGAGTTATCAAAAAAGGAGTTACCAAATGAGGAGTTAAAAAAAAAGGAGTTAGCAAAAAGAGGCAAATATAAAAGGAGTTAACAAAAAAGAAGAAAATATAAAAGGAGTTAACAAAATATGAGTTGCCAAATGAGGAGTAAACAAAAAAGGAGTTAACAAAAAAGAAGGTTATATAGAAAGAGTTAACAAAAAAGGAGTTAACAAATAAGGAGTTAACACAATAGAAGCAAACATAAAAGGAGTTAACAAAAAAAGAGTTAACAAAAAAGGAGTTAACAAAAAAGGAGTAAAAAAAAGGAGTAAACAAAAAAGGAGTTAGCAAAAAAGGAGTTAACAAAAAAGAAGCAAATATAAAAGGAGTTAACAAAAAAGGAGTAGACACAAAGAAGCAAACATAAAAGGAGTTAACATAAAAAGAGTTAACAAAAAAGGAGTTAACAAAAAAGGAGTAAAAAAAAGGAGTAAACAAAAAAGGAGTTAGCAAAAAAGGAGTTAACAAAAAAGAATCAAATATAAAAGGAGTTAACAAAAAAGGAGTAGACACAAAAGAAGCAAATATAAAAGAAGTTAACAAAAAAGAAGCAAATATAAAAGGAGTTAACAAAAAAGAAGTTAACAAAAAAGATTAAACAAAAAAGGAGTAACAAAAAGGAGTAAACAAAAAAGGAGTTAGCAAAAAAGGAGTTAACAAAAAAGAAGCAAATATAAAAGGAGTTAACAAAAAACGAGTTAACAAAAAAGAAGTAAAGAAAAAAGGAGTAAACAAAAAAGGACTTAACAAAAAAGAAGCGAATATAAAAGAAGTTAACAAAAAAGAATCAAATATAAAAGGAGTTAAAAAAAAGGAGTTAACAAAAAAGGAGTTAACAAAAAAGGAGCAAACAAAAAACGAGCAAAAAAAAAAGAAGTTAAAAATAAGAAGCAAATATAAAAGGTGTTACCAAAAAGGAGTTACAAAAAAGGAGGAACCAATATGGAGTTTACATAAAAGAAGCAAATATAAAAGGAGTTAACAAAAAAGGAGTAAACAAATAAGGAGTTAACAAAAAAGAGGCAAACATAAAAGGAGTTAACAAAAAAGGAGTTAACAAAAAGAAGCAAATATAAAAGAAGTTAACAAAAAAGAAGCAAATATTAAGGGAGTTAACAAAAAAGGAGTAAACAAAAAAGGAGTAAGCAAAAAAGGAGTTAACAAAAAAGATGCAAATATAACAGGAGTAAACAAAAAAGGAGTTAACAAAAAAGGAATCATCAAAAAAGAAGCAAATATAAAAGGAGTTAACAAAAAGATGCAAATATAAAAGGAGTAAACAAAAAAGGAGTTAACAAAAAAGGAATCATCAAAAAAGAAGCAAATATAAAAGGAGTTAACAAAAAGAAGCAAATATAAAAGGAGTTAACAAAAAAGAAGAAAATATATAAGGAGTTAACAAAACAGGAGTTGCCAAATGAGGAGAAAACAAAAAAGGAGTTAACAAAAAAAAAGCAAATATAAAAGGTGTTAACAAAAAAGGAGTAAACAAAAAAGGAGTAAACAAAAAAGGAGTAAACAAAAAAGATGGATATATATAAAAGGAGTAAACAAAAAAGGAGTACACAAAAAAAGAGTTAACAAAAAAGGGGGAAACAAAAAAGGAGAAAAAAAACGAGTTAACAAAAAAGATGGAAATATAAAAGGAGTAAACAAAAAAGGAGTTAACAAAAAATGAGTAAAAAAAAGGAGTTAACGAAAAAGAAGCGAATATAAAAGAGGATAACAAAAAAGGAGCAAATATAAAAGGAGTTAAACAAAAAGGAGTTAACAAAAAAGGAGTAAACAAAAAACTAGTAAACAAAAAAGAAGCAAATATAAAAGGAGTTAACAAAAAAGGAGTAAACAAAAAAGGATTAAAAAAAAGGAGTAAATAAAAAGGAAGCAAATATAAAACGAGTTAACAAAAAAGGAGTTAACAAAAAAAGTAAACAGAAAAGGAGTTAACAAAAACGAAGCCAATATAAAAGAAGTTAACAAAAAAGGAGAAAACAAATAAGAAGTTAACAAAAAAGAAGCAAACATAAAAGGAGTTAACAAAAAAGGAATAAACAAAAAAGGAGTAAACAAAAAAGAAGCAAATATAAAAGGAGTTAACAAAAAAGGAGTTAACAAATAAGGAGTAACAAAAAAGAAGAGAACATAAAAGGAGTTAACAAAAAAGGAGTTAACAAAAAGAAGCAAATATAAAAGAAGTTAACAAAAAAGAAGAAAATATAAAAGGAGTTAACAAAAAAGGAGTTAACAAAAAAGAAGCAAATATAAAAGGAGTTAACAAAAAAGGAGTAAACAAATAAGGAGTTAACAAAAAAGAAGCAAATATAAAAGGAGTTAACAAAAAAGGAGTTAACAAAAAAGGAGTAAACAAAAAAGAAGCAAATATAAAAGGAGTTAACAAAAAAGGAGTTAACAAAAAAGAAGCAAATATAAAAGGAGTTAACAAAAAAGAAGAAAATATTAAATGAGTTAACAAAAAAGGAGTTACCAAATGAGTAGTTAACTAAAAAGGAGTTAGCAAAAAGAGGCAAATATAAAAGGAGTTAAAACAAAAAAGAAGAAAATATAAAAGGAGTTAACAAAATATGAGTTCCCAAATGAGGAGTAAACAAAAAAAGAGTTAACAAAAAAGTAGCAAATGTAAAAGGAGCTAACAAAAAAGGAGTAAACAAAAATGGAGTTAACAAAAAAGATGAATATATAAAAGGTGGAAACAAAAAAGGAGTTAACAAAAAAGGAGTACCAAAAAAGAAGCAAATATAAAAGGAGCTAACAAAAAAGGAGTTAACAAAAAAGGATTAAGCAAAAAAGGATTTAACAAAAAAAAAGCAAATATAAAAGGAGTTAACAAAAAATGAGTTAACAAAAAAGGGGTAAACAAAAAAGGAGTAACAAAAAGAAGCAAATATATAAGAAGTTAACAAAAAAGGAGTTATCTAAAGAAGTATACAAAAAAGGAGTTAACAAAAAAGAAGCAAATATAAAGGAGTTAACAAAAAAAGAGTAAACAAAAAAGAATGAAACAAAAAATGAGTAAAAAAAGAAGCAAATATAAAAGGAGTTAACAAAAAAGAAGGTTTAATAGAAGGAGATAACAAAAAAGGAGTTAACAAATAAGGAGTTAACACAATAGAAGAAAACATAAAAGGAGTTAACAAAAAAAGAGTTAACAAAATAGGAGTTAACAAAAAAGGAGTAAAAAAAGGAGTAAACAAAAAAGGAGTTAGCAAAAAAAGAGATAACAAAAAAGAAGCAAATATAAAAGGAGTTACCAAAAAAGGAGTTGACAAAAAAGAAGCAAATATAAAAGGAGTAAACAAAAAAGAAGCAAATATAAAAGGAGTAAACAAAAAAGAAGCAAATATAAAAGGAGTTAACAAAAAAGGAGTTGACAAAAAACAAGAAAATATAAAAGGAATTAACAAAAAAGGAGTTAACAAATAGAGAGGTAACAAAAAAGAAGCAAACATAAAAGGAGTTAACAATAAAAGAGTTAACTAAAAAGGAGTTAATAAAAAAGAAGCAAATATAAAAGGAGTTAACAAAGAAGGAGTTAACAAAAAAGATGTACACAAAAAAAGAGTAAACAAAAAAGGACTTAACAAAAAGGAAGCGAATATAAAAGAAGTTAACAAAAAAGAATCAAAAATAAAAGGAGTTAAAAAAAAGGAGTTAACAAAAAAGGAGTAAACAAAAAAGGAGGAACCAATATGAAGTTTACAAAAAAGAAGCAAATATAAAAGGTGTTAACAAAAAAGGAGTAACAAAAAAGGAGTAACAAAAAAGGAAGAAACAAAATAGGAGTTTACAAAAAAGAAGCAAATGTAAAGGAGTTAAGAAAAAAGGAATAAACAAAAAAGGAGTAAACAAAAAAGGAGTTAACAAAAAAGAAGCAAATATATAACGAGTAAACAAAAAAGGAGCGTACAAAAAAAGTAAACAAAAAAGGAGTTAAAAAAAAGAAGCAAATAAAAAAGGTGTTAACAAAAAAGGAGTTACAAAAAAGGAGGAACCAATATGAAGTTTACAAAAAAGAAGCAAATATAAAAGGTGTTAACAAAAAAGGAGTAACAAAAAAGGAGTAACAAAAAAGGAAGAAACAAAATAGGAGTTTACAAAAAAAAAGCAAATGTAAAGGAGTTAAGAAAAAAGGAATAAACAAAAAAGGAGTAAACAAAAAAGGAGTTAACAAAAAAGAAGCAAATATATAACGAGTTAACAAAAAAGGAGCGTACAAAAAAAGTAAACAAAAAAGGAGTTAACAAAAAAGAAGCAAATATAAAAGGAGTTTACAAAAAAGGAGCAAACAAATAAGGAGTTAACAAAAAAGAAGCAAATATAAAAAGAGTTAACAGAAAAAGAGTTAACAAAAAAGAGTAAACAAAAAAAAAGCAAGTATTAAAGGAGTTAACAAATAAGGAGTTAACAAAAAAGAAGCAAATATAAAAGGAGTTAACAAAAAAGGAGTTAACAAAAAGAAGCAAATATAAAAGTAGTTAACAAAAAAGAAGAAAATATAAAAGGAGTTATCAAAAAAGGAGTTACCAAATGAGGAGTTAAAAAAAAAGGAGTTAGCAAAAAGAGGCAAATATAAAAGGAGTTAACAAAAAAGAAGAAAATATAAAAGGAGTTAACAAAATATGAGTTGCCAAATGAGGAGTAAACAAAAAAGGAGTTAACAAAAAAGAAGGTTATATAGAAAGAGTTAACAAAAAAGGAGTTAACAAATAAGGAGTTAACACAATAGAAGCAAACATAAAAGGAGTTAACAAAAAAAGAGTTAACAAAAAAGGAGTTAACAAAAAAGGAGTAAAAAAAAGGAGTAAACAAAAAAGGAGTTAGCAAAAAAGGAGTTAACAAAAAAGAAGCAAATATAAAAGGAGTTAACAAAAAAGGAGTAGACACAAAGAAGCAAACATAAAAGGAGTTAACATAAAAAGAGTTAACAAAAAAGGAGTTAACAAAAAAGGAGTAAAAAAAAGGAGTAAACAAAAAAGGAGTTAGCAAAAAAGGAGTTAACAAAAAAGAATCAAATATAAAAGGAGTTAACAAAAAAGGAGTAGACACAAAAGAAGCAAATATAAAAGAAGTTAACAAAAAAGAAGCAAATATAAAAGGAGTTAACAAAAAAGAAGTTAACAAAAAAGATTAAACAAAAAAGGAGTAACAAAAAGGAGTAAACAAAAAAGGAGTTAGCAAAAAAGGAGTTAACAAAAAAGAAGCAAATATAAAAGGAGTTAACAAAAAACGAGTTAACAAAAAAGAAGTAAAGAAAAAAGGAGTAAACAAAAAAGGACTTAACAAAAAAGAAGCGAATATAAAAGAAGTTAACAAAAAAGAATCAAATATAAAAGGAGTTAAAAAAAAGGAGTTAACAAAAAAGGAGTTAACAAAAAAGGAGCAAACAAAAAACGAGCAAAAAAAAAAGAAGTTAAAAATAAGAAGCAAATATAAAAGGTGTTACCAAAAAGGAGTTACAAAAAAGGAGGAACCAATATGGAGTTTACATAAAAGAAGCAAATATAAAAGGAGTTAACAAAAAAGGAGTAAACAAATAAGGAGTTAACAAAAAAGAGGCAAACATAAAAGGAGTTAACAAAAAAGGAGTTAACAAAAAGAAGCAAATATAAAAGAAGTTAACAAAAAAGAAGCAAATATTAAGGGAGTTAACAAAAAAGGAGTAAACAAAAAAGGAGTAAGCAAAAAAGGAGTTAACAAAAAAGATGCAAATATAACAGGAGTAAACAAAAAAGGAGTTAACAAAAAAGGAATCATCAAAAAAGAAGCAAATATAAAAGGAGTTAACAAAAAGATGCAAATATAAAAGGAGTAAACAAAAAAGGAGTTAACAAAAAAGGAATCATCAAAAAAGAAGCAAATATAAAAGGAGTTAACAAAAAGAAGCAAATATAAAAGGAGTTAACAAAAAAGAGGAAAATATAAAAGGAGTTAACAAAAAAGGAGTTACCAAATGAGGAGTTAACAAAAAAGGAGTTAACAAAAAGAAGCAAATATAAAAGGAGTTAACAATAAAGAAGAAAATATATAAGGAGTTAACAAAACAGGAGTTGCCAAATGAGGAGAAAACAAAAAAGGAGTTAACAAAAAAAAGCAAATATAAAAGGTGTTAACAAAAAAGGAGTAAACAAAAAAGGAGTAAACAAAAAAGGAGTAAAAAAAAGATGGATATATATAAAAGGAGTAAACAAAAAAGGAGTACACAAAAAAAGAGTTAACAAAAAAGGGGGAAACAAAAAAGGAGAAAAAAAACGAGTTAACAAAAAAGATGGAAATATAAAAGGAGTTAACAAAAAAGGAGTTAACAAAAAATGAGCAAAAAAAAGGAGTTAACGAAAAAGAAGCGAATATAAAAGAGGATAACAAAAAAGGAGCAAATATAAAAGGAGTTAAACAAAAAGGAGTTAACAAAAAAGGAGTAAACAAAAAACGAGTAAACAAAAAAGAAGCAAATATAAAAGGAGTTAACAAAAAAGGAATAAACAAAAAAGGATTTAAAAAAAAGGAGTAAATAAAAAGGAAGCAAATATAAAACGAGTTAACAAAAAAGGAGTTAACAAAAAAAGTAAACAAAAAAGGAGTTAACAAAAACGAAGCCAATATAAAAGAAGTTAACAAAAAAGGAGAAAACAAATAAGAAGTTAACAAAAAAGAAGCAAATATAAAAGGAGTTAACAAAAAAAGAGTTAACAAAAAAGGAGTAAACAAAAAAGAAGCAAATATAAAAGGAGTTAACAAAAAAGGAGTTAACAAATAAGGAGTAACAAAAAAGAAGAGAACATAAAAGGAGTTAACAAAAAAGGAGTTAACAAAAAGAAGCAAATATAAAGGAAGTTAACAAAAAAGAAGAAAATATAAAAGGAGTTAACAAAAAAGGAGTTAACAAAAAAGAAGCAAATATAAAAGGAGTTAACAAAAAAGGAGTAAACAAATAAGGAGTTAACAAAAAAGAAGCAAATATAAAAGGAGTTAACAGAAAAAGAGTTAACAAAAAAGGAGTAAACAAAAAAGAAGCAAATTTAAAAGGAGTTAACAAAAAAGGAGTTAACAAAAAAGGATTTAACAAATAAGGAGTTCACAAAAAAGAAGCAAATATAAAAGGAGTTAACAAAAAAGGAGTTAACAAAAAGAAGCAAATATAATAGTAGTTAACAAAAAAGAAGAAAATATTAAATGAGTTAACAAAAAAGGAGTTACCAAATGAGGAGTTATCAAAAAAGGAGTTAGCAAAAAGAGGCAAATATAAAAGGAGTTAAAACAAAAAAGAAGAAAATATAAAAGGAGTTAACAAAATATGAGTTCCCAAATGAGGAGTAAACAAAAAAAGAGTTAACAAAAAAGTAGCAAATGTAAAAGGAGCTAACAAAAAAGGAGTAAACAAAAATGGAGTTAACAAAAAAGATGAATATATAAAAGGTGGAAACAAAAAAGGAGTTAACAAAAAAGGAGTACCAAAAAAGAAGCAAATATAAAAGGAGCTAACAAAAAAGGAGTTAACAAAAAAGGATTAAGCAAAAAAGGATTTAACAAAAAAAAAGCAAATATAAAAGGAGTTAACAAAAAATGAGTTAACAAAAAAGGGGTAAACAAAAAAGGAGTAACAAAAAGAAGCAAATATATAAGAAGTTAACAAAAAAGGAGTTATCTAAAGAAGTATACAAAAAAGGAGTTAACAAAAAAGAAGCAAATATAAAGGAGTTAACAAAAAAAGAGTAAACAAAAAAGGATGAAACAAAAAATGAGTAAAAAAAAGAAGCAAATATAAAATGAGTTAACAAAAAACGAGTTAACAAAAAAGAAGTAAAGAAAAAAGGAGTAAACAAAAAAGGACTTAACAAAAAAGAAGCTAATATAAAAGAAGTTAACAAAAAAGAATCAAATATAAAAGGAGTTAAAAAAAGGAGTTAACAAAAAAGGAGTTAACAAAAAAGGAGCAAACAAAAAACGAGCAAATAAAAAAGAAGTTAAAAATAAGAAGCAAATATAAAAGGTGTTAACAAAAAAGGAGTAAACAAAAAAGGAGTAAACAAAAAAGGAGTAAACAAAAAAGATGGATATATATAAAAGGAGTAAACAAAAAAGGAGTAAACAAAAAAGGACTAAACAAAAAAGAGTAAAAAAAGAAGCAAATATAAAACAAGTTATAAAAAAAAGCGAATATAAAAGGAGTTAACAAAAAAGAAGAATATATAGAAGGAGTTAACAAAAAAGGTGTTAACAAATTAGAAACTTACACAATAGAAGCCAACATAAAAGGAGTTAACAAAAAAAGAGTTAACAAAAAAGGAGTAAACAAAAAAGAAGCAAATATAAAAGGAGTTAACAAAAAAGACGCAAATATAAAAGGAGTTAACAAAAAAGGAGTTGACAAAAAAGAAGCAAATATAAAAGGAGTTAACAAAAAAAGGAGTTAATAAAGAAGGAGTAAACAAAAAAGAAGTTAACAAATATGAAGCAAATATAAAAGGAGTTAACAAAAAAGGAGTGAATAAAAAGGAGTAAACAAAAAAGGAGTTAACAAAAAGAAGCAAATATAAAACGAGTAAACAAAAAAGGAGTTAACAAAAAAGGAGTATACAAAAAAGGAGTTAACAAAAAAAAGCAAATATAAAAGGAGTTAAAAAAAAGGAATTAACAAATAAGGAGTTAACAAAAAAGAAGCAAATATAAAAGGAGTTAACAAAAAAGAAGCAAACATAAAAGGAGTTAACAAAAAAGAAGCAAATATAAAAGGAGTTAACAAAAGAGAAGCAAATATAAAAGGAGAGTACAAGAAAAGAGTTAACAAAAAAGGAGTGAACAAAAAAGGAGTTAACAAAAAAAAGCAAATATAAAAGGAGTTAACAAAAAAGGAGTAAACAAAAAACGAGTTAACAAAAAAGAAGCAAATATAAAAGGTTATAACAAAAAAGGAGTAAACAAATAAGGAGTTAACAAAAAAGAAGGCAACATAAAAGGAGTTTACAAAAAAGGAGTTAATAAAATAAAGCAAATATAAAAGGAGTTAACAAAAAGGAAGAAAATAAAAAAGGAGTTAACAAAAAAGGAGTTAACAAAAAAGGAGTAAACAAAAAAGGAGTAAAGAAATAAGGAGTTAGCAAAAAAGTTGGAAATATAAAAGGAGTTAACAAAGAAGGAGTTAACAAAAAAGGAGTGAACAAAAAGGAGTAAACAAAAAAGAAGCAAATATATAAGGAGTAAACAAAAAAGGAGTTAACATATAAGGAGTTAACAAAAAAGAAGCAAACATAAAAGGAGTTAACAAAAAAAAGGAGTTAACAAAAAAGGAGGAAACAAAAAAGGAGAAAAAAAACGAGTTAACAAAAAAGATGGAAATATAAAAGGAGTTAACAAAAAAGGAGTTAACAAAAAATGAGTAAAAAAAAGGAGTTAACGAAAAAGAAGCGAATATAAAAGAAGATAACAAAAAAGGAGCAAATATAAAAGGAGTTAAACAAAAAGGAGTTAACAAAAAAGGAGTAAACAAAAAACGAGTAAACAAAAAAGGAGTTAACAAAAAAGAAACAAATATAAAAGGTGTTAACAAAAAAGGAGTAAAAAAAAAGGAGTAACAAAAAAGGAGGAAACAAAAAAGGAGTTAACAAAAAAGAAGCAAATATAAAAGGAGTTAACAAAAAAGGAATAGACAAAAAAGGAGTAAACAAAAAAGGAGTAAATAAAAAGGAAGCAAATATAAAACGAGTTAACAAAAAAGGAGTTAACAAAAAAAGTAAACAAAAAAGGAGTTAACAAAAAAAGTAAACAAAAAAGGAGTTAACAAAAACGAAGCCAATATAAAAGAAGTTAACATAAAAGGAGTAAACAAATAAGAAGTTAACAAAAAAGAGGCAAATATAAAAGGAGTTAACAAAAAAAAGTTAACGAAAAAGGAGTAAACAAAAAAGAAGCAAATATAAAAGGAGTTAACAAAAAAGGAGTTAACAAATAAGGAGTTAACAAAAAAAAGCAAATATAAAAGAAGTTAACAAAAAAGAAGAAAATATTAAAGGAGTTAACAAAAATGGAGTTGCCAAATGAGGAGTAAACAAAAAAGGAGTTAACAATTAAGAAGCAAATATAAAAGGAATTAACAAAAAAGGAGTAAACAAAAAAGGAGTAAACAAAAAAGATGCAAATATAAAAGGAGTAAACAAAAAAGGAGTTAACAAAAAAGGATTCACCAAAAAAAAGCAAATATAAAAGGAATTAACAAAAAAGGAGTTGCCAAATGAGTAAACAAAAAAAAGTTAACAAAAAAGAGGTAAATGTAAAAGGAGTTAACAAAAAAAGGAGTAAACAAAAAAGAAGTAAACAAAAAAGGAGTAAAAAAAAGGAGTAAACAAAAAAGAAGCAAATATAAAAGGAGTTAACAAAAAAGAAGTTAACAAAAAAGGCGAACACATAAAAGGAGTCAACAAAAAAAGGAGTTAACAAAAAAGGAGTAAACAAAAAAGGAGTAAAAAAAAGGAGTTAACAAAAAAGATGGAAATATAACAGGAGTTAACAAAAAAGGAGTTAACAAAAAAGGAGTAAAAAAAATAGGAGTAAACAAAAAATAAGCAAATATAAAAAGAGTTAACAAAAAAGGAGTTAACAAATAAGGAGTTTACAAAAAAGATGCAAACATTAAAGAAGTTAACAAAAAAGGAGTTAACAAAAAAGGAGTAAACAAAAAAGGAGCAAAAAAAAAGGAGTTACCAAAAAAGATGGAAATATTAAAGGAGTATACAAAAAAGGAGTTAACAAAAAAGGAGTAAACAAAAAAGGAGTTAACGAAAAAGAAGCGAATATAAAAGAAGTTAACAAAAAACGAGTTAACAAAAAAGGAGTTAACATAAAAGGAGTAAACAAAAAACGAGTTAACAAAAAAGGAGTTAACAAAAAAGAAGCAAATATAAAAGGTGTTTACAAAAAAGGAGTAACAAAAAAGGTGTAACAAAAAAGGAGGAAACAAAATAGGAATTAACAAAAAAGAAGCAAATACAAAAGGAGTATACAAAAAAGGAGTTAACAAAAAAGGAGTAAACAAAGAAGGAGTTAACAAAAAACAAGCAAATATAAAACGAGTTAACAAAAAAGAAGTTAACAAAAAAGATTAAACAAAAAAGGAGTAACAAAAAGGAGTAAACAAAAAAGGAGTTAGCAAAAAAGGAGTTAACAAAAAAGAAGCAAATATAAAAGGAGTAAACAAAAAACGAGTTAACAAAAAAGAAGTAAAGAAAAAAGGAGTAAACAAAAAAGGACTTAACAAAAAAGAAGCGAATATAAAAGAAGTTAACAAAAAAGAATCAAATATAAAAGGAGTTAAAAAAAGGAGTTAACAAAAAAGGAGTTAACAAAAAAGGAGCAAACAAAAAACGAGCAAATAAAAAAGAAGTTAAAAATAAGAAGCAAATATAAAAGGTGTTAACAAAAAAGGAGTAAACATAAAAGGAGTAAACAAAAAAGGAGTAAACAAAAAAGATGGATATATATAAAAGGAGTAAACAAAAAAGGAGTAAACAAAAAGGGACTAAACAAAAAAGAGTAAAAAAAAGAAGCAAATATAAAACAAGTTATAAAAAAAAGCGAATATAAAAGGAGTTAACAAAAAAGAAGAATATATAGAAGGAGTTAACAAAAAAGGTGTTAACAAATTAGAAACTTACACAATAGAAGCCAACATAAAAGGAGTTAACAAAAAAAGAGTTAACAAAAAAGGAGTAAACAAAAAAGAAGCAAATATAAAAGGAGTTAACAAAAAAGAAGCAAATATAAAAGGAGTTAACAAAAAAGGAGTTGACAAAAAAGAAGCAAATATAAAAGGAGTTAACAAAAAAAGGAGTTAATAAAGAAGGAGTAAACAAAAAAGAAGTTAACAAATATGAAGCAAATATAAAAGGAGTTAACAAAAAAGGAGTGAATAAAAAGGAGTAAACAAAAAAGGAGTTAACAAAAAGAAGCAAATATAAAACGAGTAAACAAAAAAGGAGTTAACAAAAAAGGAGTAAACAAAAAAGGAGTTAACAAAAACAAAGCAAATATAAAAGGAGTTAAAAAAAAGGAATAAACAAATAAGGAGTTAACAAAAAAGAAGCAAATATAAAAGGAGTTAACAAAAAAGAAGCAAACATAAAAGGAGTTAACAAAAAAGAAGCAAATATAAAAGGAGTTAACAAAAGAGAAGCAAATATAAAAGGAGTTAACAAGAAAAGAGTTAACAAAAAAGGAGTGAACAAAAAAGGAGTTAACAAAAAAAAGCAAATATAAAAGGAGTTAACAAAAAAGGAGTAAACAAAAAACGAGTTAACAAAAAAGAAGCAAATATAAAAGGAGTTAACAAAAAAGGAGTAAACAAATAAGGAGTTAACAAAAAAGAAGGCAACATAATAGGAGTTAACAAAAAAGGAGTTAATAAAAAGAAGCAAATATAAAAGGAGTTAACAAAAAGGAAGAAAATAAAAATGGAGTTAACAAAAAAGGAGATAAGAAATAAGGAGTAAACAAAAAAGGAGTAAAGAAATAAGGAGTTAGCAAAAAAGTTGGAAATATAAAAGCAGTTAACAAAAAAGGAGTTAACAAAAAAGGAGTGAACAAAAAGGAGTAAACAAAAAAGAAGCAAATATATAAGGAGTAAACAAAAAAGGAGTTAACAATTAAGGAGTTAACAAAAAAAAAGCAAACATAAAAGGAGTTAACAAAAAAAAGGAGTTAACAAAAAAGGAGGAAACAAAAAAGGAGAAAAAAAACGAGTTTACAAAAAAGATGGAAATATAAAAGGAGTAAACAAAAAAGGAGTTAACAAAAAATGAGTAAAAAAAAGGAGTTAACGTAAAAGAAGCGAATATAAAAGAAGATAACAAAAAAGGAGCAAATATAAAAGGAGTTAAACAAATAGGAGTTAACAAAAAAGGAGTAAACAAAAAACGAGTAAACAAAAAAGGAGTTAACAAAAAAGAAACAAATATAAAAGGTGTTAACAAAAAAGGAGTAACAAAAAAGGAGTAACAAAAAAGGAGGAAACAAAATAGGAGTTAACAAAAAAGAAGCAAATATAAAAGGAGTTAACAAAAAAGGAATAGACAAAAAAGGAATAGACAAAAAAGGAGTAAACAAAAAAGGAGTAAATAAAAAGGAAGCAAATATAAAACGAGTTAACAAAAAAGGAGTTAACAAAAAAGTAAACAAAAAAGGAGTTAACAAAAACGAAGCCAATATAAAAGAAGTTAACATAAAAGGAGTAAACAAATAAGAAGTTAACAAAAAAGAAGCAAATATAAAAGGAGTTAACAAAAAAAGAGTTAACGAAAAAGGAGTAAACAAAAAAAAGCAAATATAAAAGGAGTTTACAAAAAAGGAGTTAACAAATAAGGAGTTAACAAAAAGAAGCAAATATAAAAGAAGTTAACAAAAAAGAAGAAAATATTAAAGGAGTTAACAAAAATGGAGTTGCCAAATGAGGAGTAAACAAAAAAGGAGTTAACAAAAAAGAAGCAAATATAAATGGAATTAACAAAAAAGGAGTAAACAAAAAAGGAGGAAACAAAATAGGAGTTAACAAAAAAGAAGCAAATACAAAAGGAGTTAACAAAAAAGGAATAAACAAAAAAGGAGTAAACAAAAAAGGAGTTAACAAAAAAGAAGCAAATATAAAACGAGTTAACAAAAAAGGAGCTAACAAAAAAAGTAAACAAAAAAGGAGTTAACAAAAAAGAAGCAAATATAAAAGGAGTTAACAAAAAAGGAGTGAACAAATAAGGAGTTAACAAAAAAGAAGCAAATATAAAAGGAGTTAACAAAAAAAGAGTTAACAAATAAGGAGTTAACAAAAAAGAATCAAACATAAAAGGAGTTGACAAAAAAGGAGTTAACAAAAAAGAAGCAAATATTAAAGGAGTTAACAAAAAAGGAGTTAACAAAAAGAAGCAAATATAAAAGTAGTTAACAAAAAAGAAGAAAATATAAAAGGAGTTATCAAAAAAGGAGTTGCCAAATGAGGAGTAAACAAAAAAGGAGTTAACAAAAAAGAAGCAAATATAAAAGGAATTAACAAAAAAGGAGTAAACAAAAAAGGAGTAAACAAAAAAGATGCAAATATAAAAGGAGTAAACAAAAAAGGAGTTAACAAAAAAGGATTCACCAAAAAAGAAGCAAATATAAAAGGAATTAACAAAAAAGGAGTTGCTAAATGAGTAAACAAAAAAAAGTTAACAAAAAAGAGGTAAATGTAAAAGGAGTTAACAAAAAAAGGAGTTAACAAAAAAAAAGTAAACAAAAAAGGAGTAAAAAAAGGAGGAAACAAAAAAGAAGCAAATATAAAAGGAGTTAACAAAAATGGAGTTAACAAAAAAGGCGAACACATAAAAGGAGTCAACAAAAAAAGGAGTTAACAAAAAAGGAGTAAACAAAAAAGGAGTAAAAAAAAGGAGTTAACAAAAAAGATGGAAATATAACAGGAGTTAACAAAAAAGGAGTTAACAAAAAAGGAGTTAACAAAAAAGGAGTAAAAAAAATAGGAGTAAACAAAAAATAAGCAAATATAAAAAGAGTTAACAAAAAAGGAGTTAACAAATAAGGAGTTAACAAAAAAGATGCAAACATTAAAGAAGTTAACAAAAAAAGGAGTTAACAAAAAAGGAGTAAACAAAAAAGGAGTAAAAAAAAGGAGTTACCAAAAAAGATGGAAATATTAAAGGAGTAAACAAAAAAGGAGTTAACAAAAAAGGAGTAAACAAAAAAGGAGTTAATGAAAAAGAAGCAAATATAAAAGGTGTTAACAAAAAAGGAGTAACAAAAAAGGTGTAACAAAAAAGGAGGAAACAAAATAGGAGTTAACAAAAAAGAAGCAAATACAAAAGGAGTTAACAAAAAAGGAATAAACAAAAAAGGAGTAAACAAAAAAGGAGTTAACAAAAAAGAAGCAAATATAAAACGAGTTAACAAAAAAGAAGTTAACAAAAAAGATTAAACAAAAAAGGAGTAACAAAAAGGAGTAAACAAAAAAGGAGTTAGCAAAAAAGGAGTTAACAAAAAAGAAGCAAATATAAAAGGAGTAAACAAAAAACGAGTTAACAAAAAAGAAGTAAAGAAAAAAGGAGTAAACAAAAAAGGTCTTAACAAAAAAGAAGCGAATATAAAAGAAGTTAACAAAAAAGAATCAAATATAAAAGGAGTTAAAAAAAGGAGTTAACAAAAAAGGAGTTAACAAAAAAGGAGCAAACAAAAAACGAGCAAATAAAAAAGAAGTTAAAAATAAGAAGCAAATATAAAAGGTGTTTACAAAAAAGGAGTAAACAAAAAAGGAGTAAACAAAAAAGGAGTAAACAAAAAAGATGGATATATATAAAAGAAGTAAACAAAAAAGGAGTAAACAAAAAAGGACTAAACAAAAAAGAGTAAAAAAAGAAGCAAATATAAAACAAGTTATAAAAAAAAGCGAATATAAAAGGAGTTAACAAAAAAGAAGAATATATAGAAGGAGTTAACAAAAAAGGTGTTAACAAATTAGAAACTTACACAATAGAAGCCAACATAAAAGGAGTTAACAAAAAAAGAGTTAACAAAAAAGGAGTAAACAAAAAAGAAGCAAATATAAAAGGAGTTAACAAAAAAGACGCAAATATAAAAGGAGTTAACAAAAAAGGAGTTGACAAAAAAGAAGCAAATATAAAAGGAGTTAACAAAAAAAGGAGTTAATAAAGAAGGAGTAAACAAAAAAGAAGTTAACAAATATGAAGCAAATATAAAAGGAGTTAACAAAAAGGGAGTGAATAAAAAGGAGTAAACAAAAAAGGAGTTAACAAAAAGAAGCAAATATAAAACGAGTAAACAAAAAAGGAGTTAACAAAAAAGGAGTGAACAAAAAAGGAGTTAACAAAAAAAAGCAAATATAAAAGGAGTTAAAAAAAAGGAATAAACAAATAAGGAGTTAACAAAAAAGAAGCAAATATAAAAGGAGTTAACAAAAAAGAAGCAAACATAAAAGGAGTTAACAAAAAAGGAGCAAATATAAAAGGAGTTAACAAAAGAGAAGCAAATATAAAAGGAGTTAACAAGAAAAGAGTTAACAAAAAAGGAGTGAACAAAAAAGGAGTTAACAAAAAAAAGCAAATATAAAAGGAGTTAACAAAAAAGGAGTAAACAAAAAACGAGTTAACAAAAAAGAAGCAAATATAAAAGGTTATAACAAAAAAGGAGTAAACAAATAAGGAGTTAACAAAAAAGAAGGCAACATAAAAGGAGTTAACAAAAAAGGAGTTAATAAAAAGAAGCAAATATAAAAGGAGTTAACAAAAAGGAAGAAAATAAAAAAGGAGTTAACAAAAAAGGAGTTAACAAAAAAGGAGTAAACAAAAAATGAGTAAAAAAAAGGAGTTAACGAAAAAGAAGCGAATATAAAAGAAGATAACAAAAAAGGAGCAAATATAAAAGGAGTTAAACAAAAAGGAGTTAACAAAAAAGGAGTAAACAAAAAACGAGTAAACAAAAAAGGAGTTAACAAAAAAGAAACAAATATAAAAGGTGTTAACAAAAAAGGAGTAAAAAAAAGGAGTAACAAAAAAGGAGGAAAAAAAAAGGAGTTAACAAAAAAGAAGCAAATATAAAAGGAGTTAACAAAAAAGGAATAGACAAAAAAGGAGTAAACAAAAAAGGAGTAAATAAAAAGGAAGCAAATATAAAACGAGTTAACAAAAAAGGAGTTAACAAAAAAAGTAAACAAAAAAGGAGTTAACAAAAAAAGTAAACAAAAAAGGAGTTAACAAAAACGAAGCCAATATAAAAGAAGTTAACATAAAAGGAGTAAACAAATAAGAAGTTAACAAAAAAGAGGCAAATATAAAAGGAGTTAACAAAAAAAAGTTAACGAAAAAGGAGTAAACAAAAAAGAAGCAAATATAAAAGGAGTTAACAAAAAAGGAGTTAACAAATAAGGAGTTAACAAAAAGAAGCAAATATAAAAGAAGTTAACAAAAAAGAAGAAAATATTAAAGGAGTTAACAAAAATGGAGTTGCCAAATGAGGAGTAAACAAAAAAGGAGTTAACAAATAAGAAGCAAATATAAAAGGAATTAACAAAAAAGGAGTAAACAAAAAAGGAGTAAACAAAAAAGATGCAAATATAAAAGGAGTAAACAAAAAAGGAGTTAACAAAAAAGGATTCACCAAAAAAGAAGCAAATATAAAAGGAATTAACAAAAAAGGAGTTGCCAAATGAGTAAACAAAAAAAAGTTAACAAAAAAGAGGTAAATGTAAAAGGAGTTAACAAAAAAAGGAGTTAACAAAAAAGAAGTAAACAAAAAAGGAGTAAAAAAAAGGAGTAAACAAAAAAGAAGCAAATATAAAAGGAGTTAACAAAAAAGAAGTTAACAAAAAAGGCGAACACATAAAAGGAGTCAACAAAAAAAGGAGTTAACAAAAAAGGAGTAAACAAAAAAGGAGTAAAAAAAAGGAGTTAACAAAAAAGATGGAAATATAACAGGAGTTAACAAAAAAGGAGTTAACAAAAAAGGAGTAAAAAAAATAGGAGTAAACAAAAAATAAGCAAATATAAAAAGAGTTAACAAAAAAGGAGTTAACAAATAAGGAGTTTACAAAAAGATGCAAACATTAAAGAAGTTAACAAAAAAAGGAGTTAACAAAAAAGGAGTAAACAAAAAAGGAGCAAAAAAAAAGGAGTTACCAAAAAAGATGGAAATATTAAAGGAGTAAACAAAAAAGGAGTTAACAAAAAAGGAGTAAACAAAAAAGGAGTTAACGAAAAAGAAGCGAATATAAAAGAAGTTAACAAAAAACGAGTTAACAAAAAAGGAGTTAACATAAAAGGAGTAAACAAAAAACGAGTTAACAAAAAAGGAGTTAACAAAAAAGAAGCAAATATATAAGGTGTTAACAAAAAAGGAGTAACAAAAAAGGTGTAACAAAAAAGGAGGAAACAAAATAGGAATTAACAAAAAAGAAGCAAATACAAAAGGAGTTAACAAAAAAGGAATAAACAAAAAAGGAGTAAACAAAAAAGGAGTTAACAAAAAACAAGCAAATATAAAACGAGTTAACAAAAAAGAAGTTAACAAAAAAGATTTAACAAAAAAGGAGTAACAAAAAGGAGTAAACAAAAAAGGAGTTAGCAAAAAAGGAGTTAACAAAAAAGAAGCAAATATAAAAGGAGTAAACAAAAAACGAGTTAACAAAAAAGGAGTAAACAAAAAAGGAGTAAACAAAAAAGGACTTAACAAAAAAGAAGCGAATATAAAAGAAGTTAACAAAAAAGAATCAAATATAAAAGGAGTTAAAAAAAGGAGTTAACAAAAAAGGAGTTAACAAAAAAGGAGCAAACAAAAAACGAGCAAATAAAAAAGAAGTTAAAAATAAGAAGCAAATATAAAAGGTGTTAACAAAAAAGGAGTAAACAAAAAAGGAGTAAACAAAAAAGGAGTAAACAAAAAAGATGGATATATATAAAAGGAGTAAACAAAAAAGGAGTAAACAAAAAGGGACTAAACAAAAAAGAGTAAAAAAAAGAAGCAAATATAAAACAAGTTATAAAAAAAAGCGAATATAAAAGGAGTTAACAAAAAAGAAGAATATATAGAAGGAGTTAACAAAAAAGGTGTTAACAAATTAGAAACTTACACAATAGAAGCCAACATAAAAGGAGTTAACAAAAAAAGAGTTAACAAAAAAGGAGTAAACAAAAAAGAAGCAAATATAAAAGGAGTTAACAAAAAAGAAGCAAATATAAAAGGAGTTAACAAAAAAGTAGTTGACAAAAAAGAAGCAAATATAAAAGGAGTAAACAAAAAAAGGAGTTAATAAAAATTGAGTAAACAAAAAAGAAGTTAACAAATATGAAGCAAATATAAAAGGAGTTAACAAAAAAGGAGTGAATAAAAAGGAGTAAACAAAAAAGGAGTTAACAAAAAGAAGCAAATATAAAACGAGTAAACAAAAAAGGAGTTAACAAAAAAGGAGTAAACAAAAAAGGAGTTAACAAAAAAGGAGTAAACAAAAAAGGAGTTAACAAAAACAAAGCAAATATAAAAGGAGTTAAAAAAAAGGAATAAACAAATAAGGAGTTAACAAAAAAGAAGCAAATATAAAAGGAGTTAACAAAAAAGAAGCAAACATAAAAGGAGTTAACAAAAAAGAAGCAAATATAAAAGGAGTTAACAAAAGAGAAGCAAATATAAAAGGAGTTAACAAGAAAAGAGTTAACAAAAAAGGAGTGAACAAAAAAGGAGTTAACAAAAAAAAGCAAATATAAAAGGAGTTAACAAAAAAGGAGTAAACAAAAAACGAGTTAACAAAAAAGAAGCAAATATAAAAGGAGTTAACAAAAAAGGAGTAAACAAATAAGGAGTTAACAAAAAAGAAGGCAACATAATAGGAGTTAACAAAAAAGGAGTTAATAAAAAGAAGCAAATATAAAAGGAGTTAACAAAAAGGAAGAAAATAAAAATGGAGTTAACAAAAAAGGAGATAACAAAAAAGGAGTAAACAAAAAAGGAGTAAAGAAATAAGGAGTTAGCAAAAAAGTTGGAAATATAAAAGGAGTTAACAAAAAAGGAGTTAACAAAAAAGGAGTGAACAAAAAGGAGTAAACAAAATAGAAGCAAATATATAAGCAGTAAACAAAAAAGGAGTTAACAAATAAGGAGTTAACAAAAAAGAAGCAAACATAAAAGGAGTTAACAAAAAAAAGGAGTTAACAAAAAAGGAGGAAACAAAAAAGGAGAAAAAAAACGAGTTTACAAAAAAGATGGAAATATAAAAGGAGTTAACAAAAAAGGAGTTAACAAATAAGGAGTTAACAAAAAAGAATCAAACATAAAAGGAGTTGACAAAAAAGGAGTTAACAAAAAAGAAGCAAATATTAAAGGAGTTAACAAAAAAGGAGTTAACAAAAAGAAGCAAATATAAAAGTAGTTAACAAAAAAGAAGAAAATATAAAAGGAGTTATCAAAAAAGGAGTTGCCAAATGAGGAGTAAACAAAAAAGGAGTTAACAAAAAAGAAGCAAATATAAAAGGAATTAACAAAAAAGGAGTAAACAAAAAAGGAGTAAACAAAAAAGATGCAAATATAAAAGGAGTAAACAAAAAAGGAGTTAACAAAAAAGGATTCACCAAAAAAGAAGCAAATATAAAAGGAATTAACAAAAAAGGAGTTGCTAAATGAGTAAACAAAAAAAAGTTAACAAAAAAGAGGTAAATGTAAAAGGAGTTAACAAAAAAAGGAGTTAACAAAAAAAAAGTAAACAAAAAAGGAGTAAAAAAAGGAGGAAACAAAAAAGAAGCAAATATAAAAGGAGTTAACAAAAATGGAGTTAACAAAAAAGGCGAACACATAAAAGGAGTCAACAAAAAAAGGAGTTAACAAAAAAGGAGTAAACAAAAAAGGAGTAAAAAAAAGGAGTTAACAAAAAAGATGGAAATATAACAGGAGTTAACAAAAAAGGAGTTAACAAAAAAAGAGTTAACAAAAAAGGAGTAAAAAAAATAGGAGTAAACAAAAAATAAGCAAATATAAAAAGAGTTAACAAAAAAGGAGTTAACAAATAAGGAGTTAACAAAAAAGATGCAAACATTAAAGAAGTTAACAAAAAAAGGAGTTAACAAAAAAGGAGTAAACAAAAAAGGAGTAAAAAAAAGGAGTTACCAAAAAAGATGGAAATATTAAAGGAGTAAACAAAAAAGGAGTTAACAAAAAAGGAGTAAACAAAAAAGGAGTTAATGAAAAAGAAGCAAATATAAAAGGTGTTAACAAAAAAGGAGTAACAAAAAAGGTGTAACAAAAAAGGAGGAAACAAAATAGGAGTTAACAAAAAAGAAGCAAATACAAAAGGAGTTAACAAAAAAGGAATAAACAAAAAAGGAGTAAACAAAAAAGGAGTTAACAAAAAAGAAGCAAATATAAAACGAGTTAACAAAAAAGAAGTTAACAAAAAAGATTAAACAAAAAAGGAGTAACAAAAAGGAGTAAACAAAAAAGGAGTTAGCAAAAAAGGAGTTAACAAAAAAGAAGCAAATATAAAAGGAGTAAACAAAAAACGAGTTAACAAAAAAGAAGTAAAGAAAAAAGGAGTAAACAAAAAAGGTCTTAACAAAAAAGAAGCGAATATAAAAGAAGTTAACAAAAAAGAATCAAATATAAAAGGAGTTAAAAAAAGGAGTTAACAAAAAAGGAGTTAACAAAAAAGGAGCAAACAAAAAACGAGCAAATAAAAAAGAAGTTAAAAATAAGAAGCAAATATAAAAGGTGTTTACAAAAAAGGAGTAAACAAAAAAGGAGTAAACAAAAAAGGAGTAAACAAAAAAGATGGATATATATAAAAGAAGTAAACAAAAAAGGAGTAAACAAAAAAGGACTAAACAAAAAAGAGTAAAAAAAGAAGCAAATATAAAACAAGTTATAAAAAAAAGCGAATATAAAAGGAGTTAACAAAAAAGAAGAATATATAGAAGGAGTTAACAAAAAAGGTGTTAACAAATTAGAAACTTACACAATAGAAGCCAACATAAAAGGAGTTAACAAAAAAAAAGTTAAC
The DNA here is from genome assembly GCF_921293095.1 of Ischnura elegans. Lineage (NCBI taxonomy): Eukaryota > Metazoa > Arthropoda > Insecta > Odonata > Coenagrionidae > Ischnura > Ischnura elegans. The sequence continues at coordinate 115,929,782 of NC_060250.1, read as the reverse complement.
AAAAAAGGAGTAAACAAAAAAGAAGCAAATATAAAAGGAGTTAACAAAAAAGACGCAAATATAAAAGGAGTTAACAAAAAAGGAGTTGACAAAAAAGAAGCAAATATAAAAGGAGTTAACAAAAAAAGGAGTTAATAAAGAAGGAGTAAACAAAAAAGAAGTTAACAAATATGAAGCAAATATAAAAGGAGTTAACAAAAAGGGAGTGAATAAAAAGGAGTAAACAAAAAAGGAGTTAACAAAAAGAAGCAAATATAAAACGAGTAAACAAAAAAGGAGTTAACAAAAAAGGAGTGAACAAAAAAGGAGTTAACAAAAAAAAGCAAATATAAAAGGAGTTAAAAAAAAGGAATAAACAAATAAGGAGTTAACAAAAAAGAAGCAAATATAAAAGGAGTTAACAAAAAAGAAGCAAACATAAAAGGAGTTAACAAAAAAGGAGCAAATATAAAAGGAGTTAACAAAAGAGAAGCAAATATAAAAGGAGTTAACAAGAAAAGAGTTAACAAAAAAGGAGTGAACAAAAAAGGAGTTAACAAAAAAAAGCAAATATAAAAGGAGTTAACAAAAAAGGAGTAAACAAAAAACGAGTTAACAAAAAAGAAGCAAATATAAAAGGTTATAACAAAAAAGGAGTAAACAAATAAGGAGTTAACAAAAAAGAAGGCAACATAAAAGGAGTTAACAAAAAAGGAGTTAATAAAAAGAAGCAAATATAAAAGGAGTTAACAAAAAGGAAGAAAATAAAAAAGGAGTTAACAAAAAAGGAGTTAACAAAAAAGGAGTAAACAAAAAATGAGTAAAAAAAAGGAGTTAACGAAAAAGAAGCGAATATAAAAGAAGATAACAAAAAAGGAGCAAATATAAAAGGAGTTAAACAAAAAGGAGTTAACAAAAAAGGAGTAAACAAAAAACGAGTAAACAAAAAAGGAGTTAACAAAAAAGAAACAAATATAAAAGGTGTTAACAAAAAAGGAGTAAAAAAAAGGAGTAACAAAAAAGGAGGAAAAAAAAAGGAGTTAACAAAAAAGAAGCAAATATAAAAGGAGTTAACAAAAAAGGAATAGACAAAAAAGGAGTAAACAAAAAAGGAGTAAATAAAAAGGAAGCAAATATAAAACGAGTTAACAAAAAAGGAGTTAACAAAAAAAGTAAACAAAAAAGGAGTTAACAAAAAAAGTAAACAAAAAAGGAGTTAACAAAAACGAAGCCAATATAAAAGAAGTTAACATAAAAGGAGTAAACAAATAAGAAGTTAACAAAAAAGAGGCAAATATAAAAGGAGTTAACAAAAAAAAGTTAACGAAAAAGGAGTAAACAAAAAAGAAGCAAATATAAAAGGAGTTAACAAAAAAGGAGTTAACAAATAAGGAGTTAACAAAAAGAAGCAAATATAAAAGAAGTTAACAAAAAAGAAGAAAATATTAAAGGAGTTAACAAAAATGGAGTTGCCAAATGAGGAGTAAACAAAAAAGGAGTTAACAAATAAGAAGCAAATATAAAAGGAATTAACAAAAAAGGAGTAAACAAAAAAGGAGTAAACAAAAAAGATGCAAATATAAAAGGAGTAAACAAAAAAGGAGTTAACAAAAAAGGATTCACCAAAAAAGAAGCAAATATAAAAGGAATTAACAAAAAAGGAGTTGCCAAATGAGTAAACAAAAAAAAGTTAACAAAAAAGAGGTAAATGTAAAAGGAGTTAACAAAAAAAGGAGTTAACAAAAAAGAAGTAAACAAAAAAGGAGTAAAAAAAAGGAGTAAACAAAAAAGAAGCAAATATAAAAGGAGTTAACAAAAAAGAAGTTAACAAAAAAGGCGAACACATAAAAGGAGTCAACAAAAAAAGGAGTTAACAAAAAAGGAGTAAACAAAAAAGGAGTAAAAAAAAGGAGTTAACAAAAAAGATGGAAATATAACAGGAGTTAACAAAAAAGGAGTTAACAAAAAAGGAGTAAAAAAAATAGGAGTAAACAAAAAATAAGCAAATATAAAAAGAGTTAACAAAAAAGGAGTTAACAAATAAGGAGTTTACAAAAAGATGCAAACATTAAAGAAGTTAACAAAAAAAGGAGTTAACAAAAAAGGAGTAAACAAAAAAGGAGCAAAAAAAAAGGAGTTACCAAAAAAGATGGAAATATTAAAGGAGTAAACAAAAAAGGAGTTAACAAAAAAGGAGTAAACAAAAAAGGAGTTAACGAAAAAGAAGCGAATATAAAAGAAGTTAACAAAAAACGAGTTAACAAAAAAGGAGTTAACATAAAAGGAGTAAACAAAAAACGAGTTAACAAAAAAGGAGTTAACAAAAAAGAAGCAAATATATAAGGTGTTAACAAAAAAGGAGTAACAAAAAAGGTGTAACAAAAAAGGAGGAAACAAAATAGGAATTAACAAAAAAGAAGCAAATACAAAAGGAGTTAACAAAAAAGGAATAAACAAAAAAGGAGTAAACAAAAAAGGAGTTAACAAAAAACAAGCAAATATAAAACGAGTTAACAAAAAAGAAGTTAACAAAAAAGATTTAACAAAAAAGGAGTAACAAAAAGGAGTAAACAAAAAAGGAGTTAGCAAAAAAGGAGTTAACAAAAAAGAAGCAAATATAAAAGGAGTAAACAAAAAACGAGTTAACAAAAAAGAAGTAAAGAAAAAAGGAGTAAACAAAAAAGGACTTAACAAAAAAGAAGCGAATATAAAAGAAGTTAACAAAAAAGAATCAAATATAAAAGGAGTTAAAAAAAGGAGTTAACAAAAAAGGAGTTAACAAAAAAGGAGCAAACAAAAAACGAGCAAATAAAAAAGAAGTTAAAAATAAGAAGCAAATATAAAAGGTGTTAACAAAAAAGGAGTAAACAAAAAAGGAGTAAACAAAAAAGGAGTAAACAAAAAAGATGGATATATAAAAAAGGAGTAAACAAAAAATGAGTAAACAAAAAGGGACTAAACAAAAAAGAGTAAAAAAAAGAAGCAAATATAAAACAAGTTATAAAAAAAAGCGAATATAAAAGGAGTTAACAAAAAAGAAGAATATATAGAAGGAGTTAACAAAAAAGGTGTTAACAAATTAGAAACTTACACAATAGAAGCCAACATAAAAGGAGTTAACAAAAAAAGAGTTAACAAAAAAGGAGTAAACAAAAAAGAAGCAAATATAAAAGGAGTTAACAAAAAAGAAGCAAATATAAAAGGAGTTAACAAAAAAGTAGTTGACAAAAAAGAAGCAAATATAAAAGGAGTTAACAAAAAAAGGAGTTAATAAAGAAGGAGTAAACAAAAAAGAAGTTAACAAATATGAAGCAAATATAAAAGGAGTTAACAAAAAAGGAGTGAATAAAAAGGAGTAAACAAAAAAGGAGTTAACAAAAAGAAGCAAATATAAAACGAGTAAACAAAAAAGGAGTTAACAAAAAAGGAGTAAACAAAAAAGGAGTTAACAAAAAAGGAGTAAACAAAAAAGGAGTTAACAAAAACAAAGCAAATATTAAAGGAATTAAAAAAAAAGGAATAAACAAATAAGGAGTTAACAAAAAAGAAGCAAATATAAAAGGAGTTAACAAAAAAGAAGCAAACATAAAAGGAGTTAACAAAAAAGAAGCAAATATAAAAGGAGTTAACAAAAGAGAAGCAAATATAAAAGGAGTTAACAAGAAAAGAGTTAACAAAAAAGGAGTGAACAAAAAAGGAGTTAACAAAAAAAAGCAAATATAAAAGGAGTTAACAAAAAAGGAGTAAACAAAAAACGAGTTAACAAAAAAGAAGCAAATATAAAAGGAGTTAACAAAAAAGGAGTAAACAAAAAAGGAGTTAACAAAAAAGAAGGCAACATAATAGGAGTTAACAAAAAAGGAGTTAATAAAAAGAAGCAAATATAAAAGGAGTTAACAAAAAGGAAGAAAATAAAAATGGAGTTAACAAAAAAGGAGATAACAAAAAAGGAGTAAACAAAAAAGGAGTAAAGAAATAAGGAGTTAGCAAAAAAGTTGGAAATATAAAAGGAGTTAACAAAAAAGGAGTTAACAAAAAAGGAGTGAACAAAAAGGAGTAAACAAAATAGAAGCAAATATATAAGCAGTAAACAAAAAAGGAGTTAACAAATAAGGAGTTAACAAAAAAGAAGCAAACATAAAAGGAGTTAACAAAAAAAAGGAGTTAACAAAAAAGGAGGAAACAAAAAAGGAGAAAAAAAACGAGTTTACAAAAAAGATGGAAATATAAAAGGAGTAAACAAAAAAGGAGTTAACAAAAAATGAGTAAAAAAAAGGAGTTAACGAAAAAAAAGCGAATATAAAAGAAGATAACAAAAAAGGAGCAAATATAAAAGGAGTTAAACAAATAGGAGTTAACAAAAAAGGAGTAAACAAAAAACGAGTAAACAAAAAAGGAGTTAACAAAAAAGAAACAAATATAAAAGGTGTTAACAAAAAAGGAGTAACAAAAAAGGAGGAAACAAAAAAGGAGTTAACAAAAAAGAAGCAAATATAAAAGGAGTTAACAAAAAAGGAATAGACAAAAAAGGAGTAAACAAAAAAGGAGTAAATAAAAAGGAAGCAAATATAAAACGAGTTAACAAAAAAGAAGTTAACAAAAAAAGTAAACAAAAAAGGAGTTAACAAAAACGAAGCCAATATAAAAGAAGTTAACATAAAAGGAGTAAACAAATAAGAAGTTAACAAAAAAGAAGCAAATATAAAAGGAGTTAACAAAAAAAGAGTTAACGAAAAAGAAGTAAACAAAAAAAAGCAAATATAAAAGGAGTTTACAAAAAAGGAGTTAACAAATAAGGAGTTAACAAAAAGATGCAAATATAAAAGAAGTTAACAAAAAAGAAGAAAATATTAAAGGAGTTAACAAAAATGGAGTTGCCAAATGAGGAGTAAACAAAAAAGGAGTTAACAAAAAAGAAGCAAATATAAATGGAATTAACAAAAAAGGAGTAAACAAAAAAGGAGTAAACAAAAAAGATGCAAATATAAAAGGAGTAAACAAAAAAGGAGTTAACAAAAAAGGATTCACCAAAAAAGAAGCAAATATAAAAGGAATTAACAAAAAAGGAGTTGCCAAATGAGTAAACAAAAAAAAGTTAACAAAAAAGAGGTAAATGTAAAAGGAGTTAACAAAAAAAGGAGTTAACAAAAAAGAAGTAAACAAAAAAAGGAGTTAACAAAAAAGGAGTAAACAAAAAAGGAGTAAAAAAAAGGAGTTAACAAAAAAGATGGAAATATAACAGGAGTTAACAAAAAAGGAGTTAACAAAAAAGGAGTAAACAAAATAGGAGTAAACCAAAAATAAGCAAATATCAAAAGAGTTAACAAAAAAGGAGTTAACAAATAAGGAGTTTACAAAAAAGATGCAAACATTAAAGAAGTTAACAAAAAAAGGAGTTAACAAAAAAGGAGTAAACAAAAAAGGAGTAAAAAAAAAGGAGTTACCAAAAAAGATGGAAATATTAAAGGAGTAAACGTAAAAGGAGTTAACAAAAAAGGAGTAAATAAAAAAGGAGTTAACGAAAAAGAAGCGAATATAAAAGAAGTTAACAAAAAACGAGTTAACAAAAAAGGAGTTAACATAAAAGGAGTAAACAAAAAACGAGAAAACAAAAAAGGAGTTAACAAAAAAGAAGCAAATATAAAAGGTGTTAACAAAAAAGGAGTAACAAAAAAGGTGTAACAAAAAAGGAGGAAACAAAATAGGAGTTAACAAAAAAGAAGGAAATACAAAAGGAGTTAACAAAAAAGGAATAAACAAAAAAGGAGTAAACAAAAAAGGAGTTAACAAAAAAGAAGCAAATATAAAACGAGTTAACAAAAAAGGAGCTAACAAAAAAAGTAAACAAAAAAGGAGTTAACAAAAAAGAAGCAAATATAAAAGGAGTTAACAAAAAAGGAGTGAACAAATAAGGAGTTAACAAAAAAGAAGCAAATATAAAAGGAGTTAACAAAAAAAGAGTTAACAAATAAGGAGTTAACAAAAAAGAATCAAACATAAAAGGAGTTGACAAAAAAGGAGTAAACAAAAAGAAGCAAATATAAAAGAAGTTAACAAAAAAGAAGAAAATATAAAAGGAGTTAACAAAAAGGGAGTTGCTAAATAAGGAGTAAACAAAAAAGGAGTTAACAAAAAAGAAGCATATATAAAAGGAATTAAAAAAAGGGAGTAAACAAAAAAGGAGTACACAAAAAAGGAGTTAACAAAAAAGATGCAAATATAAAAGGAGTAAACAAAAAAGGAGTTAACAAAAAAGGATTTACCAAAAAAGAAGCAAATATAAAAGGAGTTAACAAAAAAGGAGTTAACAAAAAGAAGCAAATATAAAATGAGTTAACAAAAAAGAAGAAAATATAAAAGGAGTTAACAAAAAAGGAGTGAACAAAAAAGGAGTTAACGAAAAATAAGCGAATATAAAAGACGTTAACAAAAAAGGAGCAAATATAAAAGGAGTTAACAAAAAAGGAGTTAACATAAAAGGAGCTAACAAAAAAAGTAAACAAAAAAGGAGTTAACAAAAAAGAAGCAAAAATAAAAGGAGTTAACAAAAAAGGAATAACAAAAAAGGAGTAACAAAAAAGGAAGAAACAAAATAGGAGTTAACAAAAAAGAAGCAAATACAAAAGGAGTTAACAAAAAAGGACAGCAACAACAACAACAACAACAACAACATTTTCAACGACAACATTTTCAACGACAACATTTTCAGCGACAACATTTTCAACAACAACATTTTCAACAAAAACATTTTCAACAACAACATTTTCAGCAACAACATTTTCAACAACAACATTTTCAACGACAACATTTTCTACGACAACATTTTCAACGACAACATTTTCAACGACAACATTTTCAACGAACACATTTTCAACGACAACATTTTCAACGACAACATTTTCATTGACAACATTTTCAACGACATCAACCACAATTACAACAACAACAACAACAAAAACGACAACAACAACAACAACAACTACAACAACAACAACAAAAACATTTTCAACGACAACATTTTCAACGACAACATTTTCAACGACAACATTTTTAACGACAACATTTTCAACGACAACATTTTCAACGACAACATTTTCAACGACAACATTTTCAACGACAACATTTTCAACGACTACATTTTCAACGACAACATTTCCAAAAACAACATTTTCAACGACAACATTTTCAACGACAACATTTTCAACGACAACATTTTCAACGGCAACATTTTCAATGAAAACTTTTTCAACGACAACATTTTCAACGACAACAACAACAACAACAACAAAAACAACAACAACAACAACATCAACAGCAACATCAACAACAACAACAACAAAAACAACAACAACATTTTCAACGACAACATTTTCAACGACAAACACAACAACAACAACAACAGCAACAACAACAACAACAACAACAACTTGAGACGCCGAGCAGAGCGGACGTGTTTCGACTGCGCTCCCGAGCTCATCACTTTCAAGTGTTTCTATCGGAGTATTTGCGAAGTTTTTTTCTTGTAAGTGCTTCGGAATAGTTGTTAATCGTTGGGTGATACCACACGCATCTCTAGTGTTCGATTTTAAATCGAATTAGTGCTTGATTTCACCGAAAAGTGACTAAAAAACACTCGCGTCAAATCTTGGATCCCGTTTCGTTACCCATCCTCGCCGACACCTCGGAGTCGGTGAGAGAGGAAACGAGAAGACCAGCAAAGTGCTCTTCTTTTTCACACCGAGAGAACAATTGTATCGGATATACTGCAATTATCAACTCACCAGACATTATGTCGAAGATGATCAGCCCACCGCATTCACCAAGGAGGATGTCTCCGTCTTCCAGTCAACTCGGCGACACGACTAACGATAGGAGGGTAAGAAGTGCTCCGTCGTCACCTCAGAGACGTGCTCAGGTTGCCACTACAGCCCCTCCGATTAATTACAGAAGTTCACGTAATCTGTCATTATCCCTGGAGTCACTAAATGACGAAATAAAATCGCCGACGACAGTATTGCGCCGCGAAGGCGGTATTTTAACTACCACAGTAAGGCGCATTCCGACAACTATCGGTGTCCGCTCACTCCCTTTCTCTTCTATCACTGGCAAAGTTTCACCGACCGAAATTAATTACGGAATTCATAATTCATTTGTCCATGCAAGTGGTGGAGCCATAGATACTCAAAGTTCCGATGCCCGTGACGTAAACCGTCCCCCGGACACCGCTTTCCCCATTACTCAGGCGACGAGGGAGGGGGAAATCACCTCTTCAGCTGAGACGAGGCCACGCTCGCTCGCGGCGAGCGCAAGGGGAGGGGGATCGAGTGCGGTAAGCGGGGCGGACCCTATTCGATGCGAAGGCGAAGCCGCGAGCATTAGCGACGCACCCCAACGGGGCAGACCGTTAGTCAGCTACGCGCGGGTGACGGGAGGGAAGGAAAATCGACAAGCCCAAAGCAACGGCGATAACCCACCCCAACCTTTTAAATTCGTAACGAAAAAAATAATACCATTGAAATCGGGCCCCACAAGGAAGACGGGAATTATTTTCAACGGCCTCCCAGGCGTTCCCATAGCCCAATACATCGAGGCGATGGCCGAAGAGGTGGGCGGGAGACAGATAACGCACGCCACAAAACTTCCAGGGGATCGCGTTTGTTTCTATTTGAAGAATGAAGACATTTTAAACGACTTCATGATGAATAAAGGAGGTCTCACCATAATGAATAATTTTTTAATTGCGAACCGCATGGTTCAGCAAGTGGAGCAGCTAGTCGTCTCAAACGTGCCCCCAGAATTCCCGATTCCCGATTTGTTGGAAATTATCTCCCAAATAGGAAGAGTCGTGAGCCCCGTCACCACCCTGGGCGTGGGAATAAAAAGAGATGATCTAAGCCACGTCGAGTCGTGGAGGAAGCAGGTCTTCATCGTACGTCGGGAAGGTGTGATTGTACCCGAGTCGCTGCTCTTGGATTTCGGCCCCGCCAAGCACCGAATTTTCTTCAACTTTAATGACCCTCGGTGCTTTAGATGCAACGAAGACGGACATTTTGCCTCCGCCTGCAAGGCCAATCTCGACCAGGCAAGGGAAAGCAGGGTGAATTTTAACCCTCGCATAAACGACGTCAAAAAACAACATAATAATGACGCGCCGGCCGCATCATTTAAGATCCCCACCCCCGGAGGTGCAGATCACCAAATCATAGCGCCGAAAAAAAATATTATCACCCCAATTCCTCTCCCTCCTCACCCCACCGAGGAAGCGGACGTTGCCAATCATGAAAAAAATGACGGCAGCGACACACCCCCCGAGACCAAGACTTCTCACTCCACCCCGCTACCTTTACCCACGCAACACGCCGCAAAAAACCCCTTCTCGGACGAATTGGTTGCCACAGACCATAATCTTGATTCCCACGCCACCGAAGCAGCAACGGAAGATCATCAAACAAACAACCCGCACGCACCAACTAGCCTCTCTCAAGTGCAAGGCCAAACAAAAAGGAAACACGTCAGGGCGGAGGAAAGAACGTCTCCCCAAAGAAAACGATTAATCCCCACCCCATCCGATGAACGGGGATACAAAGAGATAGAAGATTACCTCAACAACCATCCACAAGAAGGATTTTTAGATAGTCCAAAACTCATTTTATTCCTGAAAGAAACGAAAGGAAAGAAGAACATTACGGACATGGCTAAGAATTTTTTTTCAGACACGCATGCCCTCGTCGAAACGTTGAGAGAGATTGTCGAGAAGAAAGCGGTTAAAGATGTTGCGTTAGATATGAGGATCCACAGGTTTTTTAAGGCCCTAACTAACAAACCACCGCATAATCAATGACGTCCGTCAGAGGGAAGACCATCAACCTGACCACCCTAAACGTGCGTTCTGTAGCCAGCAACGTAAAAAGTCAACAGCTCAAATTTTTCATCCATCCAGCGTTGGGAACCAGATATCTTACTTATGCAGGAAACAAACGCGGACCACCTCCAACCCTGCCTCCGCAGCCTCGGCTATTCTTTCAGCCTCAACCCCACCCACAGAGTAGCCGCGGGAACTGGCATCGCAATAAAAAAGAACCTCGCCCCCAACATAACGAAGGGAAACACCCTCTATCCGGGGCATGCTACAGAACATCGTTTCGAATTTAGCTCAGGCTCCACCTTACGCGTGATTAACAGCTACCTACCTAACGACAAGGACATAGCTGTTGAAGTGATACGGAAGATGGACGACGCACTTGAGCAAGGCAGGGCGGAAGACTATCATCCGGATCTCACCATACTGGCTGGCGATTATAATTGCACGCTGTCGCCTCGTCACGACCGCTCATCGAGGATAGAGAGGGAGCCTACGAAGGCGAGGCGTCTCGCTGCACTCATTAGGAAGCACTCTCTATCAGACGTATGGAGGGAAAGGCACGGAAGGAGGGAAGGGTATACGTACCACTCTGCGGCCGACCCCAATATTGCATCCCGCCTGGACAGGATATACACTGACAACATACAGAAAATATCCTCCATCGAAAGGCGAGCCTCGTTCTCGGACCACATGGCTCTATCCATAGACTTCACCATCCAGGATGTAATAAAACCACCTCCCCCGTACTGGAAATTCTACAACTACTTACTTGATAACGAAGAATTTGTCGAATTCATGTCGACAATTATCGAGGAAGTGACGTCTACCCACGAGAGCGGGGACCCCGTCGTCGCGTGGGAAACTTTAAAATCTGAGATTAGAGCCGCCACCAGGATTTATGTACGCCTTAGTAAAGACCGAAACATATCCCACATGAGATCGCTCGAGGCGACGGAGGCGACGACTCGAAGAGAGGAGGCGATGAAGGCGAGGGAGGAAATAAGGCGCACGTACAAGGAGGTGGGCGAGAGAGCGACGGCGATCGAGGGATGGGAAGAGATAGCGTCTTCGGAGAATCCGTTGGGGACTGCTCTCTCAGGATCGGTGACACGGATGCATCGACCCCCCCTGACGTCATTGGAAACAGACGACGGCACTATCCTCTCCGAACAGCAGCATCTTGTGAAGTACGTAAAAGACTATTATGAAAAAGTCTTTCAAGCCCCCGTACAGACAGACTCAGCGCTGCAGGAGGACGATTTTATTATTCTTTCGCGGGGGCAGCCGGAATTGACGGCGGAGAGTAAAGTGCGGATGGAGGCGCCCCTTACCCCAGAGGATCTCCGCACTGCACTCTACAGCTTGAACCGAAAGAAAGCACCAGGAATCGATGGCCTAACGTCCGAATTCTATAAGACCTTTTGGACTCTCCTCGCGAAGCCCTTCGCGTCAATGGTCGACGCGAGCCTAGAGAGAGGCATGCTCCCTATCTCAAGCAGATGGGTCGTTCTGAATTTAATTCATAAAAAAGGAAACAGAACAAATTTGAAGAACTGGAGACCAATCTCGATCACCACCACCGATTACAAAATAATTGCGAAGGCCCTTTCCATGAGACTGTCGTCGGCAATGCGAGAGGTGGTATCCCCCGAGCAAGGGTGCGGCGTCACAGGCAGAACCATCTTAGATAACCTGTCCCTAATTCGTGACATTATCGCATATGCGAATGAAACTAATTCTCCACTGGCCATATTAAGTCTGGACCAAAAGGGCGCTTTCGACAAAGTTCGCCATGATTTTTTATTCAATGTATTGAGACGCATGAATTTTGGCGAAAATTTCATAAAAACTTTAAGTACAATTTACGAGGACGCATCATGCCTCGTTAGGGTTGGCAATAGTCTGACTCCTCCAATCCCCTTTAAGCGAGGCATAAGACAAGGATGTCCGCTCTCCGGCCAGCTGTACGCACTGGCCCTAGAGCCACTACTCCACATCCTAAAAACTAAAATTACAGGTTTTCCACTCCCCACTCAAGAAGCACATATTACGCTATCAGCATACGCAGATGACGTAACTTTATTCATCTCGGATGACGACGCTGCAAAAAATGTGATAAAATCATTCGATTCGTACGCCGCCCTCTCGGGAGCAGAACTTAACGAGAGTAAAACTGAAGGGATGTACGTCGGGTCCTGGCGCGGGCGCACGGATAGGCTCGGACCCTTCGCGATCTCCACCGAAGGTGCCCGATTCCTCGGAGTGGTTTTTAAAAATGACACCATCAAAGAGAGAGAAGGACTAGAGGAAGACCTGGAGGTAAAAATTCCAAACGGATTGAGGAGGTGGGAAGCGGCTTCAGGGGCCGTTTCCGTTAGAGGAAGGACAAGGGTCGTAAATCAGTTCGTCGCCCCGACCATCTGGTACCGCCTACAGACCCAATGCATTAGCCCTCAATGCATCCGGCTGGTGCAAGCCGCCCTCACGGATTTTGTGTGGGGTAGGGGCCGAAAACACTGGGTTGCCGGAGCCGTGCTGACGGCCCCGCTCGGGTGCGGAGGACTGGGGCTGACTGACGTGCAGGCAAAAATTACCGCTATGAGGATAAATTTCTTTCAACGGTACGTCACAGGTGAAGTTCAACCGTGGAAAATCTTCGTTTCCTACTTCCTCGAGACCAGGCCTAAGAGGAACGGTTTCTACTCCTCATTGAAAAGCGCCCTCGACACAATGGACGTGAGGTCCGGGGAAAACGGAGGACCTCTCCCCACATCTTGGCCCGCGACGGAGGAATCTCTCCCCTTCGGTTTCCGGAGCGAGCTGTCGAAGCGAACGCGAACGTTTCCCATACACAAAAGCGATATTTACCGAGAAATCGTTGCCAAAAAAACAAAGGGAAGTGGCCCTACAAGGACGGCATATGGGGAGAGTCTACGTGCTGGAAAGCCTTCTGGACGGCGCCAGTCCTGGGGAGGGAGGGGGAGGTGTCTTGGAGACTGGCACATGATCGCCTGGCAGACGCCGTTTTCCTGTCGCGGTCGGGATTGCGAGAAAACTCAGTGTGCAGAGCATGCCCTGGAAGCCAGGCCACGGCCTGGCACATCCTCTACGACTGCAGACAGGCCGGAGAGGTATGGCGGACAGCAAAGGAGTGGATAAAAGGAGTCACGGGCCGCAGGGTGAGGAGCGCACTGGAATTACACAGGGGGAGACCTCCTGAAAGGGGCGGCTATACTAAGCGAGATTTACTGGCTAACTTCCTTATAGCCGAAACAAAGGCAAGCATAAATCATTGTTTTACAGCAACAGAAAAAGGTGAAAGGTCGGCTCAAAAAACATACGCCGAGTACTTAAAAAAAGGAATCGAAAGAAGAATCAGGAGGGAGTATATATATCATAAATGCAAGGGCGACACAAAATCTTTTATTGACTTGTGGTGTCAGAGCGGTTTTCTTTCTGAAGTGGAAGAAACGGAGTCAGGGGACACAATTTTAAAAGTAAAGATGGCGCCATAGAGAAGAAAGAATGAAGTAACAAGGGCGGAACCACACGGAGGCATTAACCACTCGGAAGGGGAGGCCACATGCGCGGAGGGATGGGGTCCAAGGTTGCGGTAACCAGCCCCTTCGGCGGAACTCCCCTGTGCGCGGCCCTCCCCTTCGGAGAGTGTAAAGGCGGTGAAGAGATGCAAAATGAATAATGACTGAAAATGGTGATTTTATTATGAAATAAACCAAGGTGACGACGAAAAACTTATAAAACCTTTTAAAAAAACCGCCCATAGAATAATAATAATAATAATAAAATAAAAATTTAGATGAACAACAACGACAACAAACAACAATTTAGATGAACAAAAACGAACACAACAACAATATAGTTGAACAACAACGACAAAAACAATAATTTAGATGAACAACAACAACAATTTAGATGAACAACAACAACGACAACAACAAAAATTTAAATGAACAACAACGACAACAACAACAATTTAGATGAACATCAACGACAACAACAACAATTTATATGAACAACAACTACAGCAACAACAATAAAGATGAAAAATAACGACAACAACAACAATTAAGATGAACAACAACGAAAACAACAACAATAAAAAAAAAAAACAACAACAACAAAAACAACAACAACATCAACAACATTTTCAAAAACAACAACACTTTCAACAACAACAAAATTTTTAACAACAACATCCTTTTCAACAACAAGCACATTTTAAACGACAACATTTTCAACGACAACATTTTCAACGATAACATTTTCAACGACAACATTTTCAACGACAACATTTTCAACGACAACATTTTCAACGACAACATTTTCAAGGACAACATTTTCAACAACAACATTTTCAACGAAAACATTTTTAACGACAACATTATCAACGACAACATTTTGAACGACAACAACAACAACAACACCACCAAAACAGCAACAACAACAATAACAACAACAACAACAACAACAACAACAACAACAACAACTACAACAACAACAACAACAACAACAACAAAAACATTTTCAACGACAACATTTTCAACAACAACAACAAAACAACAACAGCAATAACAATAACAACAACAACAAAAACTACAACAAAAACAACAACAACAACAACATTAACAACAAACACAACAACAACAACAACAACAACAACAACACCAACGACAACAATGTTGTTGTTGTTGTTGTTGTTGTTGTAATTGTTGTTGATGTCGTAATGCCGAAAATGTTGTCGTTGAAAATGTTGTCGTTGAAAATGTTGTTGTTGAAAATGTTGTTGTTTAAAATGTTGTTGTTGAAAATGTTTTTGTTGAAAATGTTGTAGTTGAAAATGTTGTCGTTGAAAATGTTGTTGTTGTTGTTGTTGTTGTTGCTGTTCTTGTTGTTGTTGTTGTTGTTGTTGCTGTTGTTGTAGTTGTTGTTGTTGTTGTTGTTGTTGTGGTTGTCGTTGTTGTTGTTACTGTTGTTGTTGTAATTGTTGTTGTTGTTGTTGTTGTTGTTGTTGTTGACGTTGTTGTCGTTGAAAATGTTGTCGTTGAAAATGGTATCGTTGAAAATGTTTTCGTTGAAAAAGTTGTCGTTGAAAAAGTTGTCGTTGAAAATGTTGTCGTTGGAAATTTTGTCGTTGAAAATATTTTCGTTGAAAATGTTGTCGTTGAAAATGTTGATGAAAAAATTGTCGTTGAAAATGTTGTCGCTGAAAATGTTGTCGTTGAAAATAATGTCGTTGAAAATGTTGTCGTTGAAAATGTTGTCGTTAAAAATGTAGTAGTTGAAAATGTTGTCAATGAAAATGTTGTCGTTGAGAATGTTGTCGTTGAAAATTTTGTCGGTGAAAATGTTGTCGTTGAAAATGTTGTCGTTGAAAATGTAAATGTTGAAAATGTTGTTGCTTAAATTGTTATTGTTGAAAATGTTGTTGTTGAAAATGTTGTTGTTGTTGTTGTTGTTGTTGTTGTTGTTGCTGTTGATGTTGTTGTTGTTGTTGTTGTTGTTGTTGTTGTTGTTGTTGTTGTTGTTGTTGTTGTTGTTGTTGTTGTTTTCGTTGTTGTTGTTGTTGTTGTTGATGTTGTTGTTGTTGTTGTTGTTGTCGTTGTTGTTGTCGTTGTTGTTCTTGTTGTTGTTGTTGTCGTTGTAAATGTGTTCGTTGAAAATGTTGTCGTTGATAATATTGTCGTTGAAAATGTTGTCGTTGAAAATGTTGTCGTTGAAAGTTTTTTTGTGGTTGAAAATGTTGACGTTGAAAATGTTGTCGTTGAAATTGTTGACGTTGAAAATGTCGTTGAAAATGTCGTTGAAAATGTTGTCGTTGAAATTTATTGTCGTTGAAAATGTTGTCGTTGAAAATGTTGTCGTCGAAAATGTTGTCGTCGAAAATGTTGTGATTGAAAATGTTGTTGTTGAAAATGTTGTCGTCGAAAATGTTGTCGTCGAAAATGTTGTCGTCGAAAATGTTGTCGCCGAAAATGTTGTCGTCGAAAATGTTGTCGTTGAAAATGTTTTCGTCGAAAATGTTGTCGTCAAAAATGTTGTCGTTGAAAATGTTGTCGTTGAAAATGTTGTCGTTGGAAATGTTGTCGTTGAAAATGTTGTCGCTGAAAATGTTGTCGTTGAAAATGTAGTCTTTGAAAATGTTGTCGTTGAAAAATGTTATCGTTGATAATGTTGTTGAAATTGTTGTCGTTGAAAATGTTGTCGTTCAAAATGTTGTCGTTCAAAATGTTGTCGTTGAAAAAGTTGTCGTTGAAAATGTTGTCGTTGAAAACGATGTCGTTGAAAACGTTGTCGTTGAAAATGTTGTCGTTGAAAATATTGTCGTTGAAAATGTTGTCATTGAAAATGTTGTCGTTGAAAATGTTGTTGTTGAAAACGTCGTTGAAAACGTTGTCGTTGAAAGCGTTGTCGTTGAAACTGATGTCGTTGAAAATGTTGTCGTTGAAAATGTTGTCGTTGAAAACGTTGTCGTTGAAAATATTGTCGTTAAAAATGTTGTCGTTGAAAATACTGTCCTTAAAAATGTTGTCGTTGAAAAGTTGTCAATGAAAAAGTTGTCGTTGAAAATGTTGTCGTTGAAAATGTTGTCGTTGAAAATATTGTCGTTGAAAATGTTGTCGTTGAAAATATTGTCGTTGAAAATGTTGTAACTGAAAATTGTGTCGTTGAAAATGTTGTCGTTGAAAATGTTGTCGTTGAAAATGTGGTCGTTGAAAATGTTGTCGCTGAAAATGTTGTCGTTGAAAATGTTGTCGTTGAAAATATTGTCGTTGAAAATGTTGTCGTTGAAAATGTTGTCGCTGAAAATGTTGTCGTTGAAAATGTTGTCGTTGAAAACGATGTCGTTGAAAACGTTGTCGTTGAAAATGTTGTCGTTGAAAATATTGTCGTTGAAAATGTTGTCATTGAAAATGTTGTCGTTGAAAATGTTGTTGTTGAAAACGTCGTTGAAAACGTTGTCGTTGAAAGCGTTGTCGTTGAAACTGATGTCGTTGAAAATGTTGTCGTTGAAAATGTTGTCGTTGAAAACGTTGTCGTTGAAAATATTGTCGTTGAAAATGTTGTCGTTGAAAATTCTGTCCTTAAAAATGTTGTCGTTGAAAATGTTGTCAATGAAAAAGTTGTCGTTGAAAATGTTGTCGTTGAAAATATTGTCGTTGAAAATGTTGTCGTTGAAAATATTGTCGTTGAAAATGTTGTAACTGAAAATGCTGTCGTTGAAAATGTTTTCGTTGAAAATGTTGTCGTTGAAAATGTGGTCGTTGAAAATGTTGTCGCTGACAATGTTGTCGTTGAAAATGTTGTCGTTGAAAATATTGTCGTTGAAAATGTTGTCGTTGAAAATGTTGTCGTTGAAAATGTTGTCGCTGAAAATGTTGTTGTTGAAAATGTTGTCGTTGAAAATGTTGTCGTTGAAAATGTTGTCGTTGACAATGTTGTCGTTGAAAATGTTGTCCTTGAAAATGTTGTCCTTGAAAATGTTTTTGTTGAAAATGATGTCGTTGAAAATGTTGTTCTTGAAAATGTTGTCGCTGAAAATGTTGTCGTTGAAAATGTTGTCGTTGAAAATGTTGTCGTTGAAAATATTGTCGTTGAAAATGTTGCCGTTGAAAATGTTGTTGTTGAAAATGTTGTCATTGAAAATGTTGTCGTTGAAAATGTTGTCGTTGAAAATGTTATCATTGAAAATGTTGTCGTTGATTATTCTGTCGTTAAAAATGTAGTCGTTGAAAACGTTGTCGTTGAAAATGTTGTCGTTGAAAATGTTGTCGTTGAGAATGTTGTCGTTGTAAATGTTGTCGTTGAAAATGTTGTCGTTTAAAATGTTGTCGTTGAAAATGTAAATGCTGAAAATGTTGTTGCTTAAATTGTTATTGTTGAAAATGTTGTTGTTTTTGTTGTTTTTGTTGTTGTGGTTGTTTTTTTGTTGTTGTATCGATGTTGTTGTTGTTATTGTAGTTGTTGGGTTTGTTGTTGTTGTTGTTGCTGATGATGATGTTGTTGTTGTTGTTGTTGTTTATTATTATTATTATTATTATTATTATTATTATTATTATTATTTTATGGGCGGTTTTTTTTAAAGGTTTTATAAGTTTTTCGTCGTCACCTTGGTTTATTTCTCAATAAAATCATCATTTTCAGTCATTATTCTTTTTGCATCTCTTCACCGCCTTTACACTCTCCGAAGGGGAGGGCCGCGCACAGGGGAGGTCCGCCGAAGGGGCTGGTTACCGCAACCTTGGACCCCATCCCTCCGCGCATGTGGCCTCCCCTTCCGAGTGGTTGATGCCTCCGTGTGGTTCCGCCCTTGTTACTTCATTCTTTCTTCTCTATGGCGCCATCTTCACTTTTAAAATTGTGTCCCCTGACTCCGTTTCTTCCACTTCAGAAAGAACACCGCTCTGACACCACAAGTCAATAAAAGATTTTGTGTCGCCCTTGCATTTATGATATATATACTCCCTCCTGATTCTTCTTTCGATTCCTTTTTTTAAGTACTCGGCGTATGTTTTTTGAGCCGACCTTTCACCTTTTTCTGTTGCTGTAAAACAATGATATATGCTTGCCTTTGTTTCGGCTATAATGAAGTTTGCCAGTAAATCTCGCTTAGTATAGCCGCCCCTTTCAGGAGGTCTCCCCCTGTGTAATTCCAGTGCGCTCCTCACCCTGCGGCCCGTGACTCCTTTTATCCACTCCTTTGCTGTCCGCCATACCTCTCCGGCCTGTCTGCAGTCGTAGAGGATGTGCCAGGCCGTGGCCTGGCATCGAGGGCATGCTCTGCACACTGAGTTTTCTCGCAATCCCGACCGCGACAGGAAAACGGCGTCTGCCAGGCGATCATGTGCCAGTCTCCAAGACACCTCCCCCTCCCTCCCCAGGACTGGTGCCGTCCAGAAGGCTTTCCAGCACGTAGACTCTCCCCATATGCCGTCCTTGTAGGGCCACTTCTCTTTGTTTTTTTTGGCAACGATTTCTCGGTAAATATCGCTTTTGTGTATGGGAAACGTTCGCGTTCGCTTCGACAGCTCGCTCCGGAAACCGAAGGGGAGAGATTCCTCCGTCGGGGGCCAAGATGTGGGGAGAGGTCCTCCGTTTTCCCCGGACCTCACGTCCATTGTGTCGAGGGCGCTTTTCAATGAGGAGTAGAAACCGTTCCTCTTAGGCCTGGTCTCGAGGAAGTAGGAAACGAAGATTTTCCACGGTTGAACTTCACCTGTGACGTACCGTTGAAAGAAATTTATCCTCATAGCGGTAATTTTTGCCTGCACGTCAGTCAGCCCCAGTCCTCCGCACCCGAGCGGGGCCGTCAGCACGGCTCCGGCAACCCAGTGTTTTCGGCCCCTACCCCACACAAAATCCGTGAGGGCGGCTTGCACCCGCCGGATGCATTGAGGGCTAATGCATTGGGTCTGTAGGCGGTACCAGATGGTCGGGGCCACGAACTGATTTACGACCCTTGTCCTTCCTCTCACGGAAAGGGCCCCTGAAGCCGCTTCCCACCTCCTCAATCCGTTTTGAATTTTTACCTCCAGGTCTTCCTCTAGTCCTTCTCTCTCTTTGATGGTGTCATTTTTAAAAACCACTCCGAGGAATCGGGCACCTTCGGTGGAGATCGCGAAGGGTCCGAGCCTATCCGTGCGCCCGCGCCAGGACCCGACGTATATCCCTTCAGTTTTACTCTCGTTAAGTTCTGCTCCCGAGAGGGCGGCGTACGAATCGAATGATTTTATCACATTTCTTGCAGCGTCTTCATCCGAGATGAATAAAGTTACGTCATCTGCGTATGCTGATAGCGTAATATGTGCTTCTTGAGTGGGGAGTGGAAAACCTGTAATTTTAGTTTTTAGGATGTGGAGTAGTGGCTCTAGGGCCAGTGCGTACAGCTGGCCGGAGAGCGGACATCCTTGTCTTATGCCTCGCTTAAAGGGGATTGGAGGAGTCAGACTATTTCCAACCCTAACGAGGCATGATGCGTCCTCGTAAATTGTACTTAAAGTTTTTATGAAATTTTCGCCAAAATTCATGCGTCTCAATACATTGAATAAAAAATCATGGCGAACTTTGTCGAAAGCGCCCTTTTGGTCCAGACTTAATATGGCCAGTGGAGAATTAGTTTCATTCGCATATGCGATAATGTCACGAATTAGGGACAGGTTATCTAAGATGGTTCTGCCTGTGACGCCGCACCCTTGCTCGGGGGATACCACCTCTCGCATTGCCGACGACAGTCTCATGGAAAGGGCCTTCGCAATTATTTTGTAATCGGTGGTGGTGATCGAGATTGGTCTCCAGTTCTTCAAATTTGTTCTGTCTCCTTTTTTATGAATTAAATTCAGAATGGCCCATCTGCTGGAGATAGGGAGCATGCCTCTCTCTAGGCTCGCGTCGACCATTGACGCGAAGGGCTTCGCGAGGAGAGTCCAAAAGGTCTTATAGAATTCGGACGTTAGGCCATCGATTCCTGGTGCTTTCTTTCGGTTCAAGCTGTAGAGTGCAGTGCGGAGATCCTCTGGGGTAAGGGGCGCCTCCATCCGCGCTTTACTCTCCGCCGTCAATTCCGGCTGCCCCCGCGAAAGAATAAGAAAATCGTCCTCCTGCAGCGCTGAGTCTGTCTGTACGGGGGCTTGAAAGACTTTTTCATAATAGTCTTTTACGTACTTCACAAGATGCTGCTGTTCGGAGAGGATAGTGCCGTCGTCTGTTTCCAATGACGTCAGGGGGGGTCGATGCATCCGTGTCACCGATCTTGAGAGAGCAGTCCCCGACGGATTCTCCGAAGACGCTATCTCTTCCCATCCCTCGATCGCCGTCGCTCTCTCGCCCACCTCCTTGTACGTGCGCCTTATTTCCTCCCTCGCCTTCATCGCCTCCTCTCCTCGAGTAGTCGCCTCCGTCGCCTCGAGCGATCTCATGTGGGATATGTTTCTGTCTTTACTAAGGCGTACATAAATCCTGGTGGCGGCTCTAATCTCAGATTTTAAAGTTTCCCACGCGACGACGGGGTCCCCGCTCTCGTGGGTAGACGTCACTTCCTCGATAATTGTCGACATGAATTCGACAAATTCTTCGTTATCAAGTAAGTAGTTGTAGAATTTCCAGTACGGGGGAGGTGGTTTTATTACATCCTGGATGGTGAAGTCTATGGATAGAGCCATGTGGTCCGAGAACGAGGCTCGCCTTTCGATGGAGGATATTTTCTGTATGTTGTCAGTGTATATCCTGTCCAGGCGGGATGCAATATTGGGGTCGGCCGCCGAGTGGTACGTATACCCTTCCCTCCTTCCGTGCCTTTCCCTCCATACGTCTGATAGAGAGTGCTTCCTAATGAGTGCAGCGAGACGCCTCGCCTTTGTAGGCTCCCTCTCTATCCTCGATGAGCGGTCGTGACGAGGCGACAGCGTGCAATTATAATCACCAGCCAGTATGGTGAGATCCGGATGATAGTCTTCCGCCCTCGCTTGCTCGAGTGCGTCGTCCATCTTCCGTATCACTTCAACAGCTATGTCCTTGTCGTTAGGTAGGTAGCTGTTAATAACGCGTAAGGTGGAGCCTGAGCTAAATTCGAAACGATGTTCTGTAGCATGCCCCGGATAGAGGGTGTTTTCCTTCGTTATGTTGGGGGCGAGGTTCTTTTTTATTGCGATGCCAGTTCCCGCGGCTACTCTGTGGGTGGGGTTGAGGCTGAAAGAATAGCCGAGGCTGCGGAGGCAGGGTTGGAGGTGGTCCGCGTTTGTTTCCTGCATAAGTAGGATATCTGGTTCCCACCGCTGGATGAAAAATTTGAGCTGTTGACTTTTTACGTTGCTGGCTACAGAACGCACGTTTAGGGTGGTCAGGTTGATGGTCTTCCCTCTTACGGACGTCATTGATTATGCGGTGGTTTGTTAGTTAGGGCCTTAAAAAACCTGTGGATCCTCATATCTAACGCAACATCTTTAACCGCTTTGTTCTCGACAAGCTCTCTCAACGTTTCGACGAGGGCATGCGTGTCTGAAAAAAAATTCTTAGCCATGTCCGTAATGTTCTTCTTTCCTTTCGTTTCTTTCAGGAATAAAATGAGTTTTGGACTATCTAAAAATCCTTCTTGTGGATGGTTGTTGAGGTAATCTTCTATCTCTTTGTATCCCCGTTCATCGGATGGGGTGGGGATTAATCGTTTTCTTTGGGGAGACGTTCTTTCCTCCGCCCTGACGTGTTTCCTTTTTGTTTGGCCTTGCACTTGAGAGAGGCTAGTTGGTGCGTGCGGGTTGTTTGTTTGATGATCTTCCGTTGCTGCTTCGGTGGCGTGGGAATCAAGATTATGGTCTGTGGCAACCGATTCGTCCGAGGAGGGGTTTTTTGCGGCGTGTTGCGTGGGTAAAGGTAGCGGGGTGGAGTGAGAAGTCTTGGTCTCGGGGGGCGTGTCGCTGCCGTCATTTTTTTCATGATTGGCAACGTCCGCTTCCTCGGTGGGGTGAGAAGGGAGAGGAATCGGGGTGATAATATTTTTTTTCGGCGCTATGATTTGGTGATCTGCACCTCCGGGGGTGGGGGTCTTAAGTGATGCGGCCGGCGCGTCATTATTATGTTGTTTTTTGCCGTCGTTTATGCGAGAGTAAATATTCGCCCTGCTTTCCCTTGCCTGGTCGAGATTGGCCTTGCAGGCGGAGGCAAAATGTCCGTCTTCGTTGCATCTAAAGCACCGAGGGTCATTAAAGTTGAAGAAAATTCGGTGCTTGGCGGGGCCGAAATCCAAGAGCAGCGACTCGGGTACAATCACACCTTCCCGACGTACGATGAAGACCTGCTTCCTCCACGACTCGACGTGGCTTAGATCATCTCTTTTTATTCCCACGCCCAGGGTGGTGACGGGGCTCACGACTCTTCCTATTTGGGAGATAATTTCCAACAAATCGGGAATCGGGAATTCTGGGGGCACGTTTGAGACGACTAGCCGCTCCACTTGCTGAACCATGCGGTTCGCAATTAAAAAATTATTCATTATGGTGAGACCTCCTTTATTCATCATGAAGTCGTTTAAAATGTCTTCATTCTTCAAATAGAAACAAACGCGATCCCCTGGAAGTTTTGTGGCGTGCGTTATCTGTCTCCCACCCACCTCTTCGGCCATCGCCTCGATGTATTGGGCTATGGGAACGCCTGGGAGGCCGTTGAAAATAATTCCCGTCTTCCTTGTGGGGCCCGATTTCAATGGTATTATTTTTTTCGTTACGAATTTAAAAGGTTGGGGTGGGTTATCGCCGTTGCTTTGGGCTTGTCGATTTTCCTTCCCTCCCGTCACCCGCGCGTAGCTGACTAACGGTCTGCCCCGTTGGGGTGCGTCGCTAATGCTCGCGGCTTCGCCTTCGCATCGAATAGGGTCCGCCCCGCTTACCGCACTCGATCCCCCTCCCCTTGCGCTCGCCGCGAGCGAGCGTGGCCTCGTCTCAGCTGAAGAGGTGATTTCTCCCTCCCTCGTCGCCTGATTAATGGGGAAAGCGGTGTCCGAGGGACGGTTTACGTCACGGGCATCGGAACTTTGAGTATCTATGGTTCCACCACTTGCATGGACAAATGAATTATGAATTCCGTAATTAATTTCGGTCGGTAAAACTTTGCCAGTGATAGAAGAGAAAGGGAGTGAGCGGACACCGATAGTTGTCGGAATGCGCCTTACTCTGGTAGTTAAAATACCGCCTTCGCGGCGCAATACTGTCGTCGGCGATTTTATTTCGTCATTTAGTGACTCCAGGGATAATGACAGATTACGTGAACTTCTGTAATTAATCGGAGGGGCTGTAGTGGCAACCTGAGCACGTCTCTGAGGTGACGACGGAGCACTTCTTACCCTCCTATCGTTAGTCGTGTCACCGAGTTGACTGGAAGACGGAGACATCCTCCTTGGTGAATGCGGTGGGCTGATCATCTTCGACATAATGTCTGGTGAGTTGATAATTGCAGTATATCCGATACAATTGTTGTCTCGGTGTGAAAAAGAAGAGCACTTTGCTGGTCTTCTCGTTTCCTCTCTCACCGACTCCGAGGTGTCGGCGAGGATGGGTAACGAAACGGGATCCAAGATTTGACGCGAGTGTTTTTTAGTCACTTTTCGGTGAAATCAAGCACTAATTCGATTTAAAATCGAACACTAGAGATGCGTGTGGTATCACGCAACGATTAACAACTATTCCGAAGCACTTACAAGAACAAAACTTCGCAAATACTCCGATAGAAACACTTGAAAGTGATGAGCTCGGGAGCGCAGTCGAAACACGTCCGCTCTGCTCGGCGTCTCAAGTTGTTGTTGTTGTTGTTGTTGTTGTTGTTGTTGTTGTTGTTGTTGTTGTTGTTGTTGTTGTTGTTGTTGTTGTTGTTGTTATTGTTGTTTTTGTTGTTGTAGTTGAAAATGTTGTCGTTGAAAATATTGTCGTTGAAAATGTTGTCGTTGAAAATGTTGTCGTTGAAAATGTTGTCGTTGAAAATGTTGTAAATGGAAATGTTGTCGTTGAAAATGTTGTCTTTGAAAATTTTGTCGTTGAAAATTTTATCGTTGAAAATGTTGCCGTTGAAAATGTTGTCGTTGAAAATGTTGTCGTTGAAAATGTTGTAAATGGAAATGTTGTCGTTGAAAATGTTGTCGTTGAAAGTGTTGTCGTTGAAAATGTTGTCGTTGAAAACGTTGTCGTTGAAAATGTTGTCGTTGAAAATGTTGTTGTTGAAAATGTTGTTGTTGAAAATGTTGTTGTTGTTGAAAAAGTCGTTGTTGTCGAAAATGTTGTTGTTGTTGTTGTTGTTACTGTTGTTTTTGTTGTTGTAGTTGAAAATGTTGTCGTTGAAAATGTTGTCGTTGAAAATGTTCTCGTTGAAAATGTTGTCGTTGAAAACGTTGTCGTTGAAAATGTTGTCGTTGAAAATGTTGTCGTTGAAAATGTTGCCGTTGAAAATGTTGTTGAAAATGGTGTCGTTGAAAATGTTGTCGTTGAAAATGTTGTCTTTGAAATAGTTGTCGTTGAGAATGTTGTCATTGAAAATGTAGTCGTTGAAAATGATGTCGTTGAAAATGTTGTCGTTGAAAATGTTGTCGCTGAAAATGTTGTCGCTGAAAATGTTGTCATTGATAATGTTGTCGTTGAAAATGTTGTCGTTGAAAATGTTGTCGATGAAAATGTTGACGTTTAAAGTTTGTGTCGTTGAAAATATTGTCGTTGAAAATGTTGTTGTTGAAAATTTTGTAATTTGTAAATGTTGTCGTTGAAAATGTTGTCGTTGAAAATGTTGTCGTTGACATTTATGTCGTTGAAATGTTGTCGTTAAAAATGTTGTCGTTGAAAATGTTGTCGATGAAAATGTTGTCGTTGAAAATGTTGTCGTTGAAAATGTTGTCGCTGAAAATGGTGTCGTTGAAAATGTTGTAGTTGAAAATGTTGTCGTTGAAAATGTTGTCGTTGAAAATGTTGTCTTTGAAAATGTTGTCGTTGAAAATGTTGTCGTTGAAAATGTTGCCGTTGAAAATGTTGTTGAAAATGGTGTCGTTGAAAATGTTGTCGTTGAAAATGTTGTCTTTGAAGTAGTTGTCGTTTAAAATATTGTCGTTGAAAATGTTGTCGATGAAAATGTTGTCGTTGAAAATGTTGTAGTTGAAAATGTTGTCGTTGAAAATTTTGTCGTTGAAAATTTTATCGTTGAAAATGTTGCCGTTGAAAATGTTGTCGTTGAAAATGTTGTAAATGGAAATGTTGTCGTTAAAAATGTTGTCGTTGAAAGTGTTGTCGTTGAAAATGTTGTCGTTGATAACGTTGTTGATGAAAATGTTGTTGTTGTTGAAAATGTCGTTGTTGTCGAAAATGTTGTTGTTGTTGTTGTTACTGTTGTTTTTGTTGTTGTAGTTGAAAATGTTGTCGTTGAAAATGTTGTCGTTGAAAATGTTGTCGTTGAAAATGTTGTCGTTGAAAATGTTGTCGTTGAAAATGTTGTCGTTGAAAATGTTGTCGTTGAAAATGTTTTCGTTGAAAATGTTGCCGTTGAAAATGTTGTTGAAAATGGTGTCGTTGAAAATGTTGTCGTTGAAAATGTTGTCTTTGAAATAGTTTTCGTTGAGAATGTTGTCGTTGAAAATGTTGTCGTTGAAAATGTTGTCTTGAAAATATTGTCGTTGAAAATGTTGTCGCTGAAAATGTTGTCGCTGAAAATGTTGTCGTTCAAAATGTTGTCGTTGACTATATTGTCGTTGAAAATGTTGTCGTTGAAAATTTTTTCGTTGAAAATGTTGTCGTTAAAAATGTTGTCGGTGAAAAGGTTGTCGCTGAAAATGTTGTCGTTGAAAATGATGTCGTTGAAAATGTTCTCGCTGAAAAAGTTGTCGCTGAAAATGTTGTCGTTGAAAATGTTGTCGTTGAAAATGTTGTCGTTGAAAATGTTGTCGTTGAAAATGTTTTCCTTGAAAATTTTGTCGTTGAAAATGTTGTCGTTGAAAACGTTGTCGTTGAAAATGTTGTCGTTGAAAATGTTGTCGTTGAAAATTTTGTCGTTGAAAATGTTGTCGTTGGAAATGTTGTCAATGAAAATGTTGTCGTTGAAAATGTTGTCGTTGAAAATGTCGTCGTTGAAAATGTTTTCGCTGAAAATATTGTCGCTGAAAATGTTGTCGGTGAAAATGTTGTCGTTGAAAATATTGTCGTTGAAAATGTTGTCGTTGAAAATGTTGTCGTTGAAATTGTTGTCGTTGAAAATGTTGTCGGTGAAAAGGTTGTGGCTGAAAATGTTGTCGTTGAAAATGTTGTCGTTGAAAATGTTGTAGTTGAAAATGTTTTCGTTGAAAATGTTGTCGTTGAAAATGTTGTCGTTGAAAATGTTGTCGTTGAAAATGTTGTCGTTGAAAATGTTGCAGTTGAAAATGTTGTTGAAAATGGTGTCGTTGAAAATGTTGTCGTTGAAAATGTTGTCGTTGAAAATGTTGTCTTTGAAATAGTTGTCGTTTAAAATATCGTCGTTGAAAATGTTGTCGATGAAAATGTTGTCGTGAAAAATGTTGTAGTTGAAAATGTTGTCGTTGAAAATTTTGTCGTTGAAATTTTTATCGTTGAAAATGTTGCCGTTGAAAATGTTGTCGTTGAAAATGTTGTCGTTGAAAATGTTGTAAATGGAAATGTTGTCGTTAAAAATGTTGTCGTTGAAAGTGCTGTCGTTGAAAATGTTGTCGTTGAAAACGTTGTCGTTGAAAATGTTGTCGTTGAAAATGTTGTTGTTGAAAATGTTGTTGTTGAAAATGTTGTTGTTTTTGAAAATGTCGTTGTTGTCGAAAATGTTGTTGTTGTTGTTGTTACTGTTGTTTTTGTTGTTGTAGTTGAAATTGTTGTCGTTGAAAATATTGTCGTTGAAAATGTTGTCGTTGAAAATGTTGTCGTTGAAAATGTTGTCGTTGAAAATGTTGTCGCTGAAAATGTTGTCGTTGAAAATGTTGTCGTTGAAAATGTTGCCGTTGAAAATGTTGTTGAAAATGGTGTCGGTGAAAATGTTGTCGTTGAAAATGTTGTCTTTGAAATAGTTGTCGTTGAGAATGTTGTCGTTGAAAATGTTGTCGTTGAAAATGTTGTCGTTGAAAATGTTGTCGTTGAAAATGTTGTCGCTGAAAAAGTTGTCGCTGCAAATGTTGTCGTTCAAAATGTTGTCGTTGAAAATATTGTCGTTGAAAATGTTGTCGTTGAAAATGTTGTCGTTGAAAATGTTGTCGTTGAAAATGTTGTCGGTGAAAAGTTTGTCGTTGAAAATGTTGTCGTTGAAAATGTTGTCGTTGAAAATGTTCTCGCTGAAAATGTTGTCGCTGAAAATGTTGTCGTTGAAAATGTTGTCGTTGAAAATGTTGTCGTTGAAAATGTTTTCCTTGAAAATTTTGTCGTTGAAAATGTTGTCGTTGAAAACGTTGTCGTTGAAAATGTTGTCGTTGAAAATGTTGTCGTTGAAAATTTTGTCGTTGAAAATGTTGTCGTTGAAAATGTTGTCGTTGGAAATGTTGTCAATGAAAATGTTGTCGTTGAAAATGTTGTCGTTGAAAATGTCTTCGTTGAAAATGTTTTCGCTGAAAATGTTGTCGCTGAAAATGTTGTCGGTGAAAATGTTGTCGTTGAAAATATTGTCGTTGAAAATGTTGTCGTTGAAAATGTTGTCGTTGAAAATGTTGTCGCTGAAAATGTTGTCGCTGAAAATGTTGTCGTTTAAAATGTTGTCGTTGAAAATATTGTCGTTGAAAATGTTGTCGTTGAAAATGTTGTCGTTGAAAATGTTGTCGTTGAAAATGTTGTCGGTGAAAAGGTTGTCGCTGAAAATGTTGTCGTTGAAAATGTTGTCGTTGAAAATGTTGTAGTTGAAAATGTTGTCGTTGAAAATGTTGTCGTTGAAAATGTTGTCGTTGAAAATGTTGTAGTTGAAAATGTTGTCGTTGAAAATGTTGCAGTTGAAAATGTTGTTGAAAATGGTGTCGTTGAAAATGTTGTCGTTGAAAATAATGTCTTTGAAATAGTTGTCGTTTAAAATATTGTCGTTGAAAATGTTGTCGATGAAAATGTTGTCGTTGAAAATGTTGAAGTTGAAAATGTTGTCGTTGAAAATTTTGTCGTTGAAAATTTTATCGTTGAAAATGTTGCCATGGAAAATGTTGTCGTTGAAAATGTTGTCGTTGAAAATGTTGTAAATGGAAATGTTGTCGTTGAAAATGTTGTCGTTGAAAGGATTGTCGTTAAAAATGTTGTCGTTGAAAACGTTGTCGTTGAAAATAATGTCGTTGAAAATGTTGTTATTGAAAATGTTGTGTTTGAAAATGTTGTTGTTGTTGAAAATGTCGTTGTTGTCGAAAATGTTGTTGTTGTTGTTGTTGTTACTGTTGTTTTTGTTGTTGTAGTTGAAAATGTTGTCGTTGAAAATGTTGTCGTTGAAAATGTTGTCGTTGAAAATGTTGTCGTTGAAAATGTTGTCGTTGAAAATCTTGTCGTTGAAAATGTTGCCGTTGAAAATGTTTTTGAAAATGGTGTCGTTGAAAATGTTGTCGTTAAAAATGTTGTCGTTGAAAATGTTGTCGATGAAAATATTGTCGTTGAAAATGTTGTCGTGGAAAATGTTGTCGTTGAAAATGTTGTCGTTGAAAATGTTGTAGTTGAAAATGTTGTCGTTGAAAATGTTGTCGTTGAAAATGTTGTCGTTGAAAATGTTGTCGTTGAAAATGTTGTCGTTGAAAATGTTGTCGTTGAAAATGTTGTCGATGAAAATGTTGCCGTTGAAAATGTTGTTGAAAATGGTGTCGTTGAAAATGTTGTCGTTGAAAATGTTGTCTTTGAAATAGTTGTCGTTTAAAATATTGTCGTTGAAAATGTTGTCGATGAAAATGTTGTCGTTGAAAATGTTGTAGTTGAAAATATTGTCGTTGAAAGTGTTGTCGTTGAAAATGTTGTCGTTGAAAATGTTGTCGTTGAAAATGTTGTCGTTGAAAATGTTGCCGTTGAAAATGTTGTTGAAAATTTTGTCGTTGAAAATGTTGTCGTTGAAAATGTTGTCTTTGAAATAGTTGTCGTTGAGAATGTTGTCGTTCAAAATGTTGTCGTTGAAAATATTGTCGTTGAAAATGTTGTCGTTGAAAATGTTGTCGTTCAAAATGTTGTCGTTGAAAATGTTGTCGGTGAAAAAATTGTCGCTGAAAATGTTGTCGTCGAAAATGTTGTCGTTGAAAATGTTGTAGTTGAAAATGTTGTCGTTGAAAATGTTGTCGTTGAAAATGTTGTCGTTTGTAAATGTTGTCGTTGAAAACGTTGTCGTTGAAAATGTTTTCGTTTAAAATGTTGTCGTTGAATATGTTGTCTTTGAAAATGTTGTTGTTGTTGTTGTTGTTTTAGTTGTAGTTGTTGTTGTTGTTGTAGTAGTAGTAGTAGTAGTAGTAGTAGTTGTTGTTGTTGTTGTTGTTGTTGTCGCGTAAAATGTTGTCGTTGAAAATGTTGTCGTTGAAAATGTTGTCGTTGAAAATAATGTCGTTGAAAATGTTGTCGCTGAAAATGTTGTCGTTGAAAATGTTGTCGTTGAAAATGTTGTCGTTGAAAATGATGTCGTTGAAAATGTTGTCGTTGAAAATGTTGCCGTTGAAAATGTTGTCGATGAAAATGTTGTCGTTGAAAATGTTGTCGGTGAAAATGTTTTCGTTGAAAGTTTTGTCCATCAAAATGTTGTCGTTTAAAATGTTGTCTTTGAAAATGTTTTCGTTGAAAATGTTTTCCTTGATAATGTTGTCATTGATAAAGTTGTCGTTGAAAATGTTGTCGTTGAAAATGTTTTCGATGAAAATGTTGACGTTTAAAGTTTGTGTCGTTGAAAATATTGTCGTTGAAAATGTTGTTGTTGAAAATTTTGTAATTTGTAAATGTTGTCGTTGAAAATGTTGTCGTTGAAAATGTTGTCGTTGAAATTTATGTCGTTGAAAATGTTGTCGCTGAAAATGTTGTCATTGATAATGTTGTCGTTGAAAATGTTGTCGTTGAAAATGTTGTCGATGAAAATGTTGTCGCTGAAAATGTTGTCGTTGAAAATGTTGTCGTTGAAAATGTTCTCGCTGAAAATGTTGTCGCTGAATATGTTGTCGTTGAAAATAGTGTCGTTGAAAATATTGTTGTTGAAAATGTTGTCGTTGAAAATGTTTTCCTTGAAAATTTTGTCGTTGAAAATGGTGTCGTTGAAAATGTTGTCGTTGAAAATGTTGTCTTTGAAATAGTTGTCGTTGAGAATGTTGTCGTTGATAATGTTGTCGTTGAAAATGTTGTCGTTGAAAATGTTGTCGCTGAAAATGTTGTCGCTGAAAATGTTGTCGTTCAAAATGTTGTCGTTGAAAATATTGTCGTTGAAAATGTTGTCGTTGAAAATGTTTTCGTTGAAAATGTTGTCGTTGAAAATGTTGTCGGTGAAAAGGTTGTCGCTGAAAATGTTGTCGTTGAAAATGTTGTCGTTGAAAATGTTCTCGCTGAAAATGTTGTCGCTGAAAATGTTGTCGTTGAAAATATTGTTGTTGAAAATGTTGTCGTTGAAAATGTTTTCCTTGAAAATTTTGTCGTTGAAAATGTTGTCATTGAAAACGTTGTCGTTGAAAATGATGTCGTTGAAAATGTTGTCGTTGAAAATTTTGTCGTTTAAAATGTTGTCGTTGAAAATGTTGTCGTTGGAAATGTTTTCGTTTAAAATGTTGTCGTTGAATATGTTGTCTTTGAAAATGTTGTTGTTGTTGTTGTTGTTTTTGTTGTAGTTGTAGTTGTTGTTGTAGTAGTAGTAGTAGTAGTAGTAGAAGAAGTTGTTGTTGTTGTTGTTGTTGTTGTCGCGTAAAATGTTGTCGTTGAAAATGTTGTCGTTGAAAATGTTGTCGTTGAAAATAATGTCGTTGAAAATGTTGTCGCTGAAAATGTTGTCGTTGAAAATGTTGTCGTTGAAAATGTTGTCGTTGAAAATGATGTCGTTGAAAATGTTGTCGTTGAAAATGTTGCCGTTGAAAATGTTGTCGATGAAAATGTTGTCGTTGAAAATGTTGTCGGTGAAAATGTTTTCGTTGAAAGTTTTGTCCATCAAAATGTTGTCGTTTAAAATGTTGTCTTTGAAAATGTTTTCGTTGAAAATGTTTTCCTTGATAATGTTGTCATTGATAATGTTGTCGTTGAAAATGTTGTCGTTGAAAATGTTTTCGATGAAAATGTTGACGTTTAAAGTTTGTGTCGTTGAAAATATTGTCGTTGAAAATGTTGTTGTTGAAAATTTTGTAATTTGTAAATGTTGTCGTTGAAAATGTTGTCGTTGAAAATGTTGTCGTTGAAATTTATGTCGTTGAAAATGTTGTCGTTAAAAATGTTTTCGTTGAAAGTTTTGTCCATCAAAATGTTGTCGTTTAAAATGTTGTCTTTGAAAATGTTTTCGTTGAAAATGTTGTCGTTGAAAATGTTGTCGCTGAAAATGTTGTCGTTGAAAATGTTGTCGTTGAAAATGTTGTCGTTGAAAATGTTGCCGTTGAAAATGTTGTTGAAAATGTTGTCGTTGAAAATGTTGTCGTTGAAAATGTTAACGTTGAAAATGTTGTCGTTGAATATGTTGTCGTTGAAAATGTTGCAGTTGAAAATGTTGTTGAAAATGGTGTCGTTGAAAATGTTGTCGTTGAAAATGTTGTCGTTGAAAATGTTGTCTTTGAAATAGTTGTCGTTTAAAATATCATCGTTGAAAATGTTGTCGATGAAAATGTTGTCGTGAAAAATGTTGTAGTTGAAAATGTTGTCGTTGAAAATTTTGTCGTTGAAATTTTTATCGTTGAAAATGTTGCCCATGAAAATGTTGTCGTTGAAAATGTTGTCGTTGAAAATGTTGTAAATGGAAATGTTGTCGTTAAAAATGTTGTCGTTGAAAGTGTTGTCGTTGAAAATGTTGTCGTTGAAAACGTTGTCGTTGAAAATGTTGTCGTTGAAAATGTTGTCGTTGAAAATGTTGTTGTTGAAAATGTTGTTGTTGAAAATGTTGTTGTTTTTGAAAATGTCGTTGTTGTCGAAAATGTTGTTGTTGTTGTTGTTACTGTTGTTTTTGTTGTTGTAGTTGAAAATGTTGTCGTTGAAAATGTTGTCGTTGAAAATGTTGTCGTTGAAAATGTTGTCGTTGAAAATGTTGTCGCTGAAAATGTTGTCGTTGAAAATGTTGTCGTTGAAAATGTTTTCGATGAAAATGTTGACGTTTAAAGTTTGTGTCGTTGAAAATATTGTCGTTGAAAATGTTGTTGTTGAAAATTTTGTAATTTGTAAATGTTGTCGTTGAAAATGTTGTCGTTGAAAATTTTGTCGTTGAAAATGTTGTCGTTGAAAATGTTGTCGCTGAAAATGTTGTCGCTGCAAATGTTGTCGTTCAAAATGTTGTCGTTGAAAATATTGTCGTTGAAAATGTTCTCGCTGAAAATGTTGTCGCTGAAAATGTTGTCGTTGAAAATGTTGTCGTTGAAAATGTTGTCGTTGAAAATGTTTTCCTTGAAAATTTTGTCGTTGAAAATGTTGTCGTTGAAAACGTTGTTGTTGAAAATGTTGTCGTTGAAAATGTTGTCGTTGAAAATTTTGTCGTTGAAAATGTTGTCGTTGAAAATGTTGTCGTTGGAAATGTTGTCAATGAAAATGTTGTCGTTGAAAATGTTGTCGTTGAAAATGTCTTCGTTGAAAATGTTTTCGCTGAAAATGTTGTCGCTGAAAATGTTGTCGGTGAAAATGTTGTCGTTGAAAATATTGTCGTTGAAAATGTTGTCGTTGAAAATGTTGTCGTTGAAAATGTTGTCGCTGAAAATGTTGTCGCTGAAAATGTTGTCGTTCAAAATGTTGTCGTTGAAAATATTGTCGTTGAAAATGTTGTCGTTGAAAATGTTGTCGTTGAAAATGTTGTCGTTGAAAATGTTGTCGGTGAAAAGGTTGTCGCTGAAAATGTTGTCGTTGAAAATGTTGTCGATGAAAATGTTGTAGTTGAAAATGTTGTCGTTGAAAATGTTGTCGTTGAAAATGTTGTCGTTGAAAATGTTGTAGTTGAAAATGTTGTCGTTGAAAATGTTGCAGTTGAAAATGTTGTTGAAAATGGTGTCGTTGAAAATGTTGTCGTTGAAAATAATGTCTTTGAAATAGTTGTCGTTTAAAATATTGTCGTTGAAAATGTTGTCGATGAAAATGTTGTCGTTGAAAATGTTGAAGTTGAAAATGTTGTCGTTGAAAATTTTGTCGTTGAAAATTTTATCGTTGAAAATGTTGCCGTTGAAAATGTTGTAGTTGAAAATGTTGTCGTTGAAAATGTTGTAAATGGAAATGTTGTCGTTGAAAATGTTGTCGTTGAAAGTGTTGTCGTTAAAAATGTTGTCGTTGAAAACGTTGTCGTTGAAAATAATGTCGTTGAAAATGTTGTTATTGAAAATGTTGTTGTTGAAAATGTTGTTGTTGTTGAAAATGTCATTGTTGTCGAAAATGTTGTTGTTGTTGTTGTTGTTACTGTTGTTTTTGTTGTTGTAGTTGAAAATGTTGTCGTTGAAAATGTTGTCGTTGAAAATGTTGTCGTTGAAAATGTTGTCGTTGAAAATGTTGTCGTTGAAAATGTATTCGTTGAAAATGTTGTCGTTGAAAATGTTGCCGTTGAAAATGTTGTTGAAAATGGTGTCGTTGAAAATGTTGTCGTTAAAAATGTTGTCGTTGAAAATGTTGTCGATGAAAAAGTTGTCGTTGAAAATGTTGTCGTTGAAAATGTTGTCGTTGAAAATGTTGTAGTTGAAAATGTTGTCGTTGAAAATGTTGTCGTTGAAAATGTTGTCGTTGAAAATGATGTCGTTGAAAATGTTGCCGTTGAAAATGTTGTTGAAAATTTTGTCGTTGAAAATGTTGTCGTTGAAAATGTTGTCTTTGAAATAGTTGTCGTTGAGAATATTGTCGTTGAAAATGTTGTCGTTGAAAATGTTGTCGTTGAAAATGTTGTCGTTGAAAATGTTGTCGCTGAAAATGTTGTCGCTGAAAATGTTGTCATTGATAATGTTGTCGTTGAAAATGTTGTCGTTGAAAATGTTGTCGATGAAAATGTTGTCGCTGAAAATGTTGTCGTTGAAAATGTTGTCGTTGAAAATGTTCTCGCTGAAAATGTTGTCGCTGAAAATGTTGTCGTTGAAAATAGTGTCGTTGAAAATATTGTTGTTGAAAATGTTGTC
The DNA here is from genome assembly GCF_921293095.1 of Ischnura elegans. Classification (NCBI taxonomy): domain Eukaryota; kingdom Metazoa; phylum Arthropoda; class Insecta; order Odonata; family Coenagrionidae; genus Ischnura; species Ischnura elegans. The sequence goes on along the minus strand of NC_060250.1, from coordinate 115,895,229 downwards.
GTTGAAAATGTTTTCCTTGAAAATTTTGTCGTTGAAAATGGTGTCGTTGAAAATGTTGTCGTTGAAAATGTTGTCTTTGAAATAGTTGTCGTTGAGAATGTTGTCGTTGAAAATGTTGTCGTTGAAAATGTTGTCGTTGAAAATGTTGTCGCTGAAAATGTTGTCGCTGAAAATGTTGTCGTTCAAAATGTTGTCGTTGAAAATATTGTCGTTGAAAATGTTGTCGTTGAAAATGTTTTCGTTGAAAATGTTGTCGTTGAAAATGTTGTCGGTGAAAAGGTTGTCGCTGAAAATGTTGTCGTTGAAAATGTTGTCGTTGAAAATGTTCTCGCTGAAAATGTTGTCGCTGAAAATGTTGTCGTTGAAAATATTGTTGTTGAAAATGTTGTCGTTGAAAATGTTTTCCTTGAAAATTTTGTCGTTGAAAATGTTGTCGTTGAAAACGTTGTCGTTGAAAATGATGTCGTTGAAAATGTTGTCGTTGAAAATTTTGTCGTTTAAAATGTTGTCGTTGAAAATGTTGTCGTTGGAAATGTTTTCAATGAAAATGTTGTCGTTGAAAATGTTGTCGTTGAAAATATTGTCGTTGAAAATGTTTTCGCTGAAAATGTTGTCGCTGAAAATGTTTTTGGTGAAAATGTTGTCGTTGAAAATATTGTCGTTGAAAATGTTGTGGTTGAAAATGTTGTCGTTGAAAATGTTGTCGCTGAAAATGTTGTCGCTGAAAATGTTGTCGTTCAAAATGTTGTCGTTGAAAATATTGTCGTTGAAAATGTTGTCGTTCAAAATGTTGTCGTTCAAAATGTTGTCGTTGAAAATTTTGTCGGTGAAAAGGTTGTCGCTGAAAATGTTGTCGTTGAAAATGTTGTCGTTGAAAATGTTGTCGTTGAAAATGTTGTCGTTGAAAATGTAGTCGTTGAAAATGTTGTCGTTTGTAAATGTTGTCGTTGAAAACGTTGTCGTTGAAAATGTTTTCGTTTAAAATGTTGTCGTTGAATATGTTGTCTTTGAAAATGTTGTTGTTGTTGTTGTTGTTTTTGTTGTAGTTGTTGTTGTTGTTGTAGTAATAGTAGTAGTAGTAGTAGTTGTTGTTGTTGTTGTTGTTGTTGTCGCGTAAAATGTTGTCGTTGAAAATGTTGTCGTTGAAAATGTTGTCGTTGAAAATAATGTCGGTGAAAATGTTGTCGCTGAAAATGTTGTCGTTGAAAATGTTGTCGTTGAAAATGTTGTCGTTGAAAATGATGTCGTTGAAAATGTTGTCGTTGAAAATGTTGCCGTTGAAAATGTTGTCGATGAAAATGTTGTCGTTGAAAATGTTGTCGGTGAAAATGTTTTCGTTGAAAGTTTTGTCCATCAAAATGTTGTCGTTTAAAATGTTGTCTTTGAAAATGTTTTCGTTGAAAATGTTTTCCTTGATAATGTATTCATTGATAATGTTGTCGTTGAAAATGTTGTCGTTGAAAATGTTTTCGATGAAAATGTTGACGTTTAAAGTTTGTGTCGTTGAAAATATTGTCGTTGAAAATGTTGTTGTTGAAAATTTTGTAATTTGTAAATGTTGTCGTTGAAAATGTTGTCGTTGAAAATGTTGTCGTTGAAATTTATGTCGTTGAAAATGTTGTCGTTAAAAATGTTGTCGTTGAAAATGTTGTCGATGAAAATGTTGTCGTTGAAAATGTTGTCGTTGAAAATGTTGTCGTTGAAAATGTTGTCGTTGAAAATGTTGTAGTTGAAAATGTTGTCGTTGAAAATGTTGTCGTTGAAAATGTTGTCGTTGAAAATGTTGTCGTTGAAAACGTTGTCGTTGAAAATGTTGCCGTTGAAAATGTTGTTGAAAATGGTGTCGTTGAAAATGTTGTCGTTGAAAATGTTGTCTTTGAAATAGTTGTCGTTTAAAATATTGTCGTTGAAAAAGTTGTCGATGAAAATGTTGTCGTTGAAAATGTTGTAGTTGAAAATGTTGTCTTTGAAAATTTTGTCGTTGAAAATTTTATCGTTGAAAATGTTGCCGTTGAAAATGTTGTCGTTGAAAATGTTGTCGTTGAAAATGTTGTAAATGGAAATGTTGTCGTTGAAAATGTTGTCGTTGAAAGTGTTGTCGTTGAAAATGTTGTCGTTGAAAACGTTGTCGTTGAAAATGTTGTCGTTGAAAATGTTGTTGTTGAAAATGTTGTTGTTGAAAATGTTGTTGTTGTTGAAAATGTCGTTGTTGTCGAAAATGTTGTTGTTGTTGTTGTTGTTGTTATTGTTGTTTTTGTTGTTGTAGTTGAAAATGTTGTCGTTGAAAATATTGTCGTTGAAAATGTTGTCGTTGAAAATGTTGTCGTTGAAAATGTTGTCGTTGAAAATGTTGTCGTTGAAAATGTTGCTGTTGAAAATGTTGTTGAAAATGGTGTCGTTGAAAATGTTGTCGTTGAAAATGTTGTCTTTGAAATAGTTGTCGTTGAGAATGTTGTAATTGAAAATGTTGTCGTTGAAAATGTTGTCGTTGAAAATGTTGTCGTTGAAAATGTTGTCGCTGAAAATGTTGTCGCTGAATATGTTGTCATTGATAATGTTGTCGTTGAAAATGTTGTCGTTGAAAATGTTGTCGATGATAATGTTGACGTTTAAAGTTTGTGTCGTTGAAAATATTGTCGTTGAAAATGTTGTTGTTGAAAATTTTGTAATTTGTAAATGTTGTCGTTGAAAATGTTGTCGTTGAAAATGTTGTCGTTGACATTTATGTCGTTGAAAATGTTGTCGTTAAAAATGTTGTCGTTGAAAATGTTGTCGATGAAAATGTTGTCGTTGAATATGTTGTCGTTGAAAATGTTGTCGTTGAAAATGGTGTCGTTGAAAATGTTGTAGTTGAAAATGTTGTCGTTGAAAATGTTGTCGTTGAAAATGTTGTCGTTGAAAATGTTGTCGTTGAAAATGTTGTCGTTGAAAATGTTGCCGTTGAAAATGTTGTTGAAAATGGTGTCGTTGAAAATGTTGTCGTTGAAAATGTTGTCTTTGAAATAGTTGTCGTTTAAAATATTGTCGTTGAAAATGTTGTCGATGAAAATGTTGTCGTTGAAAATGTTGTAGTTGAAAATTTTGTCGTTGAAAATTTTGTCGTTGAAAATTTTATCGTTGAAAATGTTGCCGTTGAAAATGTTGTCGTTGAAAATGTTGTCGTTGAAAATGTTGTAAATGGAAATGTTGTCGTTAAAAATGTTGTCGTTGAAAGTGTTGTCGTTGAAAATGTTGTAAATGGAAATGTTGTCGTTGAAAATGTTGTCGTTGAAAATGTTGTTGTTGAAAATGTTGTTGTTGAGAATGTTGTTGTTGTTGAAAATGTCGTTGTTGTCGAAAATGTTGTTGTTGTTGTTGTTACTGTTGTTTTTGTTGTTGTAGTTGAAAATGTTGTCGTTGAAAATGTTGTCGTTGAAAATGTTGTCGTTGAAAATGTTGTCGTTGAAAATGTTGTCGTTGAAAATGTTGTCGTTGAAAATGTTTTCGTTGAAAATGTTGCCGTTGAAAATGTTGTTGAAAATGGTGTCGTTGAAAATGTTGTCGTTGAAAATGTTGTCTTTGAAATAGTTTTCGTTGAGAATGTTGTCGTTGAAAATGTTGTCGTTGAAAATGTTGTCTTGAAAATGTTGTCGTTGAAAATGTTGTCGCTGAAAATGTTGTCGCTGAAAATGTTGTCGTTCAAAATGTTGTCGTTGACTATATTGTCGTTGAAAATGTTGTCGTTGAAAATGTTTTCGTTGAAAATGTTGTCGTTGAAAATGTTGTCGGTGAAAAGGTTGTCGCTGAAAATGTTGTCGTTGAAAATGTTGTCGTTGAAAATGTTCTCGCTGAAAATGTTGTCGCTGAAAATGTTGTCGTTGAAAATGTTGTCGTTGAAAATGTTGTCGTTGAAAATGTTGTCGTTGAAAATGTTTTCCTTGAAAATTTTGTCGTTGAAAATGTTGTCGTTGAAAACGTTGTCGTTGAAAATGTTGTCGTTGAAAATGTTGTCGTTGAAAATTTTGTCGTTGAAAATGTTGTCGTTTAAAATGTTGTCGTTGGAAATGTTGTCAATGAAAATGTTGTCGTTGAAAATGTTGTCGTTGAAAATGTCGTCGTTGAAAATGTTTTCGCTGAAAATGTTGTCGCTGAAAATGTTGTCGGTGAAAATGTTGTCGTTGAAAATATTGTCGTTGAAAATGTTGTCGTTGAAAATGTTGTCGTTGAAATTGTTGTCGCTGAGAATGTTGTCGCTGAAAATGATGTCGTTCAAAATGTTGTCGTTGAAAATATTGTCGTTGAAAATGTTGTCGTTGAAAATATTGTCGTTGAAAATGTTGTCGTTGAAAATGTTGTCGGTGAAAAGGTTGTGGCTGAAAATGTTGTTGTTGAAAATGTTGTCGTTGAAAATGTTGTAGTTGAAAATGTTTTCGTTGAAAATGTTGTCGTTGAAAATGTTGTCGTTGAAAATGTTGTCGTTGAAAATGTTGTCGTTGAAAATGTTGCAGTTTAAAATGTTGTTGGAAATGGTGTCGTTGAAAATGTTGTCGTTGAAAATGTTGTCGTTGAAAATGTTGTCTTTGAAATAGTTGTCGTTTAAAATATTGTCGTTGAAAATGTTGTCGATGAAAATGTTGTCGTGAAAAATGTTGTAGTTGAAAATGTTTTCGTTGAAACTTTTGTCGTTGAAATTTTTATCGTTGAAAATGTTGCCGTTGAAAATGTTGTCGTTGAAAATGTTGTCGTTGAAAATGTTGTAAATGGAAATGTTGTCGTTAAAACTGTTGTCGTTGAAAGTGTTGTCGTTGAAAATGTTGTCGTTGAAAACGTTGTCGTTGAAAATGTTGTCGTTGAAAATGTTGTTGTTGAAAATGTTGTTGTTGAAAATGTTGTTGTTGTTGAAAATGTCGTTGTTGTCGAAAATGTTGTTGTTGTTGTTGTTACTGTTGTTTTTGTTGTTGTAGTTGAAAATGTTGTCGTTGAAAATGTTGTCGTTGAAAATGTTGTCGGTGAAAATGTTGTCGTTGAAAATGTTGTCGTTGAAAATGTTGTCGCTGAAAATGTTGTCGTTGAAAATGTTGTCGTTGAAAATGTTGCCGTTGAAAATGTTGTTGAAAATGGTGTCGGTGAAAATGTTGTAGTTGAAATTGTTGTCTTCGAAATAGTTGTCGTTGAGAATGTTGTCGTTGAAAATGTTGTCGTTGAAAATGTTGTCGTTGAAAATGTTGTCGTTGAAAATGTTGTCGCTGAAAATGTTGTCGCTGCAAATGTTGTCGTTCAAAATGTTGTCGTTGAAAATATTGTCGTTGAAAATGTTGTCGATGAAAATGTTGTCGTTGAAAATGTTGTAGTTGAAAATGTTGTCTTTGAAAATTTTGTCGTTGAAAATTTTATCGTTGAAAATGTTGCCGTTGAAAATGTTGTCGTTGAAAATATTGTCGTTGAAAATGTTGTAAATGGAAATGTTGTCGTTGAAAATATTGTCGTTGAAAGTGTTGTCGTTGAAAATGTTGTCGTTGAAAACGTTGTCGATGAAAATGTTGTCGTTGAAAATGTTGTTGTTGAAAATGTTGTTGTTGAAAATGTTGTTGTTGTTGAAAATGTCGTTGTTGTCGAAAATGTTGTTGTTGTTGTTGTTGTTATTGTTGTTTTTGTTGTTGTAGTTGAAAATGTTGTCGTTGAAAATGTTGTCGTTGAAAATGTTGTCGTTGAAAATGTTGTCGTTGAAAATGTTGTCGTTGAAAATGTTGTCGTGAAAATGTTGCTGTTGAAAATGTTGTTGAAAATGGTGTCGTTGAAAATGTTGTCGTTGAAAATGTTGTCTTTGAAATAGTTGTCGTTGAGAATGTTGTCATTGAAAATGTTGTCGTTGAAAATGTTGTCGTTGAAAATGTTGTCGTTGAAAATGTTGTCGCTGAAAATGTTGTCGCTGAAAATGTTGTCTTTGATAATGTTGTCGTTGAAAATGTTGTCGTTGAAAATGTTGTCGATGAAAATGTTGACGTTTAAAGTTTGTGTCGTTGAAAATATTGTCGTTGAAAATGTTGTTGTTGAAAATTTTGTAATTTGTAAATGTTGTCGTTGAAAATGTTGTCGTTGAAAATGTTGTCGTTGACATTTATGTCGTTGAAAATGTTGTCGCTAAAAATGTTGTCGTTGAAAATGTTGTCGATGAAAATGTTGTCGTTGAAAATGTTGTCGTTGAAAATGTTGTCGTTGAAAATGGTGTCGTTGAAAATGTTGTAGTTGAAAATGTTGTCGTTGAAAATGTTGTCGCTGAAAATGTTGTCGTTGAAAATGTTGTCGTTGAAAATGTTGTCGTTGAAAATGTTGCCGTTGAAAATGTTGTTGAAAATGGTGTCGTTGAAAATGTTGTCGTTGAAAATGTTGTCTTTTAAATAGTTGTCGTTTAAAATATTGTCGTTGAAAATGTTGTCGATGAAAATGTTGTCGTTGAAAATGTTGTAGTTGAAAATGTTGTCGTTGAAAATTTTGTCGTTGAAAATTTTATCGTTGAAAATGTTGCCGTTGAAAATGTTGTCGTTGAAAATGTTGCCGTTGAAAATGTTGTAAATGGAAATGTTGTCGTTAAAAATGTTGTCGTTGAAAGTGTTGTCGTTGAAAATGTTGTCGTTGATAACGTTGTCGTTGAAAATGTTGTCGTTGAAAATGTTGTTGTTGAAAATGTTGTTGTTGAAAATGTTGTTGTTGTTGAAAATGTCCTTGTTGTCGAAAATGTTGTTGTTGTTGTTGTTACTGTTATTTTTGTTGTTGTAGTTGAAAATGTTGTCGTTGAAAATGTTGTCGTTGAAAATGTTGTCGTTGAAAATGTTGTCGTTGAAAATGTTGTCGTTGAAAATGTTGTCGTTGAAAATGTTGTCGTTGAAAATGTTTTCGTTGAAAATGTTGCCGTTGAAAATGTTGTTGAAAATGGTGTCGTTGAAAATGTTGTCGTTGAAAATGTTGTCTTTGAAATAGTTTTCGTTGAGAATGTTGTCGCTGAAAATGTTGTCGTTGAAAATGTTGTCTTGAAAATGTTGTCGTTGAAAATGTTGTCGCTGAAAATGTTGTCGCTGAAAATGTTGTCGTTCAAAATGTTGTCGTTGACTATATTGTCGTTGAAAATGTTGTCGTTGAAAATGTTTTCGTTGAAAATGTTGTCGTTGAAAATGTTGTCGGTGAAAAGGTTGTCGCTGAAAATGTTGTCGTTGAAAATGTTGTCGTTGAAAATGTTCTCGCTGAAAATGTTGTCGCTGAAAATGTTGTCGTTGAAAATGTTGTCGTTGAAAATGTTGTCGTTGAAAATGTTGTCGTTGAAAATGTTTTCCTTGAAAATTTTGTCGTTGAAAATGTTGTCGTTGAAAACGTTGTCGTTGAAAATGTTGTCGTTGAAAATGTTGTCGTTGAAAATTTTGTCGTTGAAAATGTTGTCGTTTAAAATGTTGTCGTTGGAAATGTTGTCAATGAAAATGTTGTCGTTGAAAATGTTTTCGTTGAAAATGTCGTCGTTGAAAATGTTTTCGCTGAAAATGTTGTCCCTGAAAATGTTGTCGGTGAAAATGTTGTCGTTGAAAATGTTGTCGTTGAAAACTTTGTCGTTGAAAATGTTGTCGTTGAAAATGTTGTCGTTGAAAATTTTGTCGTTGAAAATGTTGTCGTTTAAAATGTTGTCGTTGGAAATGTTGTCAATGAAAATGTTGTCGTTGAAAATGTTTTCGTTGAAAATGTCGTCGTTGAAAATGTTTTCGCTGAAAATGTTGTCGCTGAAAATGTTGTCGGTGAAAATGTTGTCGTTGAAAATATTGTCGTTGAAAATGTTGTCGTTGAAAATGTTGTCGTTGAAATTGTTGTCGCTGAAAATGTTGTCGCTGGAAATGATGTCGTTCAAAATGTTGTCGTTGAAAATATTGTCGTTGAAAATGTTGTCGTTGAAAATATTGTCGTTGAAAATGTTGTCGTTGAAAATGTTGTCGGTGAAAAGGTTGTGGCTGAAAATGTTGTCGTTGAAAATGTTGTCGTTGAAAATGTTGTAGTTGAAAATGTTTTCGTTGAAAATGTTGTCGTAGAAAATGTTGTCGTTGAAAATGTTGTCGTTGAAAATGTTGTCGTTGAAAATGTTGCAGTTGAAAATGTTCTTGAAAATGGTGTCGTTGAAAATGTTGTCGTTGAAAATGTTGTCGTTGAAAATGTTGTCGTTGAAAATGTTGTCTTTGAAATAGTTGTCGTTTAAAATATTATCGTTGAAAATGTTGTCGATGAAAATGTTGTCGTGAAAAATGTTGTAGTTGAAAATGTTGTCGTTGAAAATTTTGTCGTTGAAATTTTTATCGTTGAAAATGTTGCCGTTGAAAATGTTGTCGTTGAAAATGTTGTCGTTGAAAATGTTGTAAATGGAAATGTTGTCGTTAAAAATGTTGTCGCTGAAAGTGTTGTCGTTGAAAATGTTGTCGTTGAAAACGTTGTCGTTGAAAATGTTGTCGTTGAAAATGTTGTTGTTGAAAATGTTGTTGTTGAAAATGTTGTTGTTGTTGAAAATGTCGTTGTTGTCGAAAATGTTGTTGTTGTTGTTGTTACTGTTGTTTTTGTTGTTGTAGTTGAAAATGTTGTCGTTGAAAATGTTGTCGTTGAAAATGTTGTCGTTGAAAATGTTGTCGTTGAAAATGTTGTCGTTGAAAATGTTGTCGCTGAAAATGTTGTCGTTGAAAATGTTGTCGTTGAAAATGTTGCCGTTGAAAATGTTGTTGAAAATGGTGTCGGTGAAAATGTTGTAGTTGAAAATGTTGTCTTTGAAATAGTTGTCGTTGAGAATGTTGTCGTTGAAAATGTTGTCGTTGAAAATGTTGTCGTTGAAAATGTTGTCGTTGAAAATGTTGTCGCTGAAAATGTTGTAGTTGAAAATGTTGTCTTTGAAAATTTTGTCGTTGAAAATTTTATCGTTGAAAATGTTGCCGTTGAAAATGTTGTCGTTGAAAATATTGTCGTTGAAAATGTTGTAAATGGAAATGTTGTCGTTGAAAATATTGTCGTTGAAAGTGTTGTCGTTGAAAATGTTGTCGTTGAAAACGTTGTCGTTGAAAATGTTGTCGTTGAAAATGTTGTTGTTGAAAATGTTGTTGTTGAAAATGTTGTTGTTGTCGAAAATGTTGTTGTTGTTGTTGTTGTTATTGTTGTTTTTGTTGTTGTAGTTGAAAATGTTGTCGTTGAAAATGTTGTCGTTGAAAATGTTGTCGTTGAAAATGTTGTCGTTGAAAATGTTGTCGTTGAAAATGTTGTCGTTGAAAATGTTGCTGTTGAAAATGTTGTTGAAAATGGTGTCGTTGAAAATGTTGTCGTTGAAAATGTTGTCTTTGAAATAGTTGTCGTTGAGAATGTTGTCATTGAAAATGTTGTCGTTGAAAATGTTGTCGTTGAAAATGTTGTCGTTGAAAATGTTGTCGCTGAAAATGTTGTCGCTGAAAATGTTGTCATTGATAATGTTGTCGTTGAAAATGTTGTCGTTGAAAATGTTGTCGATGAAAATGTTGAAGTTTAAAGTTTGTGTCGTTGAAAATATTGTCGTTGAAAATGTTGTTGTTGAAAATTTTGTAATTTGTAAATGTTGTCGTTGAAAATGTTGTCGTTGAAAATGTTGTCGTTGACATTTATGTCGTTGAAAATGTTGTCGCTAAAAATGTTGTCGTTGAAAATGTTGTCGATGAAAATGTTGTCGTTGAAAATGTTGTCGTTGAAAATGTTGTCGTTGAAAATGGTGTCGTTGAAAATGTTGTAGTTGAAAATGTTGTCGTTGAAAATGTTGTCGTTGAAAATGTTGTCGTTGAAAATGTTGTCGTTGAAAATGTTGTCGTTGAAAATGTTGCCGTTGAAAATGTTGTTGAAAATGGTGTCGTTGAAAATGTTGTCGTTGAAAATGTTGTCTTTTAAATAGTTGTCGTTTAAAATATTGTCGTTGAAAATGTTGTCGATGAAAATGTTGTCGTTGAAAATGTTGTAGTTGAAAATGTTGTCGTTGAAAATTTTATCGTTGAAAATGTTGCCGTTGAAAATGTTGTCGTTGAAAATGTTGTCGTTGAAAATGTTGTAAATGGAAATGTTGTCGTTAAAAATGTTGTCGTTGAAAGTGTTGTCGTTGAAAATGTTGTCGTTGATAACGTTGTCGTTGAAAATGTTGTCGTTGAAAATGTTGTTGTTGAAAATGTTGTCGTTGAAAATGTTGTCGTTGATAACGTTGTCGTTGAAAATGTTGTCGTTGAAAATGTTGTCGTTGAAAATGTTGTCTTTGAAATAGTTGTCGTTTAAAATATTGTCGTTGAAAATGTTGTCGATGAAAATGTTGTCGTGAAAAATGTTGTAGTTGAAAATGTTTTCGTTGAAACTTTTGTCGTTGAAATTTTTATCGTTGAAAATGTTGCCGTTGAAAATGTTGTCGTTGAAAATGTTGTCGTTGAAAATGTTGTAAATGGAAATGTTGTCGTTGAAAATGTTGTCGTTGAAAATGTTGTCGTTGAAAATGTTGTCGCTGAAAATGTTTTCGCTGAAAATGTTGTCGTTCAAAATGTTGTCGGTGAAAATGTTGTCGTTGAAAATGTTGTCGTTGAAAACTTTGTCGTTGAAAATGTTGTAGTTGAAAATGTTGTCTTTGAAAATTTTGTCGTTGAAAATTTTATCGTTGAAAATGTTGTCGTTGGAAATGTTGTCAATGAAAATGTGGTCGTTGAAAATGTTTTCGTTGAAAATGTCGTCGTTGAAAATGTTTTCGCTGAAAATGTTGTCGCTGAAAATGTTGTCGGTGAAAATGTTGTCGTTGAAAATATTGTCGTTGAAAATGTTGTCGTTGAAAATGTTGTCGTTGAAATTGTTGTCGCTGAAAATGTTGTCGCTGAAAATGATGTCGTTCAAAATGTTGTCGTTGAAAATATTGTCGTTGAAAATGTTGTCGTTGAAAATATTGTCGTTGAAAATGTTGTCGTTGAAAATGTTGTCGGTGAAAAGGTTGTGGCTGAAAATGTTTTCGTTGAAAATGTTGTCGTTGAAAATGTTGTCGTTGAAAATGTTGTCGTTGAAAATGTTGTCGTTGAAAATGTTGCAGTTGAAAATGTTGTTGAAAATGGTGTCGTTGAAAATGTTGTCGTTGAAAATGTTGTCGTTGAAAATGTTGTCTTTGAAATAGTTGTCGTTTAAAATATTGTCGTTGAAAATGTTGTCGATGAAAATGTTGTCGTGAAAAATGTTGTAGGTGAAAATGTTGTCGTTGAAAATTTTGTCGTTGAAATTTTTATCGTTGAAAATGTTGCCGTTGAAAATGTTGTCGTTGAAAATGTTGTCGTTGAAAATGTTGTAAATGGAAATGTTGTCGTTAAAAATGTTGTCGCTGAAAGTGTTGTCGTTGAAAATGTTGTCGTTGAAAACGTTGTCGTTGAAAATGTTGTCGTTGAAAATGTTGTTGTTGAAAATGTTGTTGTTGAAAATGTTGTTGTTGTTGAAAATGTCGTTGTTGTCGAAAATGTTGTTGTTGTTGTTGTTACTGTTGTTTTTGTTGTTGTAGTTGAAAATGTTGTCGTTGAAAATGTTGTCGTTGAAAATGTTGTCGTTGAAAATGTTGTCGTTGAAAATGTTGTCGTTGAAAATGTTGTCGCTGAAAATGTTGTCGTTGAAAATGTTGTCGTTGAAAATGTTGCCGTTGAAAATGTTGTTGAAAATGGTGTCGGTGAAAATGTTGTAGTTGAAAATGTTGTCTTTGAAATAGTTGTCGTTGAGAATGTTGTCGTTGAAAATGTTGTCGTTGAAAATGTTGTCGTTGAAAATGTTGTCGTTGAAAATGTTGTCGCTGAAAATGTTGTAGTTGAAAATGTTGTCTTTGAAAATTTTGTCGTTGAAAATTTTATCGTTGAAAATGTTGCCGTTGAAAATGTTGTCGTTGAAAATATTGTCGTTGAAAATGTTGTAAATGGAAATGTTGTCGTTGAAAGTGTTGTCGTTGAAAATGTTGTCGTTGAAAACGTTGTCGTTGAAAATGTTGTCGTTGAAAATGTTGTTGTTGAAAATGTTGTTGTTGAAAATGTTGTTGTTGTTGAAAATGTCGTTGTTGTCGAAAATGTTGTTGTTGTTGTTGTTGTTATTGTTGTTTTTGTTGTTGTAGTTGAAAATGTTGTCGTTGAAAATGTTGTCGTTGAAAATGTTGTCGTTGAAAATGTTGTCGTTGAAAATGTTGTCGTTGAAAATGTTGCTGTTGAAAATGTTGTTGAAAATGGTGTCGTTGAAAATGTTGTCGTTGAAAATGTTGTCTTTGAAATAGTTGTCGTTGAGAATGTTGTCATTGAAAATGTTGTCGTTGAAAATGTTGTCGTTGAAAATATTGTCGTTGAAAATGTTGTCGCTGAAAATGTTGTCGCTGAAAATGTTGTCATTGATAATGTTGTCGTTGAAAATGTTGTCGTTGAAAATGTTGTCGATGAAAATGTTGACGTTTAAAGTTTGTGTCGTTGAAAATATTGTCGTTGAAAATGTTGTTGTTGAAAATTTTGAAATTTGTAAATGTTGTCCTTGAAAATGTTGTCGTTGAAAATGTTGTCGTTGACATTTATGTCGTTGAAAATGTTGTCGTTAAAAAGGTTGTCGTTGAAAATGTTGTCGATGAAAATGTTGTCGTTAAAAATGTTGTCGTTGAAAATGTTGTCGTTGAAAATGGTGTCGTTGAAAATGTTGTAGTTGAAAATGTTGTCGTTGAAAATGTTGTCGTTGAAAATGTTGTCGTTGAAAATGTTGTCGTTGAAAATGTTGTCGTTGAAAATGTTGCCGTTGAAAATGTTGTTGAAAATGGTGTCGTTGAAAATGTTGTCGTTGAAAATGTTGTCTTTGAAATAGTTGTCGTTTAAAATATTGTCGTTGAAAATGTTGTCGATGAAAATGTTGTCGTTGAAAATGTTGTAGTTGAAAATGTTGTCGTTGAAAATTTTGTCGTTGAAAATTTTATCGTTGAAAATGTTGCCGTTGAAAATGTTGTCGTTGAAAATGTTGTCGTTGAAAATGTTGTAAATGGAAATGTTGTCGTTAAAAATGTTGTCGTTGAAAGTTTTGTCGTTGAAAATGTTGTCGTTGATAACGTTGTCGTTGAAAATGTTGTCGTTGAAAATGTTGTTGTTGAAAATGTTGTTGTTGAAAATGTTGTTGTTGTTGAAAATGTCGTTGTTGTCGAAAATGTTGTTGTTGTTGTTGTTACTGTTGTTTTTGTTGTTGTAGTTGAAAATGTTGTCGTTGAAAATGTTGTCGTTGAAAATGTTGTCGTTGAAAATGTTGTCGTTGAAAATGTTGTCGTTGAAAATGTTGTCGTTGAAAATGTTGTCGTTGAAAATGTTTTCGTTGAAAATGTTGCCGTTGAAAATGTTGTTGAAAATGGTGTCGTTGAAAATGTTGTCGTTGAAAATGTTGTCTTTGAAATAGTTTTCGTTGAGAATGTTGTCGTTGAAAATGTTGTCGTTGAAAATGTTGTCTTGAAAATGTTGTCGTTGAAAATGTTGTCGCTGAAAATATTGTCGCTGAAAATGTTGTCGTTCAAAATGTTGTCGTTGACTATATTGTCGTTGAAAATGTTGTCGTTGAAAATGTTTTCGTTGAAATTGTTGTCGTTGAAAATGTTGTCGGTGAAAAGGTTGTCGCTGAAAATGTTGTCGTTGAAAATGTTGTCGTTGAAAATGTTCTCGCTGAAAATGTTGTCGCTGAAAATGTTGTCGTTGAAAATGTTGTCGTTGAAAATGTTGTCGTTGAAAATGTTTTCCTTGAAAATTTTGTCGTTGAAAATGTTGTCGTTGAAAACGTTGTCGTTGAAAATGTTGTCGTTGAAAATGTTGTCGTTGAAAATTTTGTCGTTGAAAATGTTGTCGTTCAAAATGTTGTCGTTGGAAATGTTGTCAATGAAAATGTTGTCGTTGAAAATGTTGTCGTTGAAAATGTCGTCGTTGAAAATGTTTTCGCTGAAAGTGTTTTCGCTGAAAATGTTGTCGGTGAAAATGTTGTCGTTGAAAATATTGTCGTTGAAAATGTTGTCGTTGAAAATGTTGTCGTTGAAATTGTTGTCGCTGAAAATGTTGTCGCTGAAAATGATGTCGTTCAAAATGTTGTCGTTGAAAATATTGTCGTTGAAAATGTTGTCGTTGAAAATATTGTCGTTGAAAATGTTGTCGTTGAAAATGTTGTCGGTGAAAAGGTTGTGGCTGAAAATGTTGTCGTTGAAAATGTTGTCGTTGAAAATGTTGTAGTTGAAAATGTTTTCGTTGAAAATGTTGTCGTTGAAAATGTTGTCGTTGAAAATGTTGTCGTTGAAAATGTTGTCGTTGAAAATGTTGCAGTTGAAAATGTTGTTGAAAATGTTGTCGTTGAAAATGTTGTAAATGGAAATGTTGTCGTTAAAAATGTTGTCGTTGAAAGTGTTGTCGTTGAAAATGTTGTCGTTGAAAACGTTGTCGTTGAAAATGTTGTCGTTGAAAATGTTGTTGTTGAAAATGTTGTTGTTGAAAATGTTGTTGTTGTTGAAAATGTCGTTGTTGTCGAAAATGTTGTTGTTGTTGTTGTTACTGTTGTTTTTGTTGTTGTAGTTGAAAATGATGTCGTTGAAAATGTTGTCGTTGAAAATGTTGTCGTTGAAAATGTTGTCGTTGAAAATGTTGTCGTTGAAAATGTTGTCGCTGAAAATGTTGTCGTTGAAAATGTTGTCGTTGAAAATGTTGCCGTTGAAAATGTTGTTGAAAATGGTGTCGGTGAAAATGTTGTAGTTGAAAATGTTGTCTTTGAAATAGTTGTCGTTGAGAATGTTGTCGTTGAAAATGTTGTCGTTGAAAATGTTGTCGTTGAAAATGTTGTCGTTGAAAATGTTGTCGCTGAAAATGTTGTCGCTGCAAATGTTGTCGTTCAAAATGTTGTCGTTGAAAATATTGTCGTTGAAAATGTTGTCGTTGAAAATATTTTCGTTGAAAATGTTGTCGTTGAAAATGTTGTCGGTGAAAAGGTTGTCGCTGAAAATGTTGTCGTTGAAAATGTTGTCATTGAAAATGTTCTCGCTGAAAATGTTGTCGCTGAAAATGTTGTCGTTGAAAATGTTGTCGTTGAAAATGTTGTCGTTGAAAATGTTTTCCTTGAAAATTTTGTCGTTGAAAATGTTGTCGTTGAAAACGTTGTCGTTGAAAATGTTGTCGTTGAAAATGTTGTCGTTGAAAATTTTGTCGTTGAAAATG
Source organism: Ischnura elegans (assembly GCF_921293095.1). NCBI lineage: Eukaryota > Metazoa > Arthropoda > Insecta > Odonata > Coenagrionidae > Ischnura > Ischnura elegans. Next base: position 115,880,026 of record NC_060250.1, on the reverse strand, counting down.
TTGTCGTTGAAAATGTTGTCTTTGGAAATGTTATCAATGAAAATGTTGTCGTTGAAAATGTTGTCGTTGAAAATGTCTTCGTTGAAAATGTTTTCGCTGAAAATGTTGTCGCTGAAAATGTTGTCGGTGAAAATGTTGTCGTTGAAAATATTGTCGTTGAAAATGTTGTAGTTGAAAATGTTGTCGTTGAAAATGTTGTCGCTGAAAATGTTGTCGCTGAAAATGTTGTCGTTCAAAATGTTGTCGTTGAAAATATTGTCGTTGAAAATGTTGTCGTTGAAAATGTTGTCGTTGAAAATGTTGTCGGTGAAAAGGTTGTCGCTGAAAATGTTGTCGTTGAAAATGTTGTCGTTGAAAATGTTGTAGTTGAAAATGTTGTCGTTGAAAATGTTGTCGTTGAAAATGTTGTCGTTGAAAATGTTGTAGTTGAAAATGTTGTCGTTGAAAATGTTGCAGTTGAAAATGTTGTCGTTGAAAATGTTGTCGTTGAAAATGTTGTCGCTGAAAATGTTGTCGTTGAAAATGTTGTCGTTGAAAATGTTGCAGTTGAAAATGTTGTCGTTGAAAATGTTGTCGCTGAAAATATTGTCGTTGAAAATGTTGTCGTTGAAAATGTTGTCGTTGAAAATGTTGCCGTTGAAAATGTTGTTGAAAATGGTGTCGTTGAAAATGTTGTCGTTGAAAATGTTGTCTTTGAAATAGTTGTCGTTTAAAATATTGTCGTTGAAAATGTTGTCGATGAAAATGTTGTCGTTGAAAATGTTGTAGTTGAAAATGTTGTCGTTGAAAATGTTGTCGTTGAAAATGTTGTCGTTGAAAATGTTGTCGTTGAAAATGTTGTCGTTGAAAATGTTGCCGTTGAAAATGTCGCTGAAAATGTTGTCATTGATAATGTTGTCGTTGAAAATGTTGTCGTTGAAAATGTTGTCGATGAAAATGTTGTCGCTGAAAATGTTGTCGCTGAAAATGTTGTCGTTGAAAATGTTCTCGCTGAAAATGTTGTCGCTGAAAATGTTGTCGTTGAAAATAGTGTCGTTGAAAATATTGTTGTTGAAAATGTTGTCGTTGAAAATATTTTCCTTGAAAATTTTGTCGTTGAAAATGGTGTCGTTGAAAATGTTGTCGTTGAAAATGTTGTCTTTGAAATAGTTGTCGTTGAGAATGTTGTTGTTGAAAATGTTGTCGTTGAAAATGTTGTCGTTGAAAATGTTGTCGCTGAAAATGTTGTCGCTGAAAATGTTGTCGTTCAAAATGTTGTCGTTGAAAATGTTTTCGTTGAAAATGTTGTCGTTGAAAATATTGTCGGTGAAAAGGTTGTCGCTGAAAATGTTGTCGTTGAAAATGTTGTCGTTGAAAATGTTCTCGCTGAAAATGTTGTCGCTGAAAATGTTGTCGTTGAAAATATTGTTGTTGAAAATGTTGTCGTTGAAAATGTTTTCCTTGAAAATTTTGTCGTTGAAAATGTTGTCGTTGAAAACGTTGTCGTTGAAAATGATGTCGTTGAAAATGTTGTCGTTGAAAATTTTGTCGTTTAAAATGTTGTCGTTGAAAATGTTGTCGTTGGAAATGTTGTCAATGAAAATGTTGTCGTTGAAAATGTTGTCGTTGAAAATGTCGTCGTTGAAAATGTTTTCGCTGAAAATGTTGTCGCTGAAAATGTTTTTGGTGAAAATGTTGTCGTTGAAAATATTGTCGTTGAAAATGTTGTCGTTGAAAATGTTGTCGTTGAAAATGTTGTCGCTGAAAATGTTGTCGCTGAAAATGTTGTCGTTCAAAATGTTGTCGTTGAAAATATTGTCGTTGAAAATGTTGTCGTTGAAAATGTTGTCGTTCAAAATGTTGTCGTTGAAAATGTTGTCGGTGAAAAGGTTGTCGCTGAAAATGTTGTCGTTGAAAATGTTGTCGTTGAAAATGTTGTAGTTGAAAATGTTGTCGTTGAAAATGTTGTAGTTGAAAATGTTGTCGTTGAAAATGTTGTCGTTGAAAATGTTGTCGTTGAAAATGTTGTCGTTGAAAATGTTGCAGTTGAAAATGTTGTTGAAAATGGTGTCGTTGAAAATGTTGTCGTTGAAAATGTTGTCTTTGAAATAGTTGTTGTTTAAAATATTGTCTTTGAAAATGTTGTCGATGAAAATGTTGTCGTTGAAAATGATGTAGTTGAAAATGTTGTCGTTGAAAATTTTATCGTTGAAAATGTTGCCGTTAAAAATGTTGTCGTTGAAAATTTTGTCGTTGAAAATGTTGTAAATGGAAATGTTGTCGTTGAAAATGTTGTCGTTGAAAGTGTTGTCGTTAAAAATGTTGTCGTTAAAAACGTTGTCGTTGAAAATAATGTCGTTGAAAATGTTGTTGTTGAAAATGTTGTTGTTGAAAATGTTGTTGTTGTTGAAAATGTCGTTGTTGTCGAAAATGTTGTTGTTGTTGTTGTTGTTACTGTTGTTTTTGTTGTTGTTTATTATTATTATTATTATTATTCATCATCCGGCATTCATGGTGGTCGGACGTGTGTAGCTCTGTAGCCTAAAGCGTCTATACATGTGCCTTAAGTTGTCTGCATATTGTGATTAATACGTATCACGTAGCACTAATCAACAAACACTAACTATTTACGAACTCACAAAGTAATTTGAAATCTTCATGAAGTGCAACAAGTGTGAAGAAGATATTGTTGACGAGGAGTTCGTCAATTGTTACGGCTGCTCGTCAAGAATTCACTTCAACTGTGCCGGCATCAGAGAGTCGACATATAGGTCTATGTCCTCGAAGAAAAAAGAGGCTTGGAGATGTGTTACCTGTCGTTGTGCTGAGAATTCAAAGCAAAATGAGCAAAGCAGAAATCCACCAGCTGCATCCGTAGAGGCTCAGCCAGCTGAGGAACAACGAGAGAGCTGTTCCACTGATGCTGTTCTCACGAGGGAGGATGTACTACAAATTAAGAAGAGTCTTACCTTCCTCAGCCACGGCTATGATGAGTTTGTGAGTACCATAAATGCTTTTAAGAACACTGTGGGTGAGCTGAATAACACTATCAGTGACCTAAAAGAACAACTTAAACAGAAAGACACTCTTATTTGTGATCTCCAAAAGAAGGTTAACCGGTTGGAGCAAAAACAGCTAGAAAACCGCTTAGAAATTGTGGGTATTCCCTTGGGTGATAGTGATAGCAGTGAGCTCCTGACTGCTAAAGTTATCGATGTTGCCAAGGATGTTGGCGTTGTAATTGATAGCAGAACTATATCTGAGGTTTTCGTCCTTCCTAAGGCTAAAACAAAGCTACAAAAAATCGTTGTTGAGTTTAACAGCAAAGTTGTGAGGAAATCTCTTTTAATCAACAGAACCTCCTTGAACAGCCCTGAGAACAGGAAAAAGTACCCTAATGCAAAAATATACATCAATGAAAGTCTAACTCCTTATCTCAAGAACTTGATGTGGCAAGTTAGGACTAGGGCTAAAGAACTTGATTTCAAATTTGTCTGGTATAGAAATGGTGGAATACTTGTCACAAAAAACGAAACCAGCCGAATAATTAAAGTGGAAAATGAAAATGACCTATGTAAATTGATATAATATATATTTCAATTGATTATATTCCCGTTTCTTATTACTGATTTTGTTATTGTCATTAAGTATTTAACACTATAAGACACATTAAGTGTTCTATCTGTTTGCTGTTGAAATTGAAAGATCTTTTGGCATCATGGATCCATTGTCATCAATAGCTAGTGATGTTGAATGCAAATCCTATGAGAGCACTGGTGGTTTCTTGAATAATGTAAATTTGTTTAAAGGTTGTATTTTTTGTTCGTTGAATGTGAGGTCATTGAAGAAAGGTTGAGATGAAGTAAAAGTATTGCTCAATATGCTGAATAATAGGGGTCAGGTATTGGCATGTTTGTTGACTGAGGTCAATATAAAATCATCAGAAATGGGTCCTTACAACCTACTAGGTTTCAACTCTTTCCATAAACTGAGGGAAGAACGAAAGGGTGGAGGTATGATTGTCTTTCTGAGGGAGGTCTTGCCTGCAACGGTAGTTGATTTCGAGTTGGACGAATGCGAGTCATTGATCTTGAAAATGGTTTATGATTCTAACACAGTGTTATTAGTATGTGTTTACAGACCACCACATTGTAAGAAGAAGGATTTCCTCATTAGTCTGGAATCCTTCCTCGAAAGTAGATCAGAAAACCAGATAATATTGATTGGTGACTTAAATTTGAATCTAAAATCGAAAAAAGATACTAATGTGGACGCATACAAAAATTTACTTGCATCCAATGGGCTCACTGCTTGTATCACAAAAAGCACTAGAATAGAAATAAAAAAACGTAAAGTGACAGCTTCATGCTTGGATCACATTAACGTTAAAGGTTTCCACTCAAAACTTGATGGTTTCATTATCAAAACAAAAATATCTGATCACTTTCCTGTTGGTGTTTTCATACACACAGATAAGAGCTTACCTGAAGATAAGGTTATGGGACAATCTACTCATCTTTGCGACCGGAGGGTAACACAATTAATAAACAGAATAAACTGGTCGACACTACTTACACTCAATGATTCTGACAGCATTTATCAGCAACTGTGCGAAAAGTTAAATCATGTTTATTCATTATCTAAAATCAGGCAACGGGAAAATATCGGTAATAATACATTTAAACTTCCGTGGATGAATAATGCTATTTATTCAGAAATACAGATAAGGGACACACTATTCAAAAAATACAAATCCAATACAACAAACAAAGTGCACAGAAATAATTACAGAACCCAAAGAAATAAGGTAACTTCCTTGATAAGGCGATCTAAAATCTCCTATGTTCGCTCTAATCTCGAAAGGAACAAAGACGACATTAGGAAGACTTGGCTACTGATCAATAGCCTTAGGGGTGTCACCAGTAAGAAAAGCATTGATATGCAAATAAAATCAAATTTTAAGAATATTAATTTAAACTATGTCTGCGAATCCTTTGCATCTCAATTCACTAATGACATACAAAAAATACTGCCCCAATGCTCACAACACATTCTCAACCCTGGTGCTAAAAAAATAATTCCATCTACCTTTTTATTGTTGCCAGCAACTCCAGCTGATATCCAAAGTATATTACAGCAATCAAAAAATAAATGCCCAGGGCACGATAATATAAGAATGATCGATCTCAGTTGTAAACATGACATCATTGCTGCAACAACCCACTGGATAAACAAAAGCATAACTGAAGGTAAATTACATAACGATTTAAAGTTAGCGGTAATCAGACCGATATATAAACAAGGAAAGAAAAACTACACAAACAATTATCGTCCCATTTCTATTCTACCCTCCTTGGATAAAGTCATAGAAAGATATTTTGCGGTACAATTAATTAACTTCATAGAAAAATTCAACATTATCACTAAACATCAATATGGGTACCAAAGAAATAAAAGTGCACGATCGCTTCTGGAGTACTTCAGTGAAGATGTACGGAAAAGCCTAAATAAGAACTGGTCCGTTCTCGCTGTATATATCGACTTCACTAAAGCTTTCGATACTATCGATATCAACATCCTTTTAAAAAAACTGGAACGATGTGGAATACGAGGAATACCGCTTACATGGTTAGAAAGCTATCTCACCAATAGGAAATTACTTGTAAAATTATTTGAACATAAGAGCACGATTAAATCTGTCACCTCTGGTGTGCCACAAGGCTCTATATTAGGGCCAATACTCTTCTGTATATATGTAAACGACATACCAGAATATATTAATCATTCTAAAATATATATGTATGCTGATGATATAGCGCTAGTTTCAATCAGCAAATCTTTTGAAATGGCTAAGGAAAAAATGCAACAGGATTTCTATGCGATACAGTGATGGTGCCATGACAATAAATTAGTAATAAATGATAAGAAAACGGTAACCATGCAATTCCGAAATGCCAAGGCAACGAGAAAACTAATAAAATTAAGATTTCATACGCATTTATGCCTTCATACTGGTAACCCTGGCCATAAAAAGAGTAACTGTCATTTATATTCCTGTTCATTTATTTCCCAAGTCAACTCCTTTAGATATTTAGGATTGACCGTAGACGAAAATTTTGACTTCAGTGAGCATATTAATCACTTGTGTAATAGACTTAGATGTATTTTGTACCAACTATATTGTGTGAAATATACCTTACCAATTAAATGTAAAAAAATGTCGTACTTAAGTCTCGGTGAAGCAGTACTCAGATATGGTTTAACGATCTGGGGCTCCACAAATAAAACCCTGTTGAGAAAGGTGGAAAAAATCCAAAACAATATGGTATTACAATTGGATCCAAGAGAAAGAAATGTCTTTAAAATTTACAAAAATCTAAACATGCTTCCAATACGCGATTTATTACACTACATATTAATAACGGACAGCTATTTTAACAATAGCTACAAAACTGTAAGAAATGTAACACACGATATAGGACTCCGAAGTACTAGAATATATAATGTACCTAGTTTCATCAACGCTCACGGGAAAAGAACCTTGGAACACGTAGTTCCTAAATTGTTTAATACGCTACCACAAAATTTTCAATCAATAGAAAATATTTCTCTACTAAAAACGCGTCTGAGACATTGGTTACTAGAGAAATATAATGATACCGATATATGAGAATTATGTTTGCTTATGTGATAATACATTTATTTCTTTGTCTTGTAGGTATGTTAAAAATATGTTATGTTATGTACACATGTTAAAAATTTAATGACATTATACTACTAAAAATGTTAAACATTGTTTTGTTAAAAACTAATCAAAATTTATGGTTTAAACATGTATAAAGAAAGATACATATATTTTGTCTTTATTTTGTCACATATATAATTTCTTTCTTCCAATACGAGAAATATCTCAAATGCAAACACGTTATATATTAAAAAAAATTTAATACATATATTCCTGTAATGTTAATGAGTATTTATGTATGTACTCTTGCTCCCTAATAATTTTATAATATGTTTTTGGCAATAGTGGAAACATTATTAGTGAGAATTCATGTTTGCTAATGTGATAATACATTTCTTTTCTTTTTTGCTTAAAGTTATAACCTTTTCTGCTACCATTTCTAATCTCTGCCATTAAATTTCTTATATTATAAAAAAGTCTATTGTTAAAACATTTTATTACATTATATTGCTAAAAATTTTAAACATTGTTTTGTTAAAAATTAACCTAAATTTATGGTTTATACATGTATAAAGAAAGATACATATACTTTGTCTTTATTTTGTCATATATATTTTTTCTTTCTTCCAATACAAGAAATAACTCCAATGCAATCACGTTATATATAAAAAAAAATATATTTGATACATATATTCCTGTAATGTTAATGTGTATTTATGTATGTACTCTTGCTTCCTAATAATTTTATAATATGTTTTTGGTAATAGTGGAAACATTATGAGATACACAATTTTAAAAGACAATGTACGACCACGAATAAAAAAAAACTAATAGGCACCTGCTGACAAGCCTTGAAAGGCTTAGCGGGACCTAGACTTTTTTTTTTCACATTGTATTTTCTTGTAAATGACATTTCATCTTTGATTAATGTTATAAGTTTTTGTAAAATTTCTAATCTAATAAAAAAAAAAAAAAAAAAAAAATTATTCTATGGGCGGTTTTTTTAAAAGGTTTTATAAGTTTTTCGTCATCACCTTGGTTTATTTCATAATAAAATCATCATTTTCAGTCATTATTCTTTTTGCATCTCCTCACCGCCTTTACACTCTGCGAAGGGGTGGGCCGCGCACAGGGGAGGTCCGCCGAAGGGGCTGGTTACCGTAACCTTGGACCCCATCCCTCCGCGCATGTGGCCTCCCCTTCCGAGTGGTTAATGCCTCCGTGTGGTTCCGCCCTTGTTATTTCATTCTTTCTTCTCTATGGCGTCATCTTCACTTTTAAAATTGTGTCCCCTGACTCCGTTTCTTCCACTTCAGAAAGAACACCGCTCTGACACCACAAGTCAATAAAAGATTTTGTGTCGCCCTTGCATTTATGATATATATACTCCCTCCTGATTCTTCTTTCGATTCCTTTTTTTAAGTACTCGGCGTATGTTATTTGAGCCGACCTTTCACCTTTTTCTGTTGCTGTAAAACAATGATATATGCTTGCCTTTGTTTCGGCTATAATGAAGTTTGCCAGTAAATCTCGCTTAGTATAGCCGCCCCTTTCAGGAGGTCTCCCCCTGTGTAATTCCAGTGCGCTCCTCACCCTGCGGCCCGTGACTCCTTTTATCCACTCCTTTGCTGTCCGCCATACCTCTCCGGCCTGTCTGCAGTCGTAGAGGATGTGCCAGGCCGTGGCCTGGCTTCCAGGGCATGCTCTGCACACTGAGTTTTCTCGCAATCCCGACCGCGACAGGAAAACGGCGTCTGCCAGGCGATCATGTGCCAGTCTCCATGACACCTCCCCCTCCCTCCCCAGGACTGGCGCCGTCCAGAAGGCTTTCCAGCACGTAGACTCTCCCCATATGCCGTCCTTATAGGGCCACTTCTCTTTGTTTTTTTTGGCAACGATTTCTCGGTAAATATCGCTTTTGTGTATGGGAAACGTTCGCGTTCGCTTCGACAGCTCGCTCCGGAAACCGAAGGGGAGAGATTCCTCCGTCGGGGGCCAAGATGTGGGGAGAGGTCCTCCGTTTTCCCCGGACCTCACGTCCATTGTGTCGAGGGCGCTTTTCAATGAGGAGTAGAAACCGTTCCTCTTAGGCCTGGTCTCGAGGAAGTAGGAAACGAAGATTTTCCACGGTTGAACTTCACCTGTGACGTACCGTTGAAAGAAATTTATCCTCATAGCGGTAATTTTTGCCTGCACGTCAGTCAGCCCCAGTCCTCCGCACCCGAGCGGGGCCGTCAGCACGGCTCCGGCAACCCAGTGTTTTCGGCCCCTACCCCACACAAAATCCGTGAGGGCGGCTTGCACCCGCCGGATGCATTGAGGGCTAATGCATTGGGTCTGTAGGCGGTACCAGATGGTCGGGGCCACGAACTGATTTACGACCCTTGTCCTTCCTCTCACGGAAAGGGCCCCTGAAGCCGCTTCCCACCTCCTCAATCCGTTTTGAATTTTTACCTCCAGGTCTTCCTCTAGTCCTTCTCTCTCTTTGATGGTGTCATTTTTAAAAACCACTCCGAGGAATCGGGCACCTTCGGTGGAGATCGCGAAGGGTCCGAGCCTATCCGTGCGCCCGCGCCAGGACCCGACGTACATCCCTTCAGTCTTGTTCTCGTTTAGTTCTGCTCCCGAGAGGGCGGCGTACGAATCGAATGATTTTATCACATTTCTTACAGCGTCGTTCTCCGAAATGAATAAAGTTACGTCATCTGCGTATGCTGATAGCGTAATATGTGCTTCTTGAGTGGGGAGTGGAAAACCTGTAATTTTATTTTTTAGGATGTGGAGTAGTGGCTCTAGGGCCAGTGCGTACAGCTGGCCGGAGAGCGGACATCCTTGTCTTATGCCTCGCTTAAAGGGGATTGGAGGAGTCAGACTATTGCCAACCCTAACGAGGCATGATGCGTCCTCGTAAATTGTACTCAAAGTTTTTATGAATTTTTTTCCAAAATTCATGCGTCTCAATACATTGAATAAAAAATCATGGCGAACTTTGTCGAAAGCGCCCTTTTGGTCCAGACTTAATATGGCCAGTGGAGAATTAGTTTCATTCGCATATGCGATAATGTCACGAATTAGGGACAGGTTATCTAAGATGGTTCTGCCTGTGACGCCGCACCCTTGCTCGGGGGATACCACCTCTCGCATTGCCGACGACAGTCTCATGGAAAGGGCCTTCGCAATTATTTTGTAATCGGTGGTGGTGATCGAGATTGGTCTCCAGTTCTTCAAATTTGTTCTGTCTCCTTTTTTATGAATTAAATTCAGAACGGCCCATCTGCTGGAGATGGGGAGCATGCCTCTCTCTAGGCTCGCGTCGACCATTGACGCGAAGGGCTTCGCGAGGAGAGTCCAAAAGGTCTTATAGAATTCGGACGTTAGGCCATCGATTCCTGGTGCTTTCTTTCGGTTCAAGCTGTAGAGTGCAGTGCGGAGATCCTCTGGGGTCAGGGGCGCCTCCATCCGCGCTTTACTCTCCGCCGTCAATTCCGGCTGCCGCCGCGAAAGAATAATAAAATCGTCCTCCTGCAGCTCTGAGTCTGTCTGTACGGGGGCTTGAAAGACTTTTTCATAATAGTCTTTTACGTACTTCACAAGATGCTGCTGTTCGGAGAGGATAGTGCCGTCGTCTGTTTCCAATGACGTCAGGGGGGGTCGATGCATCCGTGTCACCGATCTTGAGAGAGCAGTCCCCAACGGATTCTCCGAAGACGCTATCTCTTCCCATCCCTCGATCGCCGTCGCTCTCTCGCCTACCTCCTTGTACGTGCGCCTTATTTCTTCCCTCGCCTTCATCGCCTCCTCTCCTCGAGTCGTCGCCTCCGTCGCCTCGAGCGATCTCATGTGGGATATGTTTCGGTCTTTACTAAGGCGTACATAAATCCTGGTGGCGGCTCTAATCTCAGATTTTAAAGTTTCCCACGCGACGACGGGGTCCCCGCTCTCGTGGGTAGACGTCACTTCCTCGATAATTGTCGACATGAATTCGACAAATTCTTCGTTATCAAGTAAGTAGTTGTAGAATTTCCAGTACGGGGGAGGTGGTTTTATAACATCCTGGATGGTGAAGTCTATGGATAGAGCCATGTGGTCCGAGAACGAGGCTCGCCTTTCGATGGAGGATATTTTCTGTATGTTGTCTGTGTATATCCTGTCCAGGCGGGATGCAATATTGGGGTCGGCCGCAGAGTGGTACGTATACCCTTCCTTCCTTCCGTGCCTTTCCCTCCATACGTCTGATAGAGAGTGCTTCCTAATGAGTGCGGCGAGACGCCTCGCCTTCGTAGGCTCCCTCTCTATCCTCGATGAGCGGTCGTGACGAGGCGACAGCGTGCAATTATAATCACCAGCCAGTATGGTGAGATCTGGATGATAGTCTTCCGCCCTCCCTTGCTCGAGTGCGTCGTCCATCTTCCGTATCACTTCACCAGCTATGTCCTTGTCGTTAGGTATGTAGCTGTTAATAACGCGTAAGGTGGAGCCTGAGCTAAATTCGAAACGATGCTCTGTAGCATGCCCCGGATAGATGGTGTTTTCCTTCGTTATGTTGGGGGCGAGGTTCTTTTTTATTGCGATGCCAGTTCCCGCGGCTACTCTGTGGGTGGGGTTGAGGCTGAAAGAATAGCCGAGGCTGCGGAGGCAGGGTTGGAGATGGTCCGCGTTTGTTTCCTGCATAAGTAGGATATCTGGTTCCCACCGCTGGATGAAAAATTTGAGCTGTTGACTTTTTACGTTGCTGGCTACAGAACGCACGTTTAGGGTGGTCAGGTTGATGGTCTTCCCTCTGACGGACGTCATTGATTATGCGGTGGTTTGTTAGTTAGGGCCTTAAAAAACCTGTGGATCCTCATATCTAACGCAACATCTTTAACCGCTTTCTTCTCGACAAGCTCCCTCAACGTTTCGACGAGGGCATGCGTGTCTGAAAAAAAATTCTTAGCCATGTCCGTAATGTTCTTCTTTCCTTTCGTTTCTTTCAGGAATAAAATGAGTTTTGGACTATCTAAAAATCCTTCTTGTGGATGGTTGTTGAGGTAATCTTCTATCTCTTTGTATCCCCGTTCATCGGATGGGGTGGGGATTAATCGTTTTCTTTGGGGAGACGTTCTTTCCTCCGCCCTGACGTGTTTCCTTTTTGTTTGTCCTTGCACTTGAGAGAGGGTAGTTGGTGCGTGCGGGTTGTTTGTTTGATGATCTTCCGTTGCTGCTTCGGTGGCGTGGGAATCAAGATTATGGTCTGTGGCAACCAATTCGTCCGAGGAGGGGTTTTTTGCGGCGTGTTGCGTGGGTAAAGGTAGCGGGGTGGAGTGAGTAGTCTTGGTCTCGGGGGGCGTGTCGCTGCCGTCATTTTTTTCATGATTGGCAACGTCCGCTTCCTCGGTGGGGTGAGGAGGGAGAGGAATTGGGGTGATAATATTTTTTTTCGGCGCTATGATTTGGTGATCTGCACCTCCGGGGGTGGGGGTCTTAATTGATGCGGCCGGCGCGTCATTATTATGTTGTTTTTTGCCGTCGTTTATGCGAGGGTTAAAATTCGCCCTGCTTTCCCTTGCCTGGTCGAGATTGGCCTTGCAGGCGGAGGCAAAATGTCCGTCTTCGTTGCATCTAAAGCACCGAGGGTCATTAAAGTTGAAGAAAATTCGGTGCTTGGCGGGGCCGAAATCCAAGAGCAGCGACTCGGGTACAATCACACCTTCCCGACGTACGATGAAGACCTGCTTCCTCCACGACTCGACGTGGCTTAGATCATCTCTTTTTATTCCCACGCCCAGGGTGGTGACGGGGCTCACGACTCTTCCTATTTGGGAGATAATTTCCAACAAATCGGGAATCGGGAATTCTGGGGGCACGTTTGAGACGACTAGCCGCTCCACTTGCTGAACCATGCGGTTCGCAATTAAAAAATTATTCATTATGGTGAGACCTCCTTTATTCATCATGAAGTCGTTTAAAATGTCTTCATTCTTCAAATAGAAACAAACGCGATCCCCTGGAAGTTTTGTGGCGTGCGTTATCTGTCTCCCGCCCACCTCTTCGGCCATCGCCTCGATGTATTGGGCTATGGGAACGCCTGGGAGGCCGTTGAAAATAATTCCCGTCTTCCTTGTGGGGCCCGATTTCAATGGTATTATTTTTTTCGTTACGAATTTAAAAGGTTGGGGTGGGTTATCGCCGTTGCTTTGGGCTTGTCGATTTTCCTTCCCTCCCGTCACCCGCGCGTAGCTGACTAACGGTCTGCCCCGTTGGGGTGCGTCGCTAATGCTCGCGGCTTCGCCTTCGCATCGAATAGGGTCCGCCCCGCTTACCGCACTCGATCCCCCTCCCCTTGCGCTCGCCGCGAGCGAGCGTGGCCTCGTCTCAGCTGAAGAAATGATTTCCCCCTCCCTCGTCGCCTGAGTAATGGGGAAAGCGGTGTCCGGGGGACGGTTAACGTCACGGGCATCGGAACTTTGAGTATCTATGGCTCCACCACTTGCATGGACAAATGAATTATGAATTCCGTAATTAATTTCGGTCGGTGAAACTTTGCCAGTGATAGAAGAGAAAGGCAGTGAGCGGACACCGATAGTTGTCGGAATGCGCCTTACTGTGGTAGTTAAAATACCGCCTTCGCGGCGCAATACTGTCGTCGGCGATTTTATTTCGTCATTTAGTGACTCCAGGGTTAATGACAGATTACGTGAATTTCTGTAATTAATCGGAGGGGCTGTAGTGGCAACCTGAGCACGTCTCTGAGGTGACGACGGAGCACTTCTTACCCTCCTATCGTAAGTCGTGTCGCCGAGTTGACTGGAAGACGGAGACATCCTCCTTGGTGAATGCGGTGGGCTGATCATCTTCGACATAATGTCTGGTGAGTTGATAATTGCAGTATATCCGATACAATTGTTGTCTCGGTGTGAAAAAGAAGAGCACTTAGCTGGTCTTCTCGTTTCCTCTCTCACCGACTCCGAGGTGTCGGCGAGGATGGGTAACGAAACGGGATCCAAGATTTGACGCGAGTGTTTTTTAGTCACTTTTCGGTGAAATCAAGCACTAATTCGATTTAAAATCGAACACTAGAGATGCGTGTGGTATCACGCAACGATTAACAACTATTCCGAAGCACTTACAAGAAAAAAACTTCGCAAATACTCCGAAAGAAACACTTGAAAGTGATGAGCTCGGGAGCGCAGTCGAAACACGTCCGCTCTGCTCGGCGTCTCAAGTTGTTGTTGTTGTTGTTGTTGTTGTTGTTGTTGTAGTTGAAAATGTTGTCGTTAAAAATGTTGTCGTTGAAAATGTTGTCGTTGAAAATGTTGTCGTTGAAAATGTTGTAAATGGAAATGTTGTCGTTAAAAATGTTGCCGTTGAAAATGTTGTTGAAAATGGTGTCGTTGAAAATGTTGTCGTTAAAAATGTTGTCGTTGAAAATGTTGTCGATGAAAATGTTGTCGTTGAAAATGTTGTCGTTGAAAATGTTGTCGTTGAAAATGTTGTCGTTGAAAATGTTGTAGTTGAAAATGTTGTCGTTGAAAATGTTGTCGTTGAAAATGTTGTCGTTGAAAATGTTGTCGTTGAAAATGTTGTCGTTGAAAATTTACCGTTGAAAATGTTGTTGAAAATGGTGTCGTTGAAAATGTTGTCGTTGAAACTGTTGTCTTTGAAATAGTTGTCGTTTAAAATATTGTCGTTGAAAATGTTGTCGATGAAAATGTTGTCGTTGAAAATGTTGTAGTTGAAAATGTTGTAGTTGAAAATGTTGTCGTTGAAAATGTTGTCGTTGAAAATGTTGTCGTTGAAAATGTTGTCGTTGAAAATGTTGTCGCTGAAAATGTTGTCGCTGAAAATGTTGTCATTGATAATGTTGTCGTTGAAAATGTTGTCGTTGAAAATGTTGTCGATGAAAATGTGGTCGCTGAAAATGTTGTCGTTGAAAATGTTGTCGTTGAAAATGTTCTCGCTGAAAATGTTGTCGCTGAAAATGTTGTCGTTGAAAATAGTGTCGTTGAAAATATTGTCCTTGAAAATGTTGTCGTTGAAAATGTTTTCCTTGAAAATTTTGTCGTTGAAAATGGTGTCGTTGAAAATGTTGTCGTTGAAAATGTTGTCTTTGAAATAGTTGTCGTAGAGAATGTTGTCGTTGAAAATGTTGTCGTTGAAAATGTTGTCGTTGAAAATGTTGTCGTTGAAAATGTTGTCGCTGAAAATGTTGTCGCTGAAAATGTTGTCGTTCAAAATGTTGTCGTTGAAAATATTGTTGTTGAAAATGTTGTCGTTGAAAATGTTTTCGTTGAAAATGTTGTCGTTGAAAATGTTGTCGGTGAAAAGGTTGTCGCTGAAAATGTTGTCGTTGAAAATGTTGTCGTTGAAAATGTTCTCGCTGAAAATGTTGTCGCTGAAAATGTTGTCGTTGAAAATGTTGTCGTTGAAAATGTTGTCGTTGAAAATGTTGTCGTTGAAAATGTTTTCCTTGAAAATTTTGTCGTTGAAAATGTTGTCGTTGAAAACGTTGTCGTTGAAAATGTTGTCGTTGAAAATGTTGTCGCTGAAAATGTTGTCGTAGAAAATGTTGTCGTTGAAAATGTTGTCGTGGAGAATACTGTCGTTGAAAATTTTCAACAACACCATTTTCAAAGACAACATTTTCAACGACACCATTTTCAAAGACAACATTTTCAACAACAACATTTTCAACGACAACATTTTCAACGACAACATTTTCAACGACAACATTTTCAATGACAACATTTTCAACGACAACATTTTCAACCACAACATTTTCGACGACAACATTTTCGACGACAACATTTTCAACGACAACATTTTCAACGACAACATTTTCAACGACAACATTTTCAACGACAACATTTTCAACCATAACATTTTCAACGACAACATTTTCAACGACAACATTTTCAACGACAACATTTTCAACGACAACTTTTTCAACGACAACATTTTCAACGAAAACATTTTCAACGACAACATTTTCAACGACTACATTTTCAACAACCATATTTTCAATGAGAACATTTTCAATGACAACATTTTCAACGACAACATTTTTAACAACAACATTTTCAACGACAAAATTTTCTACGACAACAACAACAACAACAACAAAAACAACAACAACAACTACAACAACAACAACAACAACAACAACTACAACAACAACTACAACAACAACAACAACAACTTCAACAACAACAACATTTTCAACGACAACATTTTCAACGATAACATTTTCTACGACAACAACAACAACAACAACAACAACAACAACAACTACAACAACAACAACAACAACTACAACAACAATCACAACAACAACAACAACAACAACAACAACAACATTTTCATCGACAACATTTTCAATGACAACATTTTCAACGACAACATTTTCAACGACCATATTTTTAATGACAACATTTTCAATGACAACATTTTCAACGACAACATTTTTAACGACAACATTTTCAACGGCAACATTTTTGACAACAACAATTTCAACGACAACATTTTCGAAGACAACATTTTCGATGACAACATTTTCGACGACAACATTTTTAACGACAACATTTTCCACGAAAACATTTTCAACGACAACATTTTCTCCGACAACATTTTCAACGACAACATTTTCAACGACAACCTTTTCAACGACAACATTTTCAACGACAACATTTTCAAAGACAACATTTTCAACGACAACATTTTCAACGACAATATTTTCAACGACAACATTTTCAACAACAACATTTTCAACAACAACTTTTTCAACGACAACATTTTAAACGACAACATTTTCAATGACAGCATTTCAACGACAACATATTCAACGACAACATTCTCAACAACAACATTTTCAACGACAACATTTTCAACGACAACATTTTCATCTTTAACATTTTCAACGACAACATTTTCAACGACAACATTTTCAGCGACAACATTTTCAACGACAACATTTTCAACGACAACATTTTCAACGACAACATTTTCAACGAAAACATTTACAACGACAACATTTTCAAATTCAACATTTTCAACGACAACATTTTCACCGACAATATTTTCAAGGAAACATTTTCAATGATAACATTTTCAACGACAACATTTTCAACGACAACATTTTCAACGACAACATTTTCAACGACAACATTTTCAACGACAATATTTTCAACGACATCATTTTCAAAGACAACATTTTCAACAAAAACAACAACAACAATAACAACAACAACAACAATAAAAACAAAAACAACAACAACAACAACAACAACAAAAACAACAACAACAACAACAGCAACAAAAACAACAACAACAACAACAACAACAACATTTTCAACGACAACATTTTCAACGACAAAATTTTCAACGACAACATTTTCAAGACCATATTTTCAATGACAACATTTTCAATGACAACATTTTCAACGACAACATTTTCAACGACAACATTTTCGATGACAACATTTTCGACGACAACATTTTCAATGACAGTATTCTCCACGACAACATTTTCAACGACAACATTTTCTACGACAACATTTTCAGCGACAACATTTTCAACGACAACATTTTCAACGACAACATTTTCAACGACAACATATTCAACGACAACATTTTCAACGACAACATTTTCAACGACAACATTTTTAACGACAACATTTTCAATGACAACATTTTCAACGACAACATAATCAACGACAACATAATCAACGACAACATTTTCAACGACAATATTTTCAACGACAACATTTTCAACGACAACATTTTCAACGACAACATTTTCAACGACAACATTTTCAACGACAACATTTCAATGACAACATTTTCAACGACAACATATTCAACGACAACATTTTCAACGACAACATTTTCAATGACAACATTTTCAACGACAACATTTTCAACGACAACATTTTCAACGACAACATTTTCAACGTTAACATTTTCAACGACAACATTTTCAATGACAACATTTTCTACGTTTCTTTATACTCTGGATAAAAAAATTCATATCCGGTGTGGGACTATTTTCTTTTGCGGATGGGGCCATAGCCACCGAGAAAGAGAGCCCGCGGAAGGATCGCTCAGGATCGCCGTTGGAGATTACGTGGTTTACGTTGTTTCACCATATTCCTTAGATTATTGTGGTTAAGTTGGTGAAAATTAGAGTTTTTGTGAATAGTGAAGTTTCCGTTATTCTTTAATTTCATTCGGTGGGCTTCAGAAACTTGTTTGTGAGGCATTTTTGTTAAATATGCCTTTCTCATGTGTGGTGCCGGTATGCGAAGGAAACCCCTGCAGGACTAGACCCAATTTTATCGCTGCATATGAATTTGTCAGTGTACTGTTTAAAACCTTCGTACCGCTTCATATAATCGGGACACGGGGACACTATGGAGATATGGACGCCCGCTGGTGACATTGAATCTTCCAAGTGGCATTAAATGACTAGCGTTGATGGATCTCCAAGACTCTTGTTTAAAACGCGATTCATGATGTTTAGAAGCAATTGAACTTTTGAATGTGGAACATTATTTTTGTCCCCTACTAAGTTCATTTTTGGACTTAAATTTTTGACGCCTCGGTTGAAAATTTTCCAAGTGGCATTGAATGACAAGCGTTGATGGATCTCCGAGAATCTTGTTTAAAACGCGATTCATGATCTTTAGAAGCAATTGAACTCTCGAATGTGGAACATTATTTTTGTCCCCTACTAAGTTCATTTTTGGACTTAAATTTTTGACGCCTCGGTTGAAAATTTTCCAAGTGGCATTGAATGGCTAACATTGATGCATCTCCAAGAATCTTGTTTAAAACGCGATTCATGATCTTTAGAAGCAATTGAACTCTCGAAGGTGGAACATTATTTTGGTCCCCTACTAAGTTGATTTTTGGACTTCAGTTTTTGAGGCCTACTTTGAATTGCTGTTATACAAATTGTATACATTGTGTACAAATTGTATACATTGTATACAAATTGTATATGCTGTATACAGCATGTGAATTAATACAGTTTATATAATTTGTATACAATTTGTATACAATGTATAATATGTATACAATGTATACAAATTGTATACAACCTGTATAAACTGTATAGAAATTTTATACGGTTTTATACAATTTTTTCATAGGGGAATATTGACCACCCAAGAAGGTATGCCCCTTGATAAGTTGGCGGAATTGGCTGTCAGGGTATTTGAAGTTACCCCGCGTCCTCAGGTCGCGACCGCTTCAGCCAGCGACCCCCTGATGGCCACATTACTCCAGCGAGTGGAGGACCTGACCCGGCAAGTCGCCGCCCTCTCCGCAGCCTGTGACGCACGCTCGCGTTCCCGAGGAAGGTCCCGCAGCAGCAGCCGGAGGAGCTCCCGCAACAGTTCCCCGCACAACATATCCTCTCGTGTGCTGGCTCCGGTCTTAGTAGTTGCACTTGAGACTCAGCTAACGCCAGTTCTTGTGCAATCGAACAAGCACATTCGAAAGAAAGATCTGGCTCCAGAATCATCCTGCGGCGAACTGCTTCAGAGTTCACACCACACACTAACCTGTCTCGGAGTGCCTCGTCTAAAAATGTTTTAAAATTGTGAGAGGCTGCAAGGCTCCGCAGTTCCACGATATACGCCGCCAAACTCTCGTGCCGAAGTTGATCCCTTCTATAAAAACGGGCTCTCTCCGCAATTATCAGTGTTTTTGGCTGGACTCCCTCACACAAGGGAAGTTACATACATCTCAAATACTCTAAACCAGTGGTGACATCTACAAAACAATAGACACACACACATTTAAATACACTTCAGTATATTAACATGAAAATAAATTTTTGACAGTCAGACTCTCCAAACTTGCTAATTTTAAAAATTTACTTCCTATTATTTTCTGAACGCTCCTTACAATGGGCAGAGCCATGAGAAGACTTGTTATCCTATCCTAACTCTTTTTCTGGGGTTCTATTGGAAGAAACTTAGGAATGAAATGACAACTTACAATTACCAAGTCAAATTTTGGGGAGGCGCACATCATAAAACAAGTACATACCTATTTCATTGAATTTTTTTATGATAACATATTGTTTGATTCAGTATCAAGCACCAATAAAATCTCTTGATATTCCCTACTTCAAGAGGGAGTTACACAAATATACCATGCCTTACCTCACTAATTGGTTTCAGAAGATCCATCAAGGTTAGTCAATCTGTTTCCCCAAAACCTGAATTTCATGATAAAGTTTAAAGGATAGTGTAAAATTATCTCTATTTCCATTTTCTAAATAACCATTGTGACTGTCATGTTTCCTGCCCAAGATACAAGTGTTAAATCCCTGCTGGCCAGCAGTACACAATAGCAGATGTTTTGTTGCTGCCTTTCAATGAAATATTCACAATATAAACTGAGTGGTAGGTTGTTGAACACTGTTATAATATAATTTTTTAATTGTTTATTACTCCAAAATATAAAAAGTACAGAATAGAATTAATTACATAAAACGGAGTAACTTAAGGTAGCCATTAAGGACAACCTGTTTTTTTGGCTACCATCATTTACATAGGGTCATGCTGACATATAGACATTTTAAGCACAACATTTGAAAAATGGATCTATTTTCTAGCATTTATTCTGAACAATTCCCAAGTTGGGAAGAATGTAATCTTGCAAGAAGTTTGAATGAAAAATATACCATCTAAAACTCATGAACATATCAACATACAGTACTTCAATTGTGATAGGCGGACATCAACCATAACAGAGTAAACATTGATGGGCCCTTAGCACAACATCAATTTCCTAGGGGCCAAGCTAGTAGTACCTGAAGAATTATGATATTTTTCTCGAATAATGCAAGAAACCATGGAGATTAGAAGAATGAGGACAATTTCAATAGACAAAATGGCTATCCCAGGGCCAATACAGGGAAACACGTATTGAAGAAAAGAGCAAAAACCATCAGTCGATCACAAAAGACCTGCAAAGACAGATATGATATACATATATGGCGTCAAAATACGATGTAGCCATACCTCAGCGATCTAAAGAAGCGTGAGGGGTAGGCAACTCAGGAAATGGTTTACCCATGTTGAGAAATGGAAGAAAAGTGGTCATAAAATGTAAGAAATGGATAGAAACGGGCAGATATAGACAGAAATGGTCTTCCTTAATGGTCTCTCAGGGGAAGTGGGCAGACAATGCCGGCTGACGTCACCTCAAAATTTTGACAAGGCGGTCGAGGCCGCCATTAGGATCGAGGAGGTGGAGAGGCGCCCTTTGAGAGAGGAGCCTGCGAGCCGCCATGTCTTCCGGGCTCCAAGGGAAGGGAAATGCTTCAACTGTGGCGAGATGGGGCATGTGGCGAGGGAGTGCCAAAATCGGAGGCGCTGCTTCAACTGCGGAGGTGAGGGCCACATCCCCTGGGAATGCAGACAGAGGCAGCAGACTACGGAGTTAAACGACGGCAACGCCACCAATTCTGGCCCCTACTAGATATCTTCCTTCCGAGGGTGGAGAAAGGAGTCGGACCCATGGATTTGGTGGCAGTGGTGAGCATCAGGGGAAGAAGGGCCAGGTTCCTGTGTGACACCGGTGCTCAGGTATCTCTCATGTGCAGTGATGTGTGTGGGAATAAGGGTATT